>NC_090725.1:115143494-115197395 GCF_036898095.1 Palaemon carinicauda | reverse complement strand
ACAAAAGTTAATTGAATGGGATAAATTATTTTGTGTGATTTTGATCGATGTTTTTTTTTTTTTATTTCAGAATACAAGTAAAGATACTGCATTGTAATATAATAGAAAATATTTTTTTTTTATTTCTTGATTGAATGTGACATCCTTATTTATATACTATTAAAAAATCAGTAATTTTAATCTGAAATTATCCATAAAAATATACTGTTTTCACCCATATTTTAGTAAAACACAAGCGACCGTAATTTTTACCATACTTTGTTATTATCTTCTACGGGTTAGTGACCGTAATATCACTCCTTTAAGTCAATATATCCATTTTTAAAACAGTAAATGGCTAGCAACATTTATTCCAGGATTTTTACAGTTTTTTTTTATAACTTTTTTTTTTACGGAAAATGTATATCAGTAAGGTCTCTTGGGATCACTCTTTTTATTTACCCAAAGATGATATTCATGTTTTATGAAATTTCAAAAGAATATTCCAAGTAATCCGTATAACTTATAAAGTTTTAGGAATATAACATGTTGTATTCCCGCTTTTTTTAGATAAATTCACTGAATTCCTCCTCTTCTTCTTCTTCTTCTTGGCGTGTTTTTAGAGTCATTCCACATTGTATTAACTTATAAAGTTTTTAAGAATTATAACATGTTGTATTCCCGCTTTTTGAGATAAATTCACTGAACTCCTCCTCCTCCTCTTCTTCTTCTTCTTCTTCTTCTTCTTCTTCTTCTTCTTCTTCTTCTTCTTCTTCTTCTTCTTCTTCTTCTTGGCGTGTTTTCAGAGTCATTTCACATTGTATTATGATAACTAACAATGGTAGTAAGTGTTAGCTTATACAACCTAATAAATGTTGTGCCTTTCTAGATTAACCGAGTACATTTAATGAACAAACATATATATATATATATATATATATATATATATATATATATATATATATATATATATATATATATATATGCAAAGGAACCACAGGAAAAATCAAAATATAATAGTTGATACGGAGTATTGTGTCCTTACTTCTTCAAGAAGACTTTAAAAAGTAAAACGAAGCTATCATTATTCACTCTTATATTTTCATATTCCCCTGTAGTTATTTTGCATATATATATATATATATATATATATTATATATATATATATATATATCATATATACATATATAAATATATATACATATATATAAAACTAGTGTATGCAAACCCGTCAAAAATGATGGCTGAATATTTAGACAGATTCCCCCTTCCCATCCCCTCCCCCTTTCCTTTCGTAACTATAACACGTTAGTTTAGGTAATTAGTTGGAGATTGTTGTTTTTCGAGTGCTTTCCGTTCAGCGTGACAGGAAAATAAACAATCGTCTACTCTATTCTATATAATAAAGAGCTAATGTCTGGATAATATATATATATATATATATATATATATATATATATATACATATATATATATATATAGTATATATATATATATATATAATATATATATATATATATAACCAAACACTTGCTCTTTATCCTATAGGGAAAATAACTATTTGAAAAAGCAGATCAGGAGAAGGCATAGATAATGCCCTTCGTGTTTCAATTTACTTTTATGGAACCCTCAAAATTTCCTTCCTGTGGAAGCCCTGCAAAATGCCCTAGCAGACGCAGGCTTTAACCTACCACCTGGGCTCTCTCCTCCCTGGAAAAGTAATGGTCAGGTAGGCCCGTTTCTAGCTAATACTGCTAGAGTCCCAGAACAGGTCTGCTTTGTTCTTTTCTGCTTCTAAGAGTTTGTCTTTCTTTTATGATGCTTCAAGATATTTGTAAACCAAAACGATACGTTGTTCTTTATTCACAATTTTACAGTTAGATCTATATATAATTAATGAATTTTTTACATTATTCTGTTTATTTTTGTGTAAATATTCTTAATAATTCTAGTCATATGCTGATCAATCAATGGCAAGAAATATAACTAGAAGATTTGGAAGACACATGCCTACATGGCTGAGGACTATGAAGCGCGAAGTAGGAGATAATGAATGGAGAAGTATTGAATTGAAAGCTTTTGTTACATTATTCTGTTTATTTTCGTATAAATATTCTTAACAGTTCTAGTCATATACTAATCTATCAATGGCAGGAAATGGAACTAGAAGAGTTGGAAGACACAGGCAAAAATGGTTGAGGACTATGAAGCGCGGGGTAGGAGATGATGAATGAAAATTTATTGAATTAAAAGATCAAGATAGAGACGACTGACAAAATTTAACAGAGGCCCTTTGCGTCAATAGGCGTAGGTGGAGATGATGATGATGATTATTTTCAGTTTACTTTTGTCAAAATATTTTCAATTGTAGTAGTCATACACTTATCCATATATCATATAATATGTAAATATATAAAGATTTCCTTTATTTCATTAGGCAAGTCGATCTTCAATTAATACTGAAGAAAAAGTAGAAATAATAAACATTTCTACATCAGCTTTAACCTCATTACTCCCCCCCCAAAAAAAAAATCTATTGAAAAGACATTTCCATTTTTCCTGACGAGGCACCTCCTACCACCTACCCGGGGGATAGCGGACTCCTATCCCCATCTGGAGTGGTGGGGGGGTGAGGAAAGGTTATTTTAGACAGGGGAGGGGGTAGTACACGCCATGCGGCAATATTTCCCGCCGTTAATGAAGACACACTGGTATGGCGGGGAAATTCAATCTTCTTCTAAGTGCCTGGGAAATTGATTGGTCCCCGGGTGATCCACGGCGTCTTCCTGCTTCATGATCGTTCGAATGAAGGTTTTGTTCCGGGGCTACGAGGTGCTCCCTCATTCCGAGCCAAGCATATGTAAATATGAGAGAGAAAATGACTATTGAAAGGACTTTCGCCAGATTGATGTGAAGTGGTCGATATAGAAACCATGATTACTTGTTGACATAACTAGACTTCAAAGGGACCTTAAAGGAGGTAGGCGTCTCGGTCGGACTGATTGGAATCGTAGTCTGGTTGCTAACTCACTCCACTTTACCCTTTTTTTAATGTTCACTAATATTCACTGAAAGCTCTTTCGTATTTCAAGATGGCTGTCACAAAGTTTTTTTTTTGAGCTGGCGTCGTTAGTTATACAAACAAAGTTCTGTTGAGGTAAAGGGAAATTGAAAGCTATCACTGAATCTCTGGTAGACTTCTAATCCATATTTACTCAGATGATTGGCTTTTATAAAATGTATTTTTATATATACAAACTATATCCAACAGATTTTGTAGATTTGAGAACAAAGTCCTAGCAAGAATATTGGGAGTTGAATGGCCGGCCATGATTGGAAATGAAACTTTAAGAGAGATTGCTCGAGTGCCATATGTGGATGAGATCATGGTCAGGGGTAGATGGAGATGGTTTGGGCATACTCTTCGCACTCCCCAAGAGAGATTAGTTCACTAAACTGTCAACTGGGCTCCACAAGGCACTAGAAGAGTTGGAAGACCCAGGCCTACCTAGCTGAGGACTGTGAAGCGTGAAGTTGTTGGTGATGAATGGAGAAGTATTGATTTAAAGCTCAAAATAGAGACGACTGGCGAAATTTAAACAAGGCCCTTTGCGTCTACAGTATAGGCGTAGGAGGATATGATGATGATGATGATGAATGAAAGGTAGATTCGGAGAGCTATATTTTTACAGGAAGCATTGGCATGTTTTAATCAGATTTTTCAATCTAAATAAGGTATTACAGTTGTGAATAATGAAGAATATTGTTCTTTAGAATCTGACAGAATGAAAATCAAGATTAGTGAGCTTCCATTGATACATATCTTCAAGCTAATATTTCAGACTCTATTACCCAAAGAGGTTATCCCAGTTGTGAACTTACGAGACCATTAATAAAATATTGAAGGATATTCCCTATCTGAATTGTTTCTGAGAAGTAATTCAATAGAATTTCATAATTTCAAACTAGCAGCAAATGTTATGTTGAACAGGCTGACATAAGTCTCTTCATAGTTTATGTATGAAATATGTTTTAAATGTTGTTAATGTTTTGAAAATATTTTATTTTAATTTTCATTGATTCTTATACCGTTTATTTATTTTCGTATTTCCTTTCCTCACAGGGCTATTTTTTCCCTGTTTGAGCCCTTTGGCTAATTGCATCTTGCTTTTCCACCTTGGGTTGTAACTTAGCTTGTAATACTACTACTACTACTACTACTACTACTACTACTACTACTACTACTAATAATAATAATAATAATAATAATAATAATAATAATAATATCGAATCTAATGTGGGATGCATCGAATACCCAAGAAGCTTGTTGGTCATAATGCTGTTGTACATAGCATGTCTTTTATGGAGGCGAGACAAGAGTCGTTAAAAACACCCTTCCGATCAATGAAAGGTATATGGCCTTAGAGGAACCCATAAATTACGCAGACACGCACACACAAATACACAGCTTGGCAGAGGAATCATCATCATCATCTTCTCCTCCTACGCCGATTGCCGCAAAATGCCTCGGTTAGATTTCGCCAGTCGTCTCTATCTTGAGCTTTTAGATCAATACTTCTCTATTCATTATCTCCTACTGCACGCTTCATATTCCTCAGCCATGTAGGCATGGGTCTCCCAACTCTTCTAGTGCCTTGTGGAGCAAAGTTGGAAGTTTGGTGAACTAGTCTCTCTTGGGGAGTGCAAAGAGCATGCCCAAACCATCTCCATCAGCCCCTCACCTTGATCTCATCCACATTTGACACTCGCGTAATTTCTCTTATAGTTTCATTTCTAATCCTCTCCTACTATTTCACTCGCTATATTCTTCTGAGGGCTTTGTTCTGGTAGAAAAAAGGGAAAAATAATCTTGTAATCTCTCCTATAGTTTTATTTCTAATCCTATCCTGCCCTTTCACTCGCAATATTCTTCTAAGGGCTTTGTTCTGGTAGAGAAATGGGACAAATAATCTTGTATTCCAAAACTTGGAAATAAAGACCCAAGAGTTTTATACTGCATCCTGTGGTCGTCTAATAATTTTCTCATCAAGCACCACTGCCATTTTTAATTCCAAAAGCCATTCATAGTTATCTTAACAATCTTCTTTCCCTGATTACTGCTTATCATTACCATCTTTCATCATACATATTTATCATCCCAAGATTCCTCTTTAATCTCGAATGTGACTCGCACATTTCATTTTTTTCTCATATGTATAAAATACCTTATCTTCTGCTTTTATTTTCTATTAAATCTCTTTTTCCTTAATCTCAACCCGTCCCCTGCTTATCAGTGTCTTTTCAATGTATATCTACAGTTATCTTGCTTGTTCATAACATATTTCAATTGGTCATAAATTCTTAGTTTATTCATTTCCTTATTTCCTTTTCTGACTGGGTTATTTTTCCATGTTGGAACCGGTAACATCCTGCTTTTACAACAAGGGTTATAACTTAGCTAGTAATAATAATAATAATAATAAAAATAATAATAATAACAATAATAATAATAATAATTCTTGTTAGACGTTATTTTGCTATGTATAGTTCCAATATTTGTATATGAATCTCTTAGCGTTACAGCAAGGTTACGAATTTCATTTTAAGGGTTTGTAGCAATCTGAATTTTTCCCAGAAATGATGATGATAGTAATATACTGTATATGGACCTGTGATATTTCTTGTTCAATTGCCACACTGTTAGAAATAAATGTTGCCAGGCATTTAACGTTTTAATAAAAAGGATATATTGACGTTAAGGAGTGATATTACGGTCACCAACCGTAAAAATTAAAGTCGCCTGCATTTTACTGAAATACGGCTGAGAACAGTATATTTTCCCAGAGAATTTCCGATTAAAATTATGAGTTTTTTTTCAATAGTGCAGCTATACAAAACCATTTTAAGGGTTTTAAAAGGACAGTAACATTGCCCTAACGAGCAGGACAATGCCCTAGAGACTGATCATATATACTGTACATATGATCAGCCCACAAGCCCAGTCTCTACCCAAGCTAGGACCAAAGAGGGTCAGGCAATCGCTATTGATACCTCACAGATAGACTTGTAGGCTCCTTAGCTTACAAGGATGGTGAGGTTGCAGCGAGCAAAGAAACTAACGAGTTTGAGTGGGACTCGAACCCCAGTCTGGCGTTCATCAGTCAGGGGCGTTATCACATCGACCACCACAAAATTAGAGTCTATTCATATTTACAATAAATTCTCCTTTATATCACAGGTTTTATTAACACGATAGAAAATTAATAGAGAATCCCATAATTCACAACCATTTCTTAACAAGAAACACCTCTTTCTTAATGTTTCCTCCTCGTTAAGTAATCTTCCCATATCAAAATCACTTGTAGTAAAGTCTCCTTGACTTTGAATAAGGCAAGCACAGAAAAAAATAGAGGGGCACTCATTAGAGCGCTTATTTCTCGGCCTTAACCTACCAAAACTTAATCATTTCCAGCTTTTTTACATAACGGTTAATCCCTGTAAGTTTCATTACTCTACGATTAGAATTATGGCCACGAAGCTGTTCACAAAATAACACAGACACACACACACAAATAAGGGTTAAAACATAACCTCCTTCCAACTTCGTTGACAGAGGTAAAAATACCTCTAATTATATTAGGGGTGAGCCCAGTCTGCCTTTCGTCGACGTAAAAGTCTTAGTTGAATTCGAAATTTTCTCTTTATTTATTATGTCATTCTCTGGGTCTAAAGACGCAGGACGATATATCAAATTACACGGCCGTGCACTGCAGTGTCTTTAGAAAGATATGAAGTTAGTGGATACGAAGGACATTCAGTTACCTCCTGCTAAAGAAGTTATTTATGAACAGTTAGCAACTGTAGGATGGATAAAAAAATAAGAAGAATGACAGGTATAGTAAAGATTACAGAGATGATAAGAGTGTCACGACTGAGATGGTGTGGCCATGTGGTGAGGATGGATTGTGGGGAGGGAGTGAGGAGGGCTTGGGAGGAACCTGTGAGGAGAAGATCAAGAGGGAGGCAGTGAAATAGATGGCGAGGTAAGGTGAAGGATAATATGGAGAGAAGAGGTTTGGTGGAAGAGGGTGCCTTTGCTTGAAGGCAGTGGAGAGGGCGCATCATGCAACCGACCCCATAATGTAGGAATAACGTTTGGAAAGATGATTTAGTGTATGAAATCACGAAAGCTGACAAATAATGAACATAAAAGTTGTATTATAACCTTGAATAGAAAAATTAAGACTTGATTGGAGTTGGTAATTTCATCCTGTTGGTGACATCGAGGGGCTCACAATGAAAACAAATACAAAGACGTATTTATCCAGGAGAATAGGATCCCTCAGCTGCCAGTTTCTTGATAATTCCAGATAAGTCAGATTTGAGATAAGAGGATAATACCGGATTAACGTAAAACAGACTATAGGGCTTAGGTTGAAACTGTGACATTTAGTACAAGCAATTAAAAGGCATGTAGTATTATTTCTTCGGGTATAGTCATTAACTTGAATTATCTTACTGGTCTGACTATTCTTTGACTAAATCCTAGCCAAGGGGATAAAAATATCCAATGCTTTACACCTGCTTGGGTGTTCAGTTTCCTGGCCAGTTTAATACAAATATCTAATGTTTTACACCTGCGTGGGTGTTCAGTTTCCTAGCCAGTTTGATAAAGATATCCAATGATTTACACCTGCTTGGGTGTTCAGTTTCCTAGCCAGTTTGATAAAAATATCCAATGTTTTACACCTGCTTGCGTGTTCAGTTTCCTAGCCAGTTTGATAAAAATTATCCAATGCTTTACACCTGCTTGCGTGTTCAGTTTCCTAGCCAGTTTGATAAAAATATCCAATGATTTACACCTGCTTGGGTGTTCAGTTTCTTAGCTAGTTTGATAAAAATATCCAATGATTTACACCTGCTTGGGTGTTCAGTTTCCTAGCCAGTTTGATAAAAATATCCAATGCTTTACACCTGCTTGGGTGTTCAGTTTCCTAGCCAGTTTGATAAAAATATTCAATGTTTTACACCTGCTTGGGTGTTCAGTTTCCTAGCCAGTTTGATAAAAAATATCCAATGCTTTACACCTGCTTGCGTGTTCAGTTTCCTAGCCAGTTTGATAAAAATATCCAATGATTTACACCTGCTTGGGTGTTCAGTTTCCTAACCAGTTTCATAAAAATATCCAATGCTTTACACCTGCTTGCGTGTTCAGTTTCCTAGCCAGTTTGATAAAAATATCCAATGCTTTACACCTGCTTGGGTGTTCAGTTTCCTAGCCAGTTTGATAAAAATATCCAATGATTCACAACTATTTGCGTGTTCAGTTTCCTAGCCAGTTTGATAAAAATATCCAATGATTTACACCTGCTTGCGTGTTCAGTTTCTTAGCTAGTTTGATAAAAATATCCAATGATTTACACCTGCTTGGGTGTTCAGTTTCCTAGCCAGTTTGATAAAAATATCCAATGCTTTACACCTGCTTGGGTGTTCAGTTTCCTAGCCAGTTTGATAAAAATATCCAATGATTCACAACTGTTTGCGTGTTCAGTTTCCTAGCCAGTTTGATAAAAATATCCAATGATTTACACCTGCTTGGGTGTTCAGTTTCTTAGCTAGTTTGATAAAAATATCCAATGATTTACACCTGCTTGGGTGTTCAGTTTCCTAGCCAGTTTGATAAAAATATCCAATGCTTTACACCTGCTTGGGTGTTCAGTTTCCTAGCCAGTTTGATAAAAATATTCAATGTTTTACACCTGCTCGGGTATTCAGTTTCCTAGCCAGTTTGATAAAAAATATCCAATGCTTTACACCTGCTTGCGTGTTCAGTGTCCTAGCCAGTTTGATAAAAATATCCAATGATTTACACCTGCTTGGGTGTTCAGTTTCCTAACCAGTTTCATAAAAATATCCAATGCTTTACACCTGCTTGGGTGTTCAGTTTCCTAGCCAGTTTGATAAAAATATCCAATGCTCTACACCTGCTTGGGTGTTCAGTTTCCTAGCCAGTTTGATAAAAATATCCAATGATTCACAATTGTTTGCGTGTTCAGTTTCCTAGCCAGTTTGATAAAAATGTCCAATGATTTACACCTGTTTGCGTGTTCAGTTTCCTGGCCAGTTTAATAAAAATATCCAATGCTTTACACCTGCTTGCATGTTCAGTTTCCTGGCCAGTGGAATAAAAATATCCAATGCTTTACACCTGCTTGCGTGTTCAGTTTCCTGGCCAGTGGAATAAAACTATCCAATGCTTTACACCTGCTTGCGTGTTCAGTTTCCTGGCCAGTTTAATAAAAGTATCTAATGTTTTACACCTGTTTGCGTGTTCAGTTTCCTGGCCAGTTTGATAAAAATATCCAATACTTTACACCTGCTTGGGTGTTCAGCATACTAGCCAGTTTAATAAAAATATCTAATGGTTTACAACTGCTTGCGTGTTCAGTTTCCTAGTCAGTTTGATAAAAATATCCAATGCTTTACACTTGCTTGGGTATTCAGTTTCCTGGCCAGTGGAATAAAAATATCCAATGCTTTACACCTGCTTGGGTGTTCAGTTTCCTGGCCAGTGGAATATAAATATCCAATGCTTTACACCTACTTGGTGTTCAGTTTCCTGGCCAGTGGAATAAAACTACCCAATGCTTTACACCTGCTTGCCTTTTCAGTTATCTGGCCAGTGGAATAAAAATATCCAATGCTTTACACCTGCTTGCGTGTTCAGTTTCCTGGCCAGTGGAATAAAACTATCCAATGCTTTACACCTGCTTGCGTGTTCAGTTTCCTGGTCAGTGGAATAAAATGATCTAATGCTTTACACCTGCTTGCGTGTCCAATTTCCTAGCCAGTGGAATAAAACTATCCAATGCTTTCCACCTGCTTGCGTGTTCAGTTTCCTGGCCAGTGTAATAAAACTATCCAATGCTTTACATCTGCTTGCGTGTTCAGTTTCCTGGCCAGTGGAATAAAACTACCCAATGCTTTACACCTGCTTGCGTGTTCAGTTTCCTGGCCAGTGGAATAAAACTACCCAATGCTTTACACCTGCTTGCGTGTTCAGTTTCCTGGCCAGTGGAATAAAACTATCCAATGCTTTACACCTGCTTGCGTGTTCAGTTTCCTGGCCAGTGGAATACAAATATCCAATGCTTTACACCTGCTTGGGTGTTCAGTTTCCTGGCCAGTGGAATAAAACTATCCAATGCTTTACACCTGCTTGTGTGTTCAGTTTCCTGGCCAGTGAAATAAAACTTTCCAATGCTTTACACCTGCTTGCGTGTTCAGTTTCCTGGCCAGTGGAATAAAACTATCCAATGCTTTACACATGCTTGCGTGTTCAGTTTAACAGCTGAACGAGCCTAAGGGTCAGTTGTTCGCTTAGTACTATAATTACACATCTTATTTTCTATCATTATTAAGTTACCTCCAATCGATTTAGAGTCGGACTCGTACCTAGCATCGTTAAGTCCTCCTTTCTTCCAATTGTCTGGAATTTTATTTTGCTTTCTTTTGATTTAATCTTCTTCACTATATTGTTTATGTACTTTAGATCTATTTTAGGATTTTTCATACACACTTCGTGCACTACAATCGCCAAATCAGGCCTGACAGTTTATTAAAATCCACGCGGTGAATGTTTCTGTCCTGAATTATCTATTATACATATTCTTATTTTATTATTCATTTGCTCACTAAACCCTAATAAAAAAAGAAATTTGTGGTTTATCATCTGCAATTGCAAGAATCGTAGAGTATCCCCCAATTTGACTCTTATTTCTAAAGGTTTAAAGGTCACTCATAAATGGCAAAGACAAAAGGATAGTGACAACGCCCTAGATACTGACATTATTTACTTGTGATCAGCGTCCAAGGCCCCTCTCCACCCAAGCTAGAAAAGGGGAGGGTAAGGAAATGTCTGCTGATGATTCAGCAAAATCCCCATCTTTAGCTCACTAGGATGGTGAGGTTACAGAGAGCATATGAAACTATCAAGCTTGAGTGAGATTCGAATTTTAGTCCAGCAGGTTCTGATAGGCAAACAAAACCCTATTCGATGGATTGACAATCACAAAGAATCTATACAACAGAATTAATCAGAATATATGAATAAGACAATAAATAACATCTCCAGTAGCTAAGATAAAAAAATCGTAAAAAACCAGTTCTTTCAATTGGAAAGCTAAACCTATTTGTAAAGCACTGGATTGGGAGAGAGACTCTAATTCAATTATATTCTGAATACGTTCATAATTCGAGTTCTTTTAACGTCCAAACATAAAATAAAAATAAAATGAAACTTTTATATATTATGATTTTTAGTCAAATATATCTTTTAAATTTTCATATTTAACATATGACCATCTGTTGTTGTTTTTATCAAAATCAAAATCTTATCATAGGAGTCGAAATATATTGGAAGGATGCAAAGCCACTCCAACACCACCTAAAATAATAACAGACACCTCACATGTCTCGAGCTGTCGACCTAACTGCGCCAACACTCCTCCCTGCTGGGAGGAAGGGCGCTGGTGAATGGTACAGTCGGCTTCATAGATTCCGGTACATTTGATTGGAAGTTTTAGGCTACATGACATTAATGTCGTTTATCAGAAGTTTATTAAATTAACAAATTAATAGATAATTTTGATCCCGTTTATGAGCTCAGCCACTTATTTTTACATTTTCTCTTTTTCTAAACACGCAGTTACCTGCTATCAGTGAAGTGTACCAGAATTACTTATGACCCCAGTAGCATATGTTCCTGTGTTGTACAGTTGGCTTAATAAATTCTGGTACACCTCACTGATAGCAGGTAACTGCTTCTTCTTCTTTTTTGTCTACATCTTTTCCCACTTCTATGTAGGGTCGATGGTTTCTGGTTATACTCATAGACCATAGTTGTTTTGGCTAATTTTTCATGGCCGGATGCCTTTCCTGCCGCCAACTCTCCCCATTTACCCAGCCACTGAGGGGGGCAGGCCAGCCTCAACTTGGTGCCGGTCCCAAGCCCGGGTAAATGGGGAGGGTTGGCGGCAGGAAAGGCATCCGGCCATGAAAAATTAGCCAAAACAACTATGGCCAGTAAGTATAATCAGAAAACATCGACCCCACATAGAACTGGGAAAAGATGTACACAAAGAAGAAGAAGAAGCAGTTACCTGCTATCAGTAAGGTGTATCAGAATTAATTAGGCCAACAGTACAACACAGGAACATATGCTACCAGGGTCTTAAGCGATGTCAGGCAGGGCAGCCAATTGGGACTACGGTCTACTCCAAAGCCAAAGCAACCCTCTCAAAAAGAAGGCAAATCGTGATAACACCTTACAAATTGGAAAAAGGCAAACAGATAGCAAGGATCTCTCTCTCTCTCTCTCTCTCTCTCTCTGAAGAATTGTATGCTTAAAACCATAATGGGTGATAGAACATTTTCTCTCTCTCTCTCTCTCTCTCTCTCTCTCTCTCTCTCTCTCTCTCTCTCTCTCTCTCTCTCTCTCTCTGTTAGTTTGTCTCAAAATTGTAAATACCATACTTGAAACGGGGGGATATACTCTATCTTAAAAAAATAATTGAATGAGGCTCTCTCTCTCTCTCTCTCTCTCTCTCTCTCTCTCTCTTTGTCTGCCTGTCTCAAAATCTAAAATACGATACTTGAACCAGGAAAGTATATTATGTTCTCATGAGATATGACATCACTCCCATCGGGAGCGTAGTAATTCTATTAGCATCACTAAATTACCATCAACATCATCATGATAATTATCACTTTAGGAATGTCGCATTAAACGCCATATTTGACAAGTGACACTCGCCAAGCGCCCGGGGTAAATAGGCCGTTAGCCATATAACTCACCGCGGGCCTCCGATAACGCAATTATGTTTTACAATATCGTTATAATTACCACGTATATTAATTCTCCCGGCGAGATTTTTTTATTCATTATCATCACGCGGGAAACTAATTTTGCAATTTATTACGGCGTTTTAACGTTGCTTTTGCTGGCCATCGGCAAATAACATTAATGTCGTTGCTTAATCTAATTTTGAAATGTAAGAGCAATTCTCTTGATGTATTGCGGCAGCCAATGGGTGGACAGAGAGAGAGAGAGAGAGAGAGAGAGAGAGAGAGAGAGAGAGAGAGAGGTTGGCTGGGCATTGTAAATACAAGGGGTTTTGCGTCTGCAGCGAGAGAGAGAGAGAGAGAGAGAGAGAGAGAGAGAGAGAGAGAGAGAGAGAGAGAGAGAGAGAGAGAGAGACATATATTACCCTTCACCCAATGTGTTTTTAGACGTCTATAATCCTTTTCCTCTTTTATGATCCTAATAATAAAATCTTTACGTCCCGATAATATTACTATAAAAGCCTTAATGCTGAGCAGTAAATGGATCGATTAACGCCAAATCAAGCCATGTAGCCGGACTTTATAGCCATATAACCAATATTATTAAACATCCCCCCGAGGCGTTTCTCGTCAAATATTTCCGGGCATTAACCATTTTCGGTTATGTCATCATTGCTGCTCTTAGGTTAGGAAGACGGTTCCAGACTCTTTAAAGAGAGAACCTTAAAACTAATATCAAATAAGAGAAAGTGGCAGAGTGAATAATCATCATCACCATCAGCCTTTTCTTTTGTTATTATTATTATTATTATTATTATTATTATTATTATTATTATTACAAGCTAACCTATAACCCTAGTTAGAAAAGCAAGATGCTATATGCCCAAGAGCCTCAACAGGGGAAAATAACATGGATAAAAACAGTCTGATTAAATACTTTATTGTTTGGAGGAAGTGGCATTTAACATTTCATAATCTCATTTTATTTACCAAAAGCTCTCCTTCCCATGCGTATCTTTTTAATTTCGGTCTTGTGTCATAAAATAACTTTGATAAAAACTATCTGATTGAATACTTTATTGTTTTGAGAAAGAAAGTAGCATTTTACATTTCATAATCTCCTTTCATTCACCAAATACTCTCCTTCCGATGCGTATCCTTCTTTTAATTTCGGCCTCGTGTCATAAAATAATATAGATAAAAACTGTCTGATTAATACTATTCTGTTTCGAGAAAAAGGCATTTTACTTTTCATAATCTCATTTTATTTACCAAAAGCTGTCCATCCCATGCTTATCCTTCCTTTATCTTCGGTCTCGTGTCATTAAATAACATAGATAGTTAGCACTCCAGAATCAAACCATTGATTTCTAGTCTTAGGTAGTGCCATAGTCTCTGTGCCATGGCCTTCCACTCGCTTGGGGTAGAGTTCTCTTGCTTGAGGGTTAACTCGGGGACACTACTCTATCTAATTTCTCTTCCTTTTGTAAGTTTTTATAGATTATATAGAAAAAAAATGTATTTTAAAGTTGTTACTGTTTTTAAAATATTTCATTTTTCCTTGTTTCCTTTCATCACTGGACTATTTTCCCTATTGGGGTCCCTGGGCTTATAGTATCCTGCTTTTCCAACTAGGGTTGTAGCTTAGCAAATAATAATAATAATAATAATAATAATAATAATAATAATAATAATAATAATAATTACAAGAGGAAGGCAGCTATTTGTATCCTCGAAATGCAACTTCTAGCTTCCTCTAAGTTGGGTTTGCTTATAATTCTCCTCTCTTATCATCTTCTCCTTCTACTTCTTCTTCTTCTGCAGAAATTGATCGTGAGACTTAACGACCCCCTCTTGCAATGGCTGCATTCGACTCAAGAGCTGAATAATCCGCCAAGACTAGGAGGTCATTAAATGTAATTACGAATTCAAATTCCTGAAAAAAAAAAAAAAACCGCGGTTACTCAGAACGTTTATCGGGCCTTAAATATCTTTTGTTATTGTTATTCAAGAGTCGTTTTATCCCGGGCGATGATACCCTTTCCGGGCGCGCCACTGATGTCGTTTTCTGCGTAATGGACCGTAAATATTAGGAAGTGCCTGTGTTCTCCAAGATGGAGGTGTTTGCTTCTAATTACAAAGGCACTTAAACCAGGATTATTTTTCGAGTGTTGAGATTGTTTGTTTTGGAAGGATTGAAGATCAGGGTATTGTATTCTCGGTTCTTTACTGGTCCTTCCATTTGGATCTTTCTAATCTAAAAGATCCTTAAATTAGTGAAGGCTAATGCATTTAGCCTTTACTCACAGGGATTAGTTCAATGTTTTAGCTTAATAAGACTTGGATGTTTCTTGGTAATTACTTGGTTATTTAATATCTCTTAAAGATTTTGGGATATTTCATTATTTTCTAATGGAATTAAAAAAATTATTATTATTATTATTATTATTATTATTATTATTATTATTATTATTATTATTATTATTATCATTATTATTATTACTAGCTAAGCTACAAAACTATTTGGAAAAGCAAAATGCTATAAGCCCAACGGTTCCAACAGGGAAGAATAGCCCAGTGAAGAAAAGGAAATAAGGAAACTACAAGAAAAGTAACAATATAAAATATCTTAAGAACAGTAACAACGTACAAATGAATATTTCATATATAAACTATGAAAAAAAAAACATGACGAAGAGAAATAAAATAGAACAGTGTGGCCGAGTGTACCCTCAAGTAAGAGAACTCTACCCCAAGACAGTGAAAGACCATGGTACAGAGGCTATGGCACTATCCAAGAACAGAGAACAATGATTTGATTTTGGAGTGTCCTCCTAGGAGAGTTGATTTTAGAGTAAACAGGCGCAAGACTCACCTTAGCAATTTCACCGGTCTTAACTTTATTAGCATCTTCTGAAATAATTCCTTTAAAGATAGTTTTCTTACATTCTCGTTTTTTAAGAATTATTCCTCTCAGGCTGATGTTGCATTAATGCATCAGTTGGCACCAATGTTATTATTATTATTATTATTATTATTATTATTATTATTATTATTACGACCCTAGTGGGGGATGCAGGATGCTACAACCCCAAAGACTCCAAAAGGAAAAATATCCCAGTGAAGAAAGGAGATTAGGAAAAGAGTAGAATAGTTTGTCTTGAGTGTACCATTAACCAAGAGAACTCCTAGAAGAGTTCTGCTTACCATAGGTAAACAGTCTTTTTTATCCTTACTATGTGGAAAGTAGCCACTGAACAGTTACGGAGCAGTAGTTAACCCTACGAGGGAAGAAGAATTTTTTCGGATATCTTAGTGTTGTCAGATGTATGAGGACAGAGGAAAATGTTAAAGAAAAGGCTAATCTATTCGGTGTATGTCTTGGCAAATGAAAACTTAACCTTAACTAGAGAGGGATTCAATGCACTACTGTTAGGTCAATCAATAGGCTTGTGGTGGCCTCTTGGTAACGTCCTTGCGTGGTGATTGCCAGACTAGGGTTCAAGTCCCGCTCAAACTCGTTAGTTTCTTTGGTGGCTACAAGCTCACCATCCTTGGAAGGGGGGTTTGGGGCAGCCTAAAAATCTATCTGCTGAGTCATAAGCAGCCATTGACTGGCCCTCCTTGTACCTAGCTTGGGTGGTGAGGGGGCATGGGCGCTGATCATATGAATATATGGTTAGTCTCTAGAGTATTGTCCAGCTTGATAGGACAATGTCACTGTCCCTAGCCTCTGCCTTTCATGAGCGGCCTTTAAACCTTTAAAGGATCCAATAACTCTTTAGTGGTACTATCTCAATATGTGAGGATCATCAGCAAGTTCATTCTAGGTACATCATTCTTATAAAGATTTGTACTTTGTTTCATTCTATTGTAACTGTTTCAGGCCTCTGTGAATAAACTATCCAAAATATCCTTTGTGTTCTCATTAAAGACACAACAGTTCTATTCACTCTTCTTTGAGCGACCTTTGTTCCAACTACGTTTGCAGTTTCTCTCTCGAATCATCACTATTTGATGAAGTTTCCTTCCTCTAATATAGTCCTGATTCAATCGTTGCATCTTTCATTTTTGAACATTTGTATCTTTCATTTTTAATCTTTATATCTTTCTATTTTAATCTTTGCATTATTCATTTTTTAATAATTTCATCTATCATTTTTCAATATTTGCATCTCTAATCTTTTAACCTTTATATCGTTCACTTCCATTATTGAATCTTTGTATCTTTCACTGTCATTCTTTAATCTTTGCATTTTTCAATTTTGTAATCTTTTTATCTTTAATCTTTTAATCTTTGCACATTTCCTTCTTGTATCCTTGTATCTTTCATTTTCGGTTCGAAATATATACAGTATATATATATATATATATATATATATATATATATATATATATATATATTAAGTTTCCTCCTCTTTGAGTGAGGCCTTCTAGTGTTCTTGGTGGTAAAACTGCCATTATTCGAAGTCGTTTTTTCCCGCCCCATTCAAATCCTTGTTTCCCTAACATTCGCTACCAGAGCACTGACCATTCAGGTTACTCTGTTTATACACATTTAAATAAATGTAGTACACTAAGAAAAAAATGACATGTCACGCAATCTTATCCAAGTTATTATCTCCGCCAAGGAAGTTAAATAGAGGTTATGTTTTACCCCCTATTTGTGTGTGTGTGTTTGTTTGTGAGCAGTTTCCCACTTAAAATTTTAATCGTAGAGTAATGAAACTTACAGGGATAAACTGTTATATAAAAAGCTGGTTAAGATTAAATTTTGGAACGTTAAGGTCAAATGTCAAGGTTACGGTCGAGCAAAAGATAGAGAAATAAGCTGCCGCGGAGGAGGTCTGCGCTCTACTGAGTGCCCCTCTAGGCTATAGTCTGTTATAATGGCTACTGATTGATTATATATTTTCTGGCATCCTAACAATTAGGATATCAAGACCAGAGAATGAAGAAAATGTAAAAAAAGTGTAATGAATAAGCCACAGAGAAGCTTATATATATATATATATATATATATATATATATATATATATATATATATATATATATATATATATATAGTATCTCCCACCAACATTTTTGTAGTTAATGGGTTACATACTCTGTCTAATGGCGAACATTCTTCTTTCAGTGTTGGCCCTCTAGTTTATAGACGTTTCTATCGGTTGATAGACTTTTATTACTCTTGGGGCGCTCCTGAGGTGCAATCGAGATAGGAAAACTGCTAGAGAGAGAGAGAGAGAGAGAGAGAGAGAGAGAGAGAGAGAGAGAGAGAGAGAGAGAGAGAGAGAGAGAGAGAGTTACAAGGATTTTTTATGTCTACGAATTTTTTGTCCATCAGATGAGGCTCCATTTGCTCTTTGGTAGAGCGATTTAGTTTAAGTATAAAGAGAGTTCTTATGACCTTTTCTAACTTATTCTTGAGGTCATTTACCGTCTTACTGTTTACTACATCAGTTGAGAGAGAGAGAGAGAGAGAGAGAGAGAGAGAGAGAGAGAGAGAGAGAGAGAGAGAGTTACAAGGATTTTGGATGTCTATGAATTTTTTGTCCATCAGATGAGGCTCCATTTGCTTTTGGTAGAGCGATTTAGTTTAAGCATTTAGAGAGTTCTTATGATCTTTTCTGATTTACTCTTGAACTCGTTTACCGTGTTACTGTTTACTACATCCGCTGGAAGTCTATTCCAAGTATTTGCGCTTTTGTATGTAAAGAAATTGACACATTAAGGGGTGTTGTTTCTTTTCAATTCCAGTTTGTATCCGTTACCTTTGGACTGATTTGTGCTAAGCGTGGATAGAGAGAGAGAGAGAGAGAGAGAGAGAGAGAGAGAGAGAGAGAGAGAGAGAGAGAGAGAGAAGTCATATTATGGTGGTGTTGATCAATCATTTTAATGGCCTGGCATCATTTGATGTGTTTTCAATTAGTGTTAGGGATATTAATACTGTCTTTGGCGCATAAGTCAGTCTTCTGTCTAAATGTGTCAAAAAGTGTTCTTTAATTGAGGACATTTGAACATTTGATGATTTTTCTCATGCTAATTAATTTCTGGATGTTATACATAAAAACTATCAAATTTTATATGTAATTGATGTCGAAAAATACTAAATACTGTTTAGGCAAGCGTAGAGACTCTTTAGGTATGGTAAGCAACCATTTTAGGAGGACGACACACCAAAATAAAACCATTGTTCTTTAGTCATAGATACCATGGTCTTCCACTGTCTCGGGCTAGAGTTTTCTTGCTTGAGGGTACACTCGGGCACAATATTCTATCTTATTTCTCTTACTCTTGTTTTGATAAAATTTTTATAGTTTATATATGATATATTTATTTTAGTGTTGTTATTGTTCTTAAAATATCTTATTTCAATTATTAATTACTTCTCTTATTTTCTTGTTTCCTTTCGTCACTGGGCTATTTTCCCTGTTGGAGCTCCTGGGCTTATAGCATCCTACTTTCCCAAATAGGGTTGTAGCTTAGCAAGTAATAATAATAATAATAATAATAATAATAATAATAGACGGTAGAACGAGGGACACAAAAGCTGATCCAGCAAAATAAATCATATATTAATTATTCATTGGATCTAATCACTTTTCCTTCCAAAATCTTATTTAGCCAGATTTTCGCATGTGACTCTCTGTCACTAAGTATGCATTTCTGAATCTACTTATAATTAGAGAAATGTAGTAACATATCTAATGTCTTATTTCATAAAATATCAGAAATATTCAAGAGTTTCCAGGTGATATTCTTATGTGATTTAAACATTATGATGAAAAGTAAAGAATACATTATTAAAGGTATTAGATGATAAGTGGAGATTACTAATTTTTTATAGATATATAATTTTTATCTCAAAACGTAATTACTCGTGCTTGGACATTGTATTTCTGGATGAAATATTGAGTTTTCTAAGCTGTGTTCAAAATTTACCTCCGAAAACGAAGTTGGGAGGAGGCTATGTTTTCGCCCTTGTTTGTGTGTTTGGTTGTTTGTGTATGTTTGTTTGTTTGTTTGTTTGTGAACATCTTCCTGACCACGATTTTAATCGGAGAGTAATGAAACTTACAGGGATTAACTGTTTTGTAAAAAGCTTGAAATTATTAAATCTAGGAAGGTCAAGGCCAAAGGTAAAGTTCACGGTCAAGCAAAATGTCCAATTCACGGGATAAGCCATACGTTTGGACATCGTTGTCACAGACTTCAAAATTGGTTCATGTTTACGAAAATCCAACAAAATTAATACATGTTAACCTTAAGGTCAAGGTCAATGTCGAGTAAAAGGTCCAGAAATAAGCTGCCGCGGCGGAAGTCTGCGCTCTACTGAGTGCACCTCTAGTTATAATAATAATGGTCTATATTTTGGGTCACTATTTTCTTTCAACAGTGAATCTGTGAGACTGTCAGTGTTCTTAGAATATTTTATTTTTCCTTGTTTCCTTTCCTTACTGGGCTATTTCCCCTGTTGGGGACCCCTGGGCTTATAGCATCCTGCTTTCCCAACTAGGCTTGTAGCTTAGCAAGTAATAATAATAATAATAATAATAACAATAATAACAATGATGATAATAATAATAATAATATAATAATAATAATAATAATAATAATAATAATAATAATAATAATAATAATAATAATAATAATAATAATAATAATAATAATAATAATAATAATAATAATAATAATAATAATAATAATAATAATATCCAAAATCATGAACTATATTTTATGACATATGGAATAGATTAGAGCTAGTTTGTAGAAAGAGAGAGAGAGAGAGAGAGAGAGAGAGAGAGAGAGAGAGAGAGAGAGAGAGAGAGAGAGAGAGAGAGAGAGAGAGTGAGTCCCACGCAAACTGAACAAATGCCATCGTTTAATCTTTTCAGTCTGGCCTTGAAATTTACGTAGGTTAAGAAGAATGAACGAGGCCATTTATGACATCGTAAATCTTCCTTTTGCTTGATAGATATGATTGGATTTTCTTAGCGACGAAATCTTTAATATTTCAAGCGATGGATCGTTGTTATTATTATTATTATTATTATTATTATTATTATTATCATTATTATTATTATTATTATTATTATTAACTAAGCTACAACCCTAGTTGGAAAAGCAAGATGGTATAAGCCCAAGGGCTCAAATAAGGAAAATAGTTCAGTGAAGAAAGGAAATAAGGAATCTGATAGAACGATGTGCCTGTCTAACCCAAGACAGTGGAAGACCATGATACAGAGGCTATGGCACTACCCAAGACTAAAGAACAATGGTTTTATTTCTGAGGGTTCCTCTCCTTGAAGAGTTGATTACTATAGCTAGGCCTCGTAAACTGAAAAAACATTAGTTTATATTTATCTTTCACTTTTCAGATTTCCTATGTTCATTATTCATATCAATGAAGATTTTTGATACGTAAATAATTGCAACAAGAATAACACTAATCTTTTTCAATTCTCATAAGAATTTCTAAGTTCATTATTCACGCCAATAACTATTTTCAATACGTACAGCCTTTTTGTACTTTGCCAAATACAGACTGTCCCCAACTTACAAACATTCGACTTATTCGGAGATACAAACACAAATCCAACTGAAAATAACAAAGACAAGACGAAGACATACTGTGATAAAACAATATATTTATTACAGTAAGAAAAACGTTATTTGTAATAACCTGATATCTATTTCATATAAAACCTCACTATTTGTTGATTTTTGTAACTGGATATCATAGGCACTGGATTCAGGTTAGGTCTACCCTAGGCATTTTCTAATTCGACTTACAAAATATACGACTTGGAAAAAGGTTCTTGAAACCTATCAAGTTTGTAAGTTGAGGACTTCTGTATTCCACATCACATTAACAAAATAATTGTCAGGATTAAAGATTTATCCCCGTGGCTTCAACGAAAGAAAAAAGAAAATCCTTATCGTTATTTCCCTATTTCTGTATCTTTGAAAATTTTTCTGTTCACTATACATGTAAGAAATTATTTTCAATACGTACAGCATCCTTGTATTTCGCCAGATATTCGAAATTACCAGGATTAAACCCTTGCTTATCTTCTTGGCTTCAAAGAAAGAAAAGAGTAAATTCCCTGCCATTTATTTTTTCTTTAACATCATCATCACCATCATCTCCTAAGTTTATTGACGCAAAAGGCCTCAGTTAGATTTAGCCAGTAGTCTCTATCTTGAGCTTTTAAATCAATACTTCTCCATTCTTCATCCTTTATTATGCATGACAATAATCATTTACAATGCGTACAGCATTCTTGTACTTAGCCAAATATTAAAAATAACTTCAAAAAAATAATTGGCAGGATTAAAGTCTTCTTTAACCCCGTAGCTTCAAAGAGGAAGGGGAAAAAAAATCCTAGCCGTTTATATCCAAGCAAATATTTAAAATCACTTCAAGAAAATAATTGGCAGGATTAAAGGCTCCTTTAACCAGTAGCTTTAAAGAAAAAATAAATGAATCCCAGCCGTTTATATCCCAGCAAATATTCAATATCACTTCAAGAGAATAGCTGGCAGGATTAAAGGCTCCTTTAACCACATAGCTTTAAAGAAAAAAAATCCCAGGCGTTTATATCACAGCAAATACTTAAAATCACTTCAGGAAAATAATTGGCAGGATTAAAAGCTCCTTTAACCCAGTAGCTTTAAAAAAAAATCCCAGCCGTTTATATCCCAGCAAATATTTAAAATCACTTCAAGAAAATTATTGGTAGAATTAAAGGCTCCTTTAACCCCATAGCTTTAAAGAAAGAAAAAAACCCTAGCCATTTATATCCCAGCAAATATTTAAAATCACTTCAAAAAATCATTGGCAGGATTAAAGGCTCATTTAACCCTATAGCTTTAAAGAAAGAAAAAATCCCATCCGTTTATATCCCAGCCAGACAGCGTGTTACCTAACGCAGTTTCTGGAGGTCATAGAGTACTTTGGTGGGGGGGGGGGGTGTTCTTGGGGGCAAGAGTACAACAAGAGAACCTTCTACCGCTGGTGTATCGTCTGGTATCGTTCTTAAAACTGGGAGGGGGGCCGCGCGCCTCCCATACCAAGTAGGCTAAATTGCCTTGTCAGTCTTTTTATAAGTTAATAAAGGGGAAAAGGAAGGAAAGGAAAAAAAATTTAGCTTTTATACGAGAAGAGGGAGAGAAAGAATATATATATATTCCTTCTGGATTGATATTCCGTATACATTTCATGGCCAGATTGGGACCCGGGAAAAATATTTCTTGGAGGACAGTTTTAACTGGTCGTTTCCTATATAGCTTGTGACGTTTTGCCTGATCCTGTTGTGATAAATGTAGTGACTGGGTATATGTTTTGTTTAGTGTATATTTATATATATATATATATATATATATATATATATATATATATACATATATATATACATATATATATACTATATATATACATATATATATATATATATATATATATATATATATATATATATATATATATATATATATATATATATATACAGTATATGCACCCAATCTGGGGGCTTGTGCTTGGGTTCTACATACATTTTAATTCAATAAAGCATACCACAAACTAACTAACACATGCATACATGCATACATACACATATATATATAATATATATTATATCTATCTATAAATACACACATATATATACACACATACATATAATACCGTGGTTACTCAATGGTTTCCGCTGATTCAATCTAATAGGCGCCACAACAAAACACCCGTACCAATCCTATGAGCTAGGGATGGGTTAGTGTGCTCAAAGATGTGACAAAATAGCAGACAATTTGACTGATAATTTTTGGGATATAGTTCGATCCCAACCTGCCACATTCAAGTCCATCTACCCTAGCTTGACTGGCATAGTTACCTCAAGTTCATCTACCCTAGCTTGACTGGCTATAGTTACCTCAAGTCCATCTACCCTAGCTTGACTGGTTATAGTTACCTCAAGTCCATCTACCCTAGCTTGACTGGTTATAGTTACCTCAAGTCCATCTGTTGGTGTGGTACTGTTATAAACACACATTATGGTTCCAATCAAATGTCTCTTCAATGTGTTATGTATGTTAGACTTTGTTGGTTACTTCTTCTGAATAAGTCTAAGTAAGTTAACTTTAAAACAGTTTATTAACATCTCCATCACAGGAGTATAGATGGTTTGGTCGGATGACCATTCCGTATGACAGGTTGATCAGTACTAACTAAAATATCAATATTGATGATAACGTATAGTTAGTTATCTCAGCATTTAATGATATATGTAAACACAACATTAATACAGGAAGGCACCTGGATCCGGTTGAGACACAACTCTTCTCACGGTTTGTTTTGTGTTTACTCTTCATGGAAAATGTTACATCGCAAATCGTTAGCTTGGTCTTGACTTTCGCATCCTGCTTATGACTGACTTGGCGTTCTCACACTCCTCCTAACTTCTACATTGACCTCTTGGGTCATGGATATAATCATGTAATTTTACACACATTACACATCTACCCTAGCTTGTACTGGCTATAGCTACCTCAAGTCCATCTACCCTAGCTTGACTGGCTATAGTTACCTCAAGTCCATCTATCCTAGCTTGACTGGCTATAGTTACCTCAAGTCCATCTACCCTAGCTTGAACTGGCTATAGTTACCTGGGAGGCTAAGAAGAAGGACATGGAGTTAGGGACTTAAGTACCTAAAATGTCGCTGAAAACTAGGAATTTAACTTTATTGTCACCATTTCCCTTCAAATGAGAATAAAATGAATAGCAGAAAAATATATAGGAGACTTTGTAGTTCATTGGGACGTACCGGATGTAAAATGCCAAAAGTTATGATTAAAACCACACTTTGAAAGGAAAACAAACACAAGAACACCACTTAACCTAAGGTTTCCCAACTAACCTAACCAAGGAGACGTATCCTTACCTAATTACCTATGGGTGGGGCTACGCACCCCTGCAACCCCCATTAGCTTACTCTAAGATTAAGTCTAAACCCTGTGTTCCTCCTTCTGTCAAAATCACACTAAATCATATTTCTTAAATATTAAAATTAGCTTTATATTATCGTATTGCATACAAATATAAACACCAGGTTAGGTTAGGTTAGGTTAGGTTAGGTTAAGATAGCAACTTCCCAATAAGTACAATCGATTTGACAATATAATAAGATAGTTTACCCCTGTCCCAATGAACTACATTCGCCCAATATACGCAATAAAGACAAGGACTTAGATACTATGTCTGTAAATATAACGTATTTATCTGAGCAAATAGATTAATTCTGAACAAGATAAACTAAAATATTTCTGTGCTGGGAACCCTCGAGACAACACTTAGGGAAACTATAGGGGAACTCAGTAGAGCACAGACACTGCCGCAGCAGCTTATTTCTCAACCTTTTGCTCGATCTTCACCTTGGCCTTTGACCTTAACTTATATTAATTAGGCGTTATTTTCATACACACAAATATGAACCAAGTTTGAAGTCTCTGTGACAACGATGTCCAAACGTATGGCTGATTACATGAATTGGACATTTTGCTTAACCATGACCTTGAACTTTAACCTTGCCGTTCCAAAATTTAATCATTCCATGCTTTTTAAGTGACAGTTAATCCCTGCAAATTTCATTACTCTTCGATTAAAATTGTGGCCAGGAAGCTCTTCACAAACACACACACAAATAAATACACTATTACACACAAACAGAGGGTAGAACATAACCTCCTCCCAACTTCGTTTGCTGAGGTAATAAAGACAAGGAAATAGATATTATGTCTGTGAATATAACGAAGCGCTATCTGAGCAAGAAGAGTAATGCCGAACAAGATAAAATAAAATCTTTCTGTTCTGGGAACCCCCAAGAGATAACGCCTAGAGTAAGATAAGAAGTCTCCAAGCGAAATCTTTTACGTCATCAGTCCCAGAAATGATCTGAGATTTATTTTGGGGGAGGGGAATTAATTAAGTAAACCGGCGTCAAACTTCGTTATGGTTGCAATTACGATTATTAGCAGTAATTGATTTACACTAAAGTAAGATAAATGGGGACACTAGTGGGGTAGGCATACAGCCCGCGAGGGGAGAGAGAGAGATGAAGTAATCAGAGGGAAGAGGGGAACTGAATGACGATTTGGGGAGGGAAAGGGGATGGGGAAATGGAGAGGGGGATAAGAGGGGAGATAGAGCAAAGGAGATAAGCAAAGGGACGAGACGCCGTTCAAGGAATTGCTGACGACGTACAATGATATAAAGAGAAATAGAGAAATTAAAAGTAGGAGGAAGTCATAGACTAGATCGTAAATTTCTATGAAAATGATATAAATGAATTGTTGGCTACTTGCAAAGACATATAGAGAAACAGGTAAATTAAAAATCCAAGTTAGTCATGAAAGAGAAATAGAGAAAGTAAAAGTAGGAGGAAGTCAGAGACCCAGATCGTAAATTTCTATGAATACGCTATAAAGGAATTGTTAGTTACGTACAAAAAGAGTTAGAGAAATATACCATGGTCTTCAACTGTCTTGGGTTAGAGATCTCTTGCTTAAGGGTACACTCGAGCACACTATTCTATCTTATTTCTCTTCCTCTTGTTATGTTAAATTTTTTATTGTTTATATAGAAAATATTTATTTCAATGTTACTATTCTTAAAATATTTTATTTTTCTTTGTTTCCTTTCCTCACAGAGTTATTTTCCCTGTTGAGGCCCCTGGGCCTATACCATCCTGCTTTTCCATATAGGGATGTAGCTTAGCAGGTAATAATAACAATAACTAGATTTTAACTAGTCATTGATTGATACATTTTAAACAAATTAATTACAATAGTTTTATGCCTACTTATTAAAAAAGGTCAAACTTGTAGCAAGTGGTTTTATGTTAAAAGGGCTTACACAAGTGTTTTTATAGTTTTTAATATGGAATATATGTTTTGATGTTACTGTTTTTAGAATATTTTATCTTAATTATTTCTCATATCGTGTATTTATTTCCTTATCTACTTTCCTCACTGGGCTATGTTTCCCTGTTGAAGCCCTTGGTCTTATAGTATCTTCTTTTCCAACTAGGGTTGTAGCTGAGCTAATAATAATAATAAAAAAGAATAATAATAATAATAATAGTAATAATAATAATAATAATAATAATAATAATAATAATAATAATATTAATAATAATAATAGACATTAAAAGTACATGGAAGTTATAGATCATAACTAATCATTGAATTATACGTTTTAGACAAATAAATTATGGTAATTTTATGTCTACTCATCATCTAACGCGTTTATTAAATAACTTGGAACATGAGCTTTTTCGGGGTGACCTCGTACGAATAAACTACTAAATTTTTGCTGATTACGAATGCTTGCATGATCAGGAATCATGGAGAGGATATCGATAAAAAATGCTGATGGCATGAAATCATTTAATTGATCGATTTGAGGTGTTCTGGCATCTTGAATTCTAAGGTCATTCAGGCCGAACCGTCTATTGTAAATGAAAAAAAAAAAAAAAAAAAAAAACTCAATTAAAACCAGAAAAGCAAAGATGTCATTTTAAAAGTTAAATATCTCTCAGAAGATCTGCTTCTGAAATAAAGCTAAAAATACCACTGGCATGTGACATGACATGAGTGATTAAACGTTTTATTTGCCTAAAGTTACGTTGCTAAAATCAGAAACTGAAAACGTTTGTTCAAAAGCCCCATTAAACTTTGTCAAATTAGTCATAATCAGAATATATTGAAATTATTTGGCTCTTATCAATCTTTAATATCTTTCTGTCCGTGTTTCCATGTATATAAATCGTTTATAAAGGATTAAATATTTCAAGTAATTGATATATGAAAAGAATTAGATTGGAATTATAATTAAAAAGATTATTGAAAAAAAAAAAGTTTAATGAGAACCATTATCCCTACATTAAGGGGTCGGTTGCCTGATGCACCCTGTCCAATGCCTTCTATCAAATGCATCCTCTTCCACCAAAGCTCTTCTCTCCATATCACCCTTCACCTTGTCTCACCATCAAATTCTCTGCCTCCCTTTTGATCTTTTCCTCCTTACAGGTTCCTCCCAAGCCCTCCTCACTACTTCCCCACCATCCATCCTTAAAACGTGCCCTCACCATCTTAGTCATGACACACTTATCATCTCAGTAATGAGAACCTCAGGGATAATAAATCTTGCTAAAATTCTGTTTCCAAGCTTGAATTAAAAGAAAATTCCGATTTCTGTTACTTGGACCTAGACAAACAAACAGACTTGAAGATTAGTGAAATAATCATCATAATATATCAACAACAACAACAAAAACAACAACAAAAGCAGTCGTTTCTATTCCACTGCAGGACAAAGGCCTCAGATATGTATATTCATGTCTGAGGTTTGGCCAGTTTGTGTCACAACGCTAGCCAATAGGTACCGGTGATGGTGGGTGTTTTTCGTCATATAACTCACAGAAAACCAATCTAGTATGAGTGGCCATGACTAGTACAGCTTTGCTAATTATGGCAATACGCAAACCCTTTCACCACGTTAAGGTATCCCCACTTAGAAAGGGCATCATAATATAAAACCTCAGATAAATGAAAATTGAAATAATATTGTCCCATCACATATAAGAAGCAGATCGTTATGAAAAGTCAAACCTCACCTTCTGGGAGAACAAACGAACATGCAAAAATAGGCCAGAAAAGAAAAGGTTACCTTTTAGGAAACATAATTATTGTGAATATCATAGTGTCCTTTTGCGAGTAGGAGAAAAATCGGGACTACCAGGAGACCACGGATATCAAATGCATTATAGAAATAAGGCAATGGAAGAATAGATGAATGTTTTTGGATTGTCAAAAATAGGTAGATAAGGTTTTCTGTAGGTTTTTTGCAGAGACACAAAACAATAATGGCATATTTGTTTGAAATTATACACATACACAATAATTAATTCCTATCTATGGTCATTTTGCAAAATGAAAGCAAAACACACACGCACTATATATATATATATATATATATATATATATATATATATATATATATATATATATATATACAGTGTATATATATATATATATATATATATATATATATATATATATATATATATATTTATATATATATTTATAAGCATATATATACATACATATATATATACATATATATATATATATATACATACATACATACATATAATATATATACATAAATACATACTGTACATATATATATACAGTATATATATATATATATATATATATATATATATATATATATATAATTAGTGTTAATAATAGCACGACTTTATAAAACGTCGGATAATATGTAATTTACACGAATATGCGATTAAGAAATATACCCTGATGAGTCCAGGCAAATATGTGTATAACAAACACTAATGTAATAACTCTTATTCATATATTTGCATGAACGTACACACAAACAAATTAACTATTTACCTTTTGAGAGAATCTCTTGATTTGGATGAGAGAGAGAGAGAGAGAGAGAGAGAGAGAGAGAGAGAGAGAGAGAGAGAGAGAGAGAGAGAGAGAGAGAGAGAGAGTAGTAAGCGCTTTAGGATTAAAGAATATTTGTGAAATGAAAATTTCTATGCATCAATTGTATGATTAAGCCGTCGAAGAGCTAATAATGGAAGACTCTTGAATCTATTCATAAAATAAATATTATTATCAATTGACAGTATAGGAAAACTAGAAAGAGAATAGTTCTGTAAGTTTATGCTTCACAACAGGTAGATTTTTTTAGAATATTAATACAGATGTTTATTCATGTGAACTTTTATATATACCTACTGAAACACTTTGAAATCAATAAAACCTTTACGTAAACGTTTATATATAACTACTGAAATACTTTGAACTCAATAAAATCTTTACGTAAACGTTTATATATAACTACTGAAAGACTCTGAAATCAATAAAATCTCTACGCAAACATCTATATTCAACTACTGAAAGACTTTTAAATCAATAAAATCTTTACGTAAACGTTTATATATAACTACAGAAAGACTTTGAAATAAAAAAGATCTCTACGTAAACGTTTATATATAACTACTGGAATACTTTCAACGCAGTAAGATCTATACACAAAGGTTTATATATAACAACTGAAAGACTGGACAAAGTTAAGATCTAACATCATCATCATCATCATCATCATCTCCTCCCACGCCCATTGACGCCATGGGCCTCTCAGTTAGATTTCGCCAGTTGTCTCTATCTTGAGCTTTTAATTCAATATTTTCCATTTATCATCATCTATACTTCACGCTTCACAGTCCTCAATCACGTAGACTTTGAATCAGGGTTTAAACAAGTAATTACCTTAGTTTGAGGTAATTACCTTAGTTTGAGGTAATTTTCATGGTTTCAAGGTAATTCTAAGATGATTTCGCTTTTAATAGCTTAAAATTTAAGGAAATTGGAAAACATTAAGGTAATCTAAGGTAAAAAGCAGCAGCTTTTAAGATAATGGCCCCATGAACCATAATAGAGTTTAAACCCTGCTTTGAACGCAGTAAGATCTATACATAAACGTTAATATACAACTACTAAAAGACTTTGAACACAACGAGCTCTGAAAACTCCATCCCTTCGTCAAAGAGAGGATAAATTGCTTCTCAAAGAGGGACTACAAACAGTTTTCCTTGGAACTGAATCGAAATTCGAGAAGAAGAAACGCAGAGTGATCTACCTGAGCGCTACAGAGTCGTAGTCCTAATTACGTTCCATGTCCAGAACGGAGGAACACGCATCCTTTCATCAGGGCCGCATTGTTAAGGGAAAGACAAGAGACGAGACAAAAGCAAGGCGGAAGGAGTCCGCAGGAAGAGGCAGGAACGAAGGGAAGGGGAGAGGAGATAGATGCGACGAAGGACGGCCAGAGGAATGAACGGAAGGAACGAGGGGAATGGGGATTATAGCTACAATGAGAGAGAAAGAATGGAGGGGGAGAAGAAGAAGGAATAGGATGAACAGGAAATGAGAAATGAGGAGAAAGGGAAGACCAAAACAAATCTGGAAGAGTAAAGATGTGAAATACAATGACTAATGTGAGTAGGACGAATGGAAATTCTTCTCTACAGAAATATTTTGATGAATGAGTAATTTTAAGAAGGAATAGGATGAACGGGAAATGGAAAATGAGGAGAAAGGGGAAGACCAAAACAAAAAAGGAAAAGTAAAGATGAAAGCACAAGGATTAATGAGAATTGGTTTAAAGGTTTAAATGCCACTCATGAATGACAGAGGTAACCCACAATGAAAATGCCCTAGCTAGCATCACAATGCCCTAGCTACCAGCACAATGCTCTAGCTAGCACGACATGGCCCTAGAGACTAATCATATATCCATATCATCAGCGCCCAAGCACTACACCAAAGCTAGGTCAAGGGAGGTAGAGCTATAGGCTCTCCCAGACGCCCTATCCTTAGCTAACAACGATGGTGAGGTTGCAGACACTACAAGAAACTATCGAGTTTGAGCGGGACTCGAACCCCAGTCTAGCAAATTACCATAACAACAAATGTGCAAATATGAATTCCTCTCATTAGAAAAATATTTAGATAAATTAGTAACTTTTAAAAGAAAAATAAACTGTAACATCTTTTACTCGACTGGCGAAATCTAACCGAGGCCCTTTGCGTCACTAGGCGTAGGAGGAAATGATCATGATATCTTTAACTATGAGTGAGTATCTACATGGAAAGTGTTCCTCAAATGTCAGTTCTTTATCTTGAAGACCGAAAAAAGGTATTTATTTACTGGAGATCTACTACCGACGACTCATGATGTAGAGAAGGGATGAGAGATAGAACAAATTTACATTTGAATTATTTTTCTTCTGGAGGTTGTTGATCATGGAGGAACTTGGGCAAGGAATGAGAGAGAGAGAGAGAGAGAGAAAGAGAGAGAGAGAGAGAGAGAGAGAGAGAGAGAGAGAGAGAGAGAGAGAGAGAGATAGATAGAGAGAGAGAGAGAGAGAGAGAGAGAGAGAGAGAGAGAGAGAGGGGGGGGGGGCTCATATAAATAAGTCTCGTTTTACTAATATTTCAAGCTATTAGATGATAACAGGAATAATGTTCAGAATGTATCTTCATTAACACGTAGGAGATATTTACACTATATCAATAAGACGGTAATAAAATATATGATGGGGTACGCAGTTTAACTGAGAAAATAACTACAAAAATTAAACGTTTGCTACATCATTTGACCTTATCAACTTATTTTGAAATAGCAACCCACACCACAATATCTCCAATGTAACCAAAGTAAATTGTGCGAATTCTGCTCCTCCAACAAATAATAATGAAATGTTGAAATAATAATGGGGTATTCAGTTCAACTGGGACAATAAACTAGAAAAAAAAAAAAAAACATTTCAGCTTATCAACTTATTTTTAAGTAACACCCCCCCCCCAAGTAACCAAGTAACCAATACTAATGCAAAGTCACCAAAAAATGATGGGATACTCAGTTTAACAGAAAAAATAACTTCGAAAATTAAACGTTTTCTAAATCATTTGAGCTTATCAAATAACCCTAAATAACCAAGTAACCAATACTGATGCTAAGTCCACCCCCCCCCCCCAAAAAAAAATGTGGGGTACTCAGTTTAACAGAGAAAATAACTACAAAATTAAACGTTTGCTAAATCATTTGAACTATAGTAACCCCATCCCACCCAAGTAACCAACATACCCAGGAGCTTATGTGCATAGATGAGGAAGAAGAGCAACTCACCGTGCATAGGTTTTGCAGTGGAAGCATGCGAAAGTTGCAAGAAGTGCTATTGAAGAAAGTTAAAGGGGAAGAGACTGGAGCCACTCTTCTAGGTCACACCGAAGACGGGGGTTAAAGAGAGAGAGCCCCAAGGAACAAATTATAAAGGCTTGGCTTAGGAAACGTCCTTTGGGGGGGGGAAGGGGGAGGGGAGGAGTCTGTCACCAATCCAGATATATCAGAGAAAGTTTCCAATGGACTGAGTGAGTGATTGATTGATATTAATTAACCTCATTACTGACTGGTAACTTTCCTTATTACTGTCAATGAAGGTGATTATTAAAGGAACAAATGTAATGGTGGAGATAAGATATCATTTCTTATTGAATACTACTGTACTTATACTAGTGTAAGAGACAAACCAAAAACGACGGCTTAATATTTAGATAGATAGATATGCATACACGCACGCACACAGATTCAACCCTTCCACCCACCTCTTCATTTCCTAACTGCAACCAGCTGGTTCGGCAGTTTGTGGAGTGTGTGGTTTCCGAGTGTATCTCTCAGGGTACCAACTCCCGCCAGGGTATGACTACTTTACCTCCCCCTCAGCATGACAGATATAATATATATATATATATATATATATATATATATATATATATACACATACACACATATATATATATATATATATATATATATATATATATATATATATATATATATATATATATATATATATATAATCAAACACTTGCTTTTTAATACATACGGGAGAATACTAGCTAAGTTAGAGCCTAAGTTGTACAAGCAGGATGATATAATCCCTATATTGGCTTCAACAAGGAAAATAACCAAGTAGAGAAAGGATATAAGGAAAAATAGATATTATATATATATATATATATATATATATATATATATACATATGTGGACAGACACTTGCTCTGTATTATATAGAGAGATGTTACTGATAGTATATATTACTTGCCATACAAGAAATAAATATGACAGAGAGATGTTCGTTTTCCTTGTTGCTCTGGGATCATTGTTATGAGCAAACCATTTAAAGTTTTACCTCTATACATCAAGATAAATATCCGGTCCATGTATACAAAAATGCTATGTGAAATCAACTAAAACTAGAGGGGCACTCAGTAGTGCACAGACCTCCACCACGGCAGCTTGTTTCTCGACCTTTTGATCGAGCTTGACCTTGACCTTTGACCTTAACATGAATTAACTGGCGTAGATTTTCATACACTCATATATGAACCAAGTATGAAGTCTCTGTAACAGCGATGTCCAAATTTATAGCTGATTACGTGAATTGGACATTTTGCTTGACCGTGCCTTGACCTTTGACCTTGACCTTCCAAAACTTAATAAATTTCAGCTTTTTATATAACAGTTAATCCATGGAAGTTTCATTATTCTACGATGAAAACTGTGGCCAGGAGGCTGTTCACAAACAAGCATACTAACAAACACACAAACATGGGGTAACACATAACCTCCTTCCAAAATTCTTAAATAGGGAACAACGTACCCCAGCGAAAGAGAAGAATACCAAGGCATTTGTAGTCACTGAAATGGTACTTTATATGCAAAACACCCTCACTCATTCTCAGCCGTTTCCATCTGAATATCTAACGTCGCTTAATTCACTGGGGAAGGGATTTAGTAATTGGTTAGAAACGGTGAGAACGCTCTAATAATTGTCATTCTCATCTCATTAGAGAAGTAAACACTCAGATCAGATATATCAATATGTAAAGGCTCCCATCCGTCACACACAGTTGAGCCGATACATACGTATATTAACAGAACACCACAGGATTTGCAATGCTTGCTTACCGAAATGCATGAAATATCACACGAGGTTGGGCTCTAGATACAGTAAATAGAAGATAGACACAGATGATAAAATATGCAATGGAAGAGGAAAAATCATTGGAAGGAGAAAGGATTGATGAGGTAGAATCATTTAATTATTTAGGAACTATGATATACAATACATGGTCTTTAGAATTAGCGTTTCGTGAAAGAGTGATGAGAGAAAATTAGATAATGGCTAAAAGTTTTATTCCAGCTGTGATCAATTTGTGGAATGATGTTCCTAATCGGGTGGTTGAATCAGTAGAACTACAAAAGTTCAAAGTTGCTGCAAATGTTTTTATGTTGAACAGGCTGACATTATTAATTTTATAGTTTATATGACATATCTGTTTTGACGTTGTTACTGTTTTGGAATAATTTATTGTTAATTTGTTCTCATCATTTACTTATTTCCTTATTTCTTTTCCTCACTGGGCTATTATTCCCTATTGGAGCCCTTGGGCTTATAGCATCTTGCTTTTCCAAATAGGGTTGTAGCTTGGCTAGTAATAATAATAATAATAATAATAAATAATAATAATAATAATAATAATAATAATAATACTAATAATAATAATAATGAGTAAAATTTGGAAAACAAATCACCTGAAATTAGTTATAAAAAATCAGCTTATAAATCAGTTTAGTGAGATAGGTGTTACTGCATGGAAATGAGGGATGGTATCACAATGAAACAATCTCCAAAAAATTGACCACAGTAGATTTGAGAACTAAACCCTCAACAAGAAGACGTAAACACCTTGTCCTTGTATCGAGAGCAATTGAAGTCATATGGCTGACAGAAAGATAAATAAAACATATGGATAGAATTTCGTTGCAGTAGGGAAGGATCTATTAAAATAATCATCAGCTATGTTATATACAATAGTATGACATAAGTATAAGAAGTTCTTTCAAAGGAAAACGCAATTTAGGTTATTTTTTTCAGTGTATGTGTGCCCCTACCTTTCCAGCTTAACGTTTACGACATGAGAAGAAATTTATCATTATTAAACTAGATTAACTACTATTTATACATGTAGGAACATTTAAATCCTTCTCTCATTTTCCGTATGAGCCATTCATTTCTACACTCACAGTAAACCTAACCTACCTAACCTAACTTAATCCAAAAAGCTACAGCAGTAGTGAATCATTACGAAATAAACACAAAAACAGAGAGGAAGAAATTCAATATTATGAAAGAAAAGTACAACATACTTCGTCCATAAAATTCTGAGAGAGAGAGAGAGAGAGAGAGAGAGAGAGAGAGAGAGAGAGAGAGAGAGAGAGAGAGAGAGAAACTAATACCTCATTATATTACTATCATACGATGCCACATTCTCGGAAGAGCGAAATACAAGGAGAATGTGTAGTGTCTCTCAGATTTGTTATATACGTTAAGAGAAGGAAGGGCCTCCTCCAACGGCCTCGGAAAGAGCCCCGCAGAAGGGGCATGTCAGCAGATGCTTCCCTTCTCTTGTAGTCCCCTCTTCTTTAGCCGCGGAGGGCCCTAAACAAGGCTATGTAGCGGGTGCTTTTGCGGCCATTATGCCTCTAATGGATGTCCCTTATGACTTCAACGGGCCGCTTTGTGTAGCTGAAAACCTTCCTTGTTTAATAACTGCATCACGATGATGCCGGGAAGAATGCTTTCTGGAGTAGCATGTAAAACGCATCTCGGCTCGACATTAGATGCGTTTTTTAGGTGTCTGTGTTTGTGTGTGTCGCCTGGCAAGGGAAGCAATCCAACTTGCACTTATTCTCTCATCTTCTCTTGGTAAATTAGACGATACAACTCCACTGACGTCTCTCTCGTATGTTGGGTGCTCCAGTATTATCTTTTTTTTATTGGACTTTTCCTTTCCTCTTGGTATTACAAACCGCAAAAATGAGGAAATGAAGATGTCTGATGGAGAATACACTCCTAAGCTGAGGGGATTTTAAGCAAAAGGAAAATGGCTTTGAAATTAAAACCTTTTATGAAGTTCTGTTCTTAAAATACTTTATTTTAATTGTTCATTTCTTCTCTTGTAGTTTATTTCCTTATTTACCTTTACCATTTGGTCTATTATTCCCAATTGGAACCCTTGGACTTATAGCATCCTGCCTTGCCACCTAGGGTATTATCTTAGCTAATAATAATAATAATATAACGTCATGGTGGTGATTTTTTCAGTGTCTTTAGCTTTCAGTCCAAATGCATAAATCATTTACAATTCAAAACCATTAAGGGGAGAGAAATAAATAACATATTTACAAGTCCAAATCATTAATGGGAGAGAAATAACCTATTTACAAGTCCGAACAATTAAAGGGAGATAAATTAATAACCTTTTTACAAGTCCAAACCATTAAGGGGAAAGAAATAAATCACCTATTTACAGGTCCAAACCATTAAGGATAGAGAAAGAAATAACCCTTTAGAAGTCCAAACCATTAAGGGGAGAGATAGAAATAACCCTTTACAAGTCCAAACCATTAAGGGGAGAGATATGAATAACCTATTCAAAAATCCAAACTATTAAGGAGAGAGAAATAACCTATTTACAAGTCCAAACCATTAAGGGGAGATAAATAAATAACCTATTTACAAGTCCAAAACATTAAGGGGAGAGAAATTAATAACCTATTCACAAGTCCAAATCATTAATGGGAGAGAAATAACCTATTTACAAGTCCGAACAATTAAAGGGAGATAAATCAATAACCTATTTACAAGTCCAAACCATTAAGGGGAGAGAAATAAATCACCTATTTACAGGTCCAAACCATTAAGGATAGAGAAAGAAATAACCCTTTAGAAGTCCAAACCATTAAGGGGAGAGATAGAAATAACCCTTTACAAGTCCAAACCATTAAGGGGAGAGATTTGAATAACCTATTCACAAGTCCAAACTATTAAGGTGAGAGAAATAACCTATTTACACGTCCAAACCATTCAGGGGAGATAAATAAATAACCTATTTACAAGTCCAAACCATTAAGGGGAGAGAAATTAATAACCTATTCACAAGTCCAAACTATTAAGGTGAGAGAAATAACCTATTTACAAGTCCAAACCAGTAAGGGGATAGAAATAAATAACCTATTTACAAGTTCAAACTATTAAGGGGAGAGAAATAAATAACCTATTTACAAGTTCAAACTATTAAGGTGAGAGAAATAACCTATTTACAAGTCCAAACCAGTAAGGGGATAGAAATAAATAACCTATTTACAAGTTCAAACTATTAAGGGGAGAGAAATAAATAACCTATTTACAGGTCCAAACAATTAAGGGGAAAGAAATAAATAACTTATTTATAAGTCCAAACCATTAAGGGAAGATAAATAAATAACCTATTTACAAGTAAAAACCATTAAGGGAAGAGAAATAAATAACCTATTTATTTACAAGTGTGAACCATTAAAGGGAGTGATATAAACAAGCTATTTACAAGGTATTTGAATAACCATCCTCATAGAAGGACTTTAATCCCTAGTTCCAAGAAACTCATATCTTGTCATTTCTGAAGAGTATACTTTTCTACCTTCGACAAAGTATTTCGTAAAGTTACCAGAGAATTCAAATGACACTGGATTGTTTGAAGTAGAATATGCTCAAACAAAAACACACAAATGAACGACATCCTTTTTATCTGAAATTTTCTCAACTTGCGTTTCCATCTTGGGAATTATCCCATCTGGAAACATCCAGACATTCTCCGAATACTTCTGTCGCCTAATTCAAAATAGTCATTCCAAAAGGAATGTTGAGGAATGTTATGTATTTCTTCCTTTATAATATTTGAGTTTTCATTCCACCTTTTTCTGGCGTGAAGTCATCTCCAGAAACGGATTATTAATCTCATCAAAGAAAACCAGAGTAGTTGTTCGTAATCACTGAAATTCCTTTATGTCATAATTATATCATTTTATTGCCATGGAAGTTTTTGTGAATATACATTTCAACCCATTCTTTAATGTCTAAGTCCCCCTTTAGCCTGTTTTTCATTAAACACCATATCTCGTTTCATTGTGTCAATTTTTCAAACAGAATCAACTGGTGTTGTTTGATGTTGCCAGTTTTAATAATTCCCTTCAACAGCCGTGTGTATCAACTGTTTGGATATCCTTCTTACCTAGTTATTTTCCTTGTCTGTTCTTCTTTCTGTTGTACTAGAGTACGTGACCCGTCAAAAATGACGGCTTAATATTCCAACAGATATTCACACACACGCGCACCCACCTCTCACACGGGGTATAATTACTCCCTCTCTCCATATCCCCAGGGATGGGGAGAGCTAGGCGTGACCAGGAAGAAATATATAGCCCTTTTTGAATATCTGAAGAAGATTACCTTAACATGGTGAAAGGGTTTGAGTATCACCATAATGAGGTCAAGGCCATCAATACTAGATTGGTTTGCTGTGAGCAATCAGACAGTCTCCCACCATCACCAATCCACAGGAGCAAGCATGGTGATGAAAACTGGCCCAAACCCAAATATGAAAAAGGACATGTCTGACGTGTCTCTCCTGCAGTGAACTAGAATGGCTGCATTTGGTGGCATGGTGTGTGTGTGTGTGTGTCTGTGAGTGTGTATGTATGTATGTATGTATGTATGCATATATATATATATATATATATATATATATATATATATATATATATATATATATATATATATATAATATATATACATATATATACACACACACATATACATATATATATATATATATATATATATATATATATATATGTGTGTGTGTGTGTGTGTGTGTGTCTTTGTGTGCATGTGTGTGAGAACAAAGCCCTCAGAAGTATATTGGAAGTTAAATGGCAGGGCAGGATTAGAAATGACACTAAAAGAGAGATTACTCGAGTACCATATGTGGACCAGATCATGATGAGGGGTAGATGGAGATGGTTTGGGAATGCTTTTCGTACTCCCCGAGAGACATTAGTTCATCAAAAGTTCAGCTGGGCTCCACACGGCACAAGAAAAATTGGAAGTTCCAGGCCTACATGGCTGAGAACTATGAAGCCAAAAGTAGGAGATGATGAATGGACAAGTATTGAATTAAAAAGCTCAAGATAGAGACAACTGCCGAAATCTAACCGAGGCCCTTTGCGTCAATAAGCGTAGGAGGAAATGATGATGATGATGATATCTATATCTATATCTATATATATATATATATATATATATATATATATATATATATATATATGTGTGTGTGTGTGTGTGTGTGTGAGTGTGTGTGAGTGTGTGTGTGTGCGTGTGCGCAAGATTATGTTCGTTCGTTTGTACGCACAAGGGTAGGACGCCACGCATACTCACATTATGTATACAAACAGTCTTTACCCTAAAGAGAAACATTTGAGCTGATTCCCACCGCAACCCTTTTCCACTGAGACCGTGGGTGGAATAAATTCCCTTCATTCATTTAGGAATTGGTATCGAGTGAAAATTCCCAACAAGAGTTATAAGCTTATTTGTACAGCATTTGCAACAATGATTCCCAATGAATATTAGTGGTATCGACCGAAAATTCCCAACAGGAATTATAAGCTTATTTGTACAGCATTTGCATCAATGATTCCCAATGAATATTAGTGGTATCGACTGAAAATTCCCAACAGGAATTATAAGCTTATTTGTACAGCATTTGCATCAATGATTCCCAATGAATATTAGTGGTATCGACTGAAAATTCCCAACAGGAATTATAAGCTTATTTGTACAGCATTTGCAACAATGATTCCCAATGAATATTAGTAGTATCGACTGAAAATTCCCAACAGGAATTATAAGCTTATTTGTACAGCATTTGCAACAATGATTCCCAATGAATATTAGTGGATATCGACTGAAAATTCGATATTTGTACAGCATTTGCATCAATGATTCCCAATGTATATTAGTGGAATCGAGTGAAATTCACAACAAGAATTATAAGCTTATTTGTACAGCCTTTGCATCAATGATTCCCAAGGAATATTAGTGCTGGCGTAATTCCCTTCTCTATTCATTAAGGAACTGGTATCGAGTGAAAATTCCCAACAATAATTCTAAGCTTATTTGTACAGCATTTGCGTCAAGGATTACCAATGGATATTAGTGGTGACGTCAATAAATACGATTTGATCAAGAAAATAATTTTAACAATAAATCTAGTACATAAACCTGGATTGTAATAGTATTATCTCATTAATTGACTATCTTTCATACACTGTTAAAAATTTGCCGTAGAAAAAACGGTAAAATTCCTGGAATAAATGTTGCCAGGTATTTACCGTTTTAAAAACGGATATATTGACACTGAGTGATATTATGGTATCAACCCGTAAAAGATAATAACCAAGTAAGGTGAAACTACGGTCGCGTGAATTTTACTGAAATACTGCCGAGAACAGTTTTATTTTTACGGAGAATTTCCGATTAAAATTAAGGTTTTTTTTTTTTTTTTTTTTTTTTTAACAGTGTACTGTATGGACAGATATTGAAACTTGACATGGCGTGTTTTGGAGAAGAACAGGTCTGATTGAGGCTCAGCTTCTATAGGGTCCCATGATTCTAATGAAGAATGTTTAAAGGCCGCTCATGATTGTTTGATTGGTGATGATTTGGACTCCTTAAAAAACCATAATATTCCCTCAATGTAACTATAAGAGATTACTCGAGGGCCATATGTGTATAAAAATCAGACTATATCAGTTTAGTGAGATCGGTGTTACTGTATGGACATGAGTCGTGGTATGACAATGAAACAATCTCCAATAGATTTAGTAGCTTTGAGAATAAAGCCTTCAGAAGGATATTAGGAGTTAAATAGCAGGAAAGGATCAGAAATGGAACTATAAGAAAGATTACTCAATTGCCATATGTGGATAAAAATCAGGCTATATATCAGTTTAGTGAGACCGGTGTTACTCTATGGACATGAGTCGTGGTATGACAATAAAACAATCTCTTACAGATTTAGTAGCTTTGAAAACAAATACCTTAGAAGGATATTTGGAGTTAAATAACAAGACTGGATTAGAAATGAAACTATTAAGAGAGATTACTTGAGTGCCATATGTGGAGGAGATCATGATGAGGGGTACATGGAGATAGTTTGGGCATGCTCTTCGCACTCCACAAGAGAGATTAGTTCAACAAACTATCAACTGGGCTCCAAAAGGCACTAGAATAGTTGGGAGACCCAGGCCTACATGGCTGAGGACTATGAAGCGTAAGGATGGAGGTGATGAATGGAGAGGCATTGATTTGAAAGCTCAAGATACAGACGACTGGTGAAATCTAACCCAGGCCCTTTGCGTCAATAGGCGCAAGAAGAGATGATGATTGGTAGCGGCGTCAATAAATACAATTTGATTGGTACTGATTTGGTCTCCTTGAAATACCTTCCTTAATTCAACAGAAAAATATTGTTAAATCAACGCCAGCCAGAATGAAAAAAAAAAAGTACTGGATAGAAAAATGTTTTAAATAGAATTTATTAACAAAATTTAATCAAATTTACGGATATCCAAAACACACACGGTTAACTTTTTTCATATTATTATTTTTTTTTTTTTTTTTTTGGAGCCGTAGCTCTGAATATGATTTAAAGGTGATATGCCACCCAACTGCGGTTTCCTGAAGCTTAGTTTTTTCCAGATATTTCATCACAGTGGGAGATTTGATCCCTCCGGATTTGATAACAAATACACATCATTTGTCTTTTTATTTCAAACTGGCCTGTGTATACATCAACAGGTATACATACACGTTTGTAATAAGTGTATCGTGTGTGAATATACACACAAGATGTTAGGTCATATGTATTTTTATTCATATAGTAGTCATTCATACATTTCATTTATTATAATAAATATTAATATGTGTTCCAGATATATACATATACAATATCTGTATGCATATATATATATATATATATATATATATATATATATATATATATTTATATATATGATGTATGTATATAACTATGTATCTTCATATATATATATATATATATATATATATATATATATATATATATATATATATACATATATATATATATAGGCACTATAGATATATATTACATATACACAATATATATATATATATATATATATATATATATATATATATATATATATATATATATATAGTTATAAGAACTGATATCGAAAACTGTAACTATAAAACCGAAAGCCAAAAAAAATTGGAGGTAAAATTCTTAATTTTTATTTTCTTAAAATTCCTCACAAAAATTAAAATATCTGAATAGAAATTGAAATCAAAGATGATTTTCAGTTTGTGTAGACAATCAATTTGAAATAATTCTAAAGGAAGAAAAGTCAGGAAAAAATAAAGAAATTAATAAATCTATTCATAAAGAAACCATTAACATGTAAACGCAGATAAGCAATACTGGGGTCTTGTTTACTAATAATAAATTATGCTGGAAACAGTTTCAAATATCATTGCAAATATTTCAATGCATCCAAAAACGTATATTATAATGACCGTTCGTGTGATATAGAACTCGTTTTGTAATAAAAAAATAGACGAAATATCCTGTATTAAGATGGCCGCAATAGGAATGAGGAACTGAAGTATATATATATATATATCATTCAACACATTTTTCTTTTTTTCTTTTTTAGTCAAGTACGTTGATTTCAGGTGTGGGCATATGCTGGGGATAAATGGTCAAGAGGGAGGGGAAGAACCTGGTAAGGGTAGATGATCTAGAGAGGGGCAGAGAATTAGATGGTGAGATAAGGTGAAGGATGATATGGAGAGCGAAGGTTTGGTGGAAGAGGATGCCTTGATAGAACGCATCAGGCAACCGACCCCTTAATTTTGGGATAAAGGCATAAGTTGAGGGTAGATGGTGTGAGGAGGGCTTGGGAGGAACCTGTTATGGGGAGAAAATCGAGAGAGAGGTAGAGAATTAGATAGTGAGATAAGGTAAAGGATGATATAGAGAGAAGAGGTTTGGTGAAAGAGAATGTCTTTGATAGAAGGCCTTGGAGAGGGCGCAGCAGGCAACCGACCCCTTAATTTTGGGATAATGGTGGGAAAGAAAAAGAGGACATTGATTTTAGGCTTTAGACGTATAGTAATATATAAAAAGACCGCATAAACAACACGTCAAATAATATAGTTTTACTGCGAACATTTGTGTATAGGGAGACAGATAATGTACAATAATTCATAGGATTATAAATGAAACTATACGAAAAATTATTCTAGTGCCATATGTGGCTGAGATCATGGTTATGGGTAGATTGAGATGGCTTGGGCATGGTCTTCGCACTCCCCAAGAGATATTAGTTCACCAAACTCTCACCTGGTATCCATAAGGCACTAGAAGAGTTGGAAGACCCAGGCCTACATGACAGAGGACTGTGAGGCGTGCAGTAAATGATGAATGGAGAAGTATTGAATTAAAAGCCCAAGATAGAGACGACTGGCAAAATCTAACCGAAGCCCTTTGCGTCAATAGGCGTAGGATGTGATGATGGTGATGTAAGCAATATATTTGTGTAGGTATCTTGATCCTTACAAAAAAAAATCATCATATATTGTTGTAGACATCTTAATCCTTAAAGAAACAAAACACACCATTTGTCACAAAATTTCTTGAAGAAAATAAAAATAGTGTGTAGCTTTTCCACCGATAGAAAGAACACCCAAATGGAATAAGAAAATTCCATTTTTGTCCCTGACGGACTTCTCTGGATTTCCTTCAATCACTTGATTCGATTTGTATTTTTTTTTTCATCCCAGAAGACATCAAATACACAAGTCTTCTTTGTTTCTGCCCATCCTCCCTTCCTTCCTCAATCCATCTCTCGTTTCCTAACCCCCTCCTCCCCCTCTCGTTCCCTCCACACCCTCACAAACACCCTCAACCAGTGTTGCTAGGTTGGCCTTTTTTCAAGCCAAAAAAATCCAAATTTGGCCTTTTTTAAAATTAGTTAGCCTTTAGCAATATGAAAAAGGTGGGCTTTAAATGATATATTTTTGGCCATTTTCTAGTAATGGGTTGGCCTTATAAGCTGTGGTTGATTATAAGTTGGCCTTTTCTCATTTTAGAAAACCAGGCAACCCTGCCTTCAACTCCCTCCGCATCAGTGTTGCCAGGTTTTTTATATGATAAAAGGCCAACTTATAATCAACCACACCTTTAAAATGCTGACCCTTTTTTAGAAAAAGGCCAAAAACATAGTATTTAAGGCCCACCTTTTTCGTGATATTACTAAAGGCCCACCAATTTCAAAAAGGCTAAATTTGAGGCTTTTGGCCTGAAAAAAAGGCCAACTGGGCAACACTGCTCCACATCTCCCTAACCTTTTTTCTTCCCCCCTCTGATGACGGACGCCAGCTTACGTGGTGTTGGTAAGCAACAGATGTGATGTCTTAGATGTGCTCTGATTTCTGATGGAACGTGGAATTTCCATCATTTTAATGCCTCCACGTTTCCTCTTTGATAAGGACCTCCGGGGAAATTTCCAAGATGTCCTTTGGTCACAAGGGATATTGGGGATGCCTGTATACATGTCTTGCAGGTCGAAGGTGGATTATTTCCCTATTTTTTGTTCGCTTCTGATTATGTGCTTCTACTGTGATTACTATGTTGGAATTCGAAGAGAATAAGAAAATTATATAGATACTCAAACATTCATGTAAGTTAATTATATATATATATATATATATATATATATATATATATATATATATATATATATATATATATATACATATATGTATAAGTATATATATATATATACACAATATATATATATATATACATATAAGTATAAGTATATATATATACATATACATACACGTGTATATATATATATATATATATATACATATATATATATATATATATACATATAAGTATAAGTATATATATACATATACATACACATGTGTATATATATATATATATATATATATATATATATATATATATATATATATATATATATATATATATATATTGTGTACATTACATATACATATATATATATATATATATATATATATGTATATTTATATATATTCCATGGACATAATAGCTTAGTCTCCCAATTAATTAAAATTCATAATAATAATAATAATAATAATAATAATAATAATAATAATAATAATGTTGCCAAGCTTTCTCAACTAATCCTGATATTTTCTTATCTTCCAGTTCTTCGTGACGATTTCCGGACCTCGCCCACGGGGGCGAGAGTGGTGGCTGGAGAGAGGGCGGAGCTGGACTGCTCTCCTCCCAGAGGTCATCCTGAGCCTATAGTGTCATGGACAAAAGATGGACATCAACTCACTCTTGATAACAGGTAAGGACGAACAGGGGAAGATATTGGTAACACAGTTATAGTTGAGACAGAAACTACAGTACCATTAACAACTGTAATAATAATGGTTTTACGGTAAGAAATGCTAATTTGAGCAATTTATTGGGTGATATTCTATTGAAGTTGGAGAGACTATTTTTGTAATTAAAAAGATATCTTTGTAATTATTCGTTTATTGTAAGAAGAGACTAGTGTCATTATATGAATATTTATACAATATATATATATATAATGTATATATATATATATATATATATATATATATATATATATATATATATATATACATATATATACATATATATATATATATATATATATATATATATATATATATAGACGTTGAGTGTGTGAGGTGGACGTGCTCAGGGGCGCTCCGGACAATTACTGGAATAACTATGGTCATTTAAGCGCTTTCCCGTTAAAAATGTGTGTGTATGTGCATGAAGCGCTGCTCTGCCTAGTGAAGTGTTCTCTATCACTTGCAATCCTGTGCTTCCTGTTATAATTGAAAATTTCCCTCTAATCCAATCAGTGATCGAAATTTCTTCCCCCCTCAGTGCCATTGGCTGCTTTTGGTTCAAACAGTGAAAATGAGAAAAATAAAATGAGAGGAGTAACAGTTTGCTCTTAGCTCACCCTAAACACAAATGACCCCGAGTATCGATAGTGCCTCTCGTCCCTCCACCCCTCACATACAGAACAATTGTGTTTATTTTATCAATTCTCGCTCTAACAACAGCGATCCGGAGTCCATCACAGATGTCGTGAGAAATCTTTTCTCGGAAGAAGATATCACAATTGCTTATGTATCGTGCAAAGACTTCATCCCCGACGGCATTCGGAATGATCGAAATGCAAAGAGCCTGACTTCTCAGAAGAAAATCTCTCTCATGTCCACATGACTCAAAACCACAACAAATGTTACTATTTGTCCGGATAACCAATACACCCTACCTCCTGCCCAGCGAGCTGACCTCAATATAATGACTGTTCATAACATTGCAGTAAAAGCCTTGGAGTTGTCAACTTCGCTTTCAAATAACTTTGAAGATCTCCATGCAATCCATGACACAATCGCTGCAATGAGGCAGCAAATCAGTGATGCAGTAGGGCAGCAAATCAGTGATGCAATCACTGCAATGAGGCAACAAATCAGTGATGCATTGGGTCGCCAAATCAGAGATGCCATCGCTGCAATGAAGCAGCAAATCAGTGATGCAATGGCTCTACAAATCAAGGATGCATTCGCTTCAATGGGGCTAAAAATCAATGAGATAACAAATCAAATTGGAAAGATGAAGGGAAAATGTAATAAGTTGAATGACCCCACGGACCAACCCCAATTAATACATGAACAACCCTCGACTGACCTCACGCCCACCTCGGACCCACAAAACACCCTCTCTGGCCTGCCTGATACAGGGCCAAGTATCGTTACGAAGCAAACACCAGTCTTGGATACCACCACTTCCCCCTCCATCGTTAGACAGAAGAGATTCAAGAGAAGTACCACCCACTCCTACCTCGCTCCCCTCCCCCCCTACGACCGAATCGTATGCCAGAGCCCTAATGTCAAATGCCCAGGAAGACGACGAGGGATGGCAGACCTCCCGGCGAAAGACAAAGTCCCGACCCGACCGCAACCACAGACAGGTCAACCAGCATTCTTCCGGGAATATCTCCCCTCACCCCCGCCCAAAGAGATGCCATGTCGTTGTCCACAACCTGTATTCCTCAGTGACTGAAGATGCCATCAGGCTACATATTAGGAAACTAACAGGATCAGACCCCCTCATTCTTCATAGCCTAAAGTGTAAGGTAGAAGGTCGAGTTGCATCAAGGTTTCCTGCTTATTCCATCATCGGGAGTGTCCTTTTATAATCTTAAGAGAGACCAGCCTCCCCCAGGGACCCTAAACGCCCAAATTGATCTACAACAATCAGCCTCACCCAGCACGCCCCGGCACCTGCCATACCCACACCCGCTGAGATTTCTGCTATTATCTCCAAAGGTCGACGAAATTCATGGAGTCATTAAGTATTTTGTCTTGGAACATATACGGGATCAAGCGGAATTTACCTGATTTCCGTGGCATTATTGCACTGCAAGAAACCTTACTCCTCCCCCTTGACCTGGCTATCAGTGATTCGGTTCATGTTGATTATGACAGTTTCTCTGTCTCGTCGATGGTTACTCACGACTACATCATTCAAGGCCGTCCGAGAGGTCTCTCATTTCTATGGCATAGATCTCTGGATAAGTGCGTGAAACCAGTGACGTATCAAACTGACAGACTTCTCGGCCTGCAAGTAATGATCGAAGGTAAAACCATATTAGTGATTAATGCATACTTCCCCTGGGAGTGCCAGTCAGACTTTGATCAGTATTGTATATTGCTAGGAGAAGTTCAAGGTATTATTAATGATACCTCCGCTGACCATGTGTGCCTAATAGGAGACTTTAATGAGCACCCATCTAGACTATTTTATAATGAATTACAGTGTCTATGTCTTCAACAATCTCTTCAAATTAGCGATGTTGCCATCCTGCCTCCTTCCTCCTTTACTTATATACAAAACAGAAATAATATGTCCATCACATCCTGGCTTGATCATTGAATTACCACTGACCGCCTGCATAGCTCTATCACTGAATGTATTATACGATAGGACCTATCGTCTGCATTCGATCACATACCCCTACTACAGATCACATATCACACACCCTCCCTCCTGGCGGCACCCATCCAAAGGGAGAGGCTACCATCCATCTCATGGGATTTCTCCAACCTCCAGAAATCCACTATATTCAAACGCTTATCTGAAAGTAATCTCCGCTCGATAACTCAGCCTGCTGAAGCCCTGTTCTGCAATAATCCTAAGTGCCGCAACGAACAGCATAAAACAAAACTAAAGGAATTCTACGTAAATATAGTAAATGCCTTACGGAGCTCGGGAAGAGACACGTTTAGACTCTCTAGAGGTAACCATCGAAACATACCTGGTTGGAATTATTTAGTTAAAGACCTCTATGCACACTCTCGAGATATGTTCCTTCTTTGGAGGAACGATGGTAGCCAGAGAGAAGGTCCCCTTGCTCTACAGATGAGGCAAGCGAGAGCACAGTTCAAACTTGCTCTTCATCAATGTCGTAGCACCGAAAATCAGCTACGAGCCCATGCATTGTCCAGAAAATTTACCACCCATGACTTCCCCCATCTTTGGAAAGATATTAATTCACTAAACCCAAAGTCAAACAAATTATCCCAAAGAGTAGGGGATGCAGTTGGCGAAGAATCCATCGCAAGAATGTGGGGGGATCACTTTAGTACCATCCTAAATTGTATAAATGACCAAGATACTCGAAATGAAGTGGATACTCTCATCAATGTCAATATGGATTTTCAATATAGTGACCGTATCTCCCCGAGTGACGTGTGCGAGGCTATCAAGAAATTACCTAGTAACAAGGCACCCGGCTGCGATGGCCTTCCTGCCGAGGTTTTCAAATTCTGCCACCCTATAATTTATATCCTATTTTCTGCACTATTTAATGCCTGTATATTACACCAATATCTCCCCGAAACCCTTCTACTTGTCCACTTAATATCTCTCATAAAAAACAAACTTTAGGATGCCAGTGACCCAGGAAACTACCGCCCCATTGCCATCACAACAATTTCATCGAAAATATTTGAATCTCTTCTGTTCCGTTGCCTTGCACCATTTCTCCACACCGCAGACAATCAATTTGGTTTTAAGACTAAACACTCGACCGACACCTGTTTATATATTTTAAAGGACTTATTGAATTTCTATATATCCTCGGCCTCCCCTGTCTACTTATGTTTTGTAAACGTGCGGAAGGCATTTGAGAGTAAACTATCTGAAACTCTTTTTGAAACTACGCAAAAGGGGAACTCCTCTACATCTCATTGGTATATTATACTGTTGGTTCTCAACACAACAGTTCTGTGTCAAATGGGGCAATGTCCTCTCCCAGCCATTCAGTTCATCTAACGGTCTCAGGCAAGGAGGCATCCTCTCACCATATTTATTTAATGTTTACACAGACGATTTGAATATCAGACCGAATTCACTTCCCATTGGTTGTACGGTTAATGGCTTTACCATAAATAACCTTTGCTACGCTGACGATATGGTCCTCATCTCCCCCTCTGCCCAAGGCCTACAACGTCTTATCGACACCTGCAACGCATACGCTAATGAACATGACATAATCTATAACGAATCGAAGACACGGTGCATGTTGTCCTTCCTAGAGCGCTCCGATTCGTAGAAGATCCACATATTTTCCTCCAAAACCATCAGCTAGCATTTGTCAATGATTTTCCTTACGTAGGTCACATCATTACGAAAGATTTAAAGGACACATCTGACATTGAAAACAGGCGACGTAAATTGTGTTGTCTAGGGAACATGGTAACGAGAAGATTTGCCTTCTGCCGCCAAGATATCAAAAAACACCTATTTCAAACCTACTGCTATAACATATACGGCTGCTCGCTATGGGCAAACTATACGCGTGAATCGATGAGACGTATCACAGTCATTCACAATGATATCCTAAGACGCCTCACCAATACCCCGAGGCACCATTCAGCTTCAGCTATGTTTGTTGAAAATAGACTGGATAACCTAAAAACCATCATTCGACGCTCTATAGTAAGTCTCACCTCCCGCCTACGATCTAGTGAAAATTCCCTAATTCAAAATATGCTTGCAAGTGCAGCGAGAATAAAATCCAAAATGTGGGAAACCTGGAATAAGGAAGCGTCAGTACAATGAATTGTATTCACTAATCTTTGATAGTGTGGCTATGCCAAATCTTCATCACTAAATAACTTAGGTATAATACCCAGTAATGTTATGATAACGTGTTTTATTATGTTACATCTTTGTTGTCTGGAAGTCCTGTATCCATCTGCTCTGTGACTATATCTTTTTTCCCAGTGTTCTTTCATTATTCAAGCAATTTGTGTTCCAACTTAATTATCATTGTCATCGCCATTTTTTTTCTCCCTCTCTTTTTGTTTGCTGATATGTATGTTATCATCCTTATTAAGCGTTAATTCTATTGTGATTTTATTACCCAGACCTTAGAACTCTGTGGTCAACCTGCTAATTGATGTTTGTAATATATCACTGATATTATTGCATATCTCATTTTTTATTTTTACCGATGTCAAAAGTGTAAGATCACTGTACCCTTATTGTAACTCTGTATATGGCTTTTGCTGAAATAAAGATTATTATTATTATTATTATTATTATTATTATTATTATTATTGTTGTTATTATTATTATTATATATATATATATATATATATATATATATATATAAATATATACACATATACTCACACACACACACACACACACACACACACACATATATATATATATATATATATATATATATATATATATATATATATATATATATTCTTATCACATCAGTTCATGAAAACCATCTGGTTTCAAAGTAAAATATAAGTAACTCAACATCAAAACGTGAAATACACTTTATTAAATCCATCTAGATCTCTCGTCACGAGTTATTTTTGTTAAACAAAATTGCAAATATGCCCTTTTTCCTTTTAAACTTGTGCAAGCAACCAGTATCAATACAGCTGTATTGTGCAGTTCGACCCACAAAAGAATTACTTCTCCAATAGATGGGATGGCCTGGACTGTCTAGTGCAAGGGAAGAGACACTTCAAAAAGGTTCATTAAGAAAAAAAATAAAACCCAAGGCTCAATCTTCTTTCAGACAAGATGGGTTTTCCACTTTCCATTTAAACACAACTCACGGTTGGACTCTTAGGTACAAGAGAGAGTTCATAAAGAAGAGAAAAAAAAACGAAGGCTTAATTTTCTTTTAGATGAGTTGAGGTTTTCCACGTTCCATTTAAACTGAACTAGAGGGTTGGACTCTTAGGTGCAAGAGACAGTTCATAAAGAAGAGAATAAAACCCAAGGCTCAATCTCCTTTTGGATGGGATGAGTTTTCCAATTTCCATCTAAACTGAACGAACGGGTTTGACTGTTAGGTATAAGAGACAGTTCATAAAGAAGAGCATAAAACTCAAGGCTCAATCTCCATTTAGATGAGATGGGTTTTCCACTTTCCATTTAAACACAACTCACAAGAGACAGTTCATAAAGAAGAGAATAAAACCCAAGGCTTAATTTTCTTTTAGATGAGATGAGATTTTCCACGTTCCATTTATACTGAACAAGAGGGTTGCACTCTTAGGTGCAAGAGACAGTTCACAAAGAAGGAAATAAAACCCAAGGCTCAATCTCCTTTTAGATGAGATGAGGTTTTCCACTTTTCATTTAAACTGAACTAACATGTTGAACTGTTAGGTGCAAGAGACTGTTCATAAAGAAGAGAATAAAACCCAAGGCTCAATCTCCTTTCAGATGAGATGAGTTTTCCACTTTCCATTTAAACAGACCTCACGGGTTGGACTCTTAGGTACCAGAGATAGTTCATAAAGAAGAGAATAAAACCCAAGGCTCAATCTCCTTCTAGATGAGATGGGGTTTCCACATTCCATTTAAACTGAACTAACGGGTTGGACTCTTAGGTGCAAGAGACTGTTCATAAAGAAAAGAATAAAACCCAAGGCTCAATCTCCTTTTAGATGAGATGAGGTTTTCCCCGTTCCATTTAAACTGAAAAAATGGGTTGGACTGTTAGGTGCAAGAGACAGTTCATAAAGAAGAGAATAAAACCCAAGGCTCAATCTCCTTTTTAGACGAGTTTGGTTTTCCACGTTCAATTTAAACTGAACTAACGGGTTGGATTGTTAGGTGAAAGAGACAGTTCATAAAGAAGAGAATAAAACCCAAGGCTCAATCTTCTTTTAGATGAGATGGGTTTTCCACGTTCCATTTAAACTGAACTAACGGGTTGGACTTTTAGGTGAAAGAGACAGTTCATAAAGAAGAGAATAAAATCCAAGGCTCAATCTCCATTTAGATGAGATGGGTTTTCCACTTTCCATTTAAACGTAACTAACGGGTTGGACTTTTAGGTGCAAGAGACAGTTCATAAAGAAGAGAATAAAACCCAAGGCTCAATCTCCTTCTAGATGAGATAGAGTTTCCACATTCCATTTAAACTGAACTAACGGGTTGGACTCTTAGGTGCAACAGACAGTTCATAAAGAAGAGAATAAAACCCAAGGCTCAATCTCCTTTTAGATGAGATGAGTTTTCCATTTTCCATTTAAACATAACTCACGGTTGGACTGTTAGGTGCAAGAGACTGTTCATAAAGAAGAGAATAAAATGTTAGGCTCAATCTCCTTTCAGATGAGATGGGGGTTTTCCACGTTCCATTTAAACACAACTCACGGTTGGACTGTTAGGTGCAAGAGACAGTTCATAAAGAAGAGAATAAAACCCAAGGCTCAATCTCCTTTTAGATGAGATGAGTTTTCCACCTTCCATTTAAACATAACTTACAGTTGGACTGTTAGGTGCAAGAGACTGCTCATAAAGAAGAGAATAAAATGCAAGGCTCAATCTCCTTTTAGATGAGATGGGGGGTTTTCCACGTTCCATTTAAACACAACTCACGGTTGGACTGTTAGGTGCAAAAGACAGTTCATAAAGAAGAGAATAAAACCCAAGGCTCAATCTCCATTTAGATGAGATGAGTTTTCCACTTTCCATTTAAACTGAACTAATGGGTTGGACTGTTATGTGCAAGAGACAGTTCATAAAAAAGAGAATAAAACACAGGGCTTAATATCCTTTTAGATGATATGAGTTTTCCACTTTCCATTTACTCTCAACTAACGGGTTCGACTCTTAGGTGCAAGAGACAGTCCATAAAGAAGAGAATAAAACCCAAGGCTCAATCTTCTTTTAGATGAGACGGGTTTTCCACGTTCCATTTAAAGTGAACTAACGGGTTCGGTTCTTAGTTGCAAGAGACAGTTCATAAAGAACAGAATAAAACCCAAGGCTCAATCTCCTATTAGATGAGATGGGTTTTCCACGTTCCGTTTCAACACAACTCACG
>NC_090725.1:115130994-115135994 GCF_036898095.1 Palaemon carinicauda | reverse complement strand
TCGGAAAAGTTTCCTAATAGCTGATTGGTTGGACAAAAACACTTCCGTCCAATCAGCTATTAGGAAACTTTTTCCGAGCTAAAAGGGCACCCCTGCTAGTCGGTGCAAAACTGCCTCACTAAAAAGAGCTGACTATAGAGTTCCGATCAAACTCGTTAGTTTCTTTGGTCACTGCAACCTCACCATCCTTGCAAGCTAAGGATTGTGGGTTTTGGGAAGCTTATAGGTTTATCTGCTGAGTCATCAGCAGCCATTGCCTGGCCCTCATTGGTCCTAGCTTGGGCGGAGACGGGGCTTGGGCGCTAATCTTATGTATATATGGTCAGTCTCTAGGGCATTGTCCTGCTTGATAGGGCAATGTCACTGTCCCTTGCTCTGCCATTCATGAGTGGCCATTAAACCTTCAAACCTTTAAATGTTCTACACTTAGGGTTGTGTTGGCCGATGTGGTAACGTACCTGACTAGTGAACGCCAGACTAGAGTCCTGATCAAACTCGTTTGTTTCTTTGGTCGCTGCAACCTCACCATCCTTGTGAGCTAAGGATTGTGGGTTTTGGGGAGCTTATAGGTCTATCTGCTGAGTCATCAGCAGCCATTGCCTGGCCGTCATTGGTCCTAGCTTGGGTGGAGAGGGGATTGGGCACTGATCATAAGTATATATGGTCAGTCTCTAGGACATTGTCCTGCTTGATATGGAAATGTCACTGTCCCTTGCCTCTGCCATTCATGAGTGGCCTTTAAACATTTAAACCTCACGTTTCACCGGGAAAATGTGTTGTGCGTTAAATCGAAATTCAACTAATTAATTTTCATATTTTTATCACAAGGCACTGGAAGAGTTAGAAGGACCAGGCTTACATGGCTGAGGACTATGAAGCGTGATGTAGATGATGATGAATGGAGAAGTATTGAATTAAAAGCTCAAGATAGAGACGACTGGATGAGTCTAACTGAGACCCTTTGCGTCAATTGGCGTAGGAAGAGATGATGATGATGAATATTTACTATCAGTTTATTTAATTTCCATATTTTCTATAATCCACCTATCTTAATATACAAACGGAAGGAAAGAGAAATATACTGGAAACGGAATAAAACCTTAAGTCGATTATTTACCCATTTCTTCAATATCTTCCATTATGCTCCACATTTAACCTTCCACATTCCTACCAATTTTCATCTCAATTGATCTCCGCCTCTCAAAATATTTTCTTAGTGATACCTAAGAAGCTGATCTTACCATTAATCATTGTTTTCATGTCCCCTTATCCAAATCCATATTTATTTCCTTGACATATTCAAGGCAATTTCCTTATAGAAATTGGCTTATTTCTCAAGAAAAACTAAAGGGGTACTCAGTAGAGAGCAGACCTCCACCACGGCAGCTTATTTCTCGATCTTTGCTCGACCTTGACCTTGACCTTTGACCTTAACATGTATTAATTGGCGAGGATTTCCATACACTCAAATATGAAGCAAGTTTGAAGTCTCTGTGACAACGATGTACAAACTTATGGCTGGTTACGTGAATTTTGCTTGACTGTGATCTTTTGAACTTGACCTTCCAAAATGTTATAATTTCTAGCTTTTTACATTACACTTAAATCCCTTCAAGTTTCATTACTCTACGATTAAAATTGTTTGCCAGGAAGCTGTTCACAAACAAACACTCACACACACAAATAAAAACACAAACAGGGGCGAAAACATAACCTCCTTCCAACTTCATTGGCGAAGGTAAATAAAATACAAAAACATTCCCAGGCGATATCTGGCAACATAGTAAGGGCATTCCTGCTCACTCTACAAACTTTAAGGCCACTTGCTATTTTCTTTCTTTTTTCTTTTTTTTTTCCTTTTTTTTTTGAGGTCTTAATAACTTCAGGTCGTCAAAGTTTGGGAGTACACCTGCTGAGAGGGGGGCAAGAATATATATCCCAATACCCAAAGTATAATGAAAATTTAAGTTTTTTCTGCCGTATTTTATAGATATTTTCCCCAGCATACTGTAACGATTTTTTTTTCTTTCACAGTTTATTACCTCCGCCAACGAAGTTGAAAGGAGGTTATGTTTTACCCCTTGTTTGTGCGGTTGTTTGTGTTTGTTAGTGAACAGCTTCCTGGTAATTTTAATCGTAGAGTAATGAATCTTGCAGGGATTAACTTTTATGTAAAAAGCTGGAAGTGATTTCAATTTGGGAAGGTCAATGTCAAAGGTCAAGGTCACAGTCAAGCAAAATGTTCAATTCACGTAATCAGCCATAAGTTTGGAAATCCCTGTTACAGAGACTTCAAACTTGGTTAATATTTGAATGTATGAAAATCAACGCCAATTATTACCCTCTAAGGTCAAAAGTCAAGCTCAAGGTCAAGCAAAAGAATAAGAAATAAGCTGCCGCAGCGGAAGTCTGCACTCTACTGAGTGCCTCTCTAGTTTTAATTGTGTTTTTTTTTTATACCGTCCGACTATACTAACTGAGCTGCTGCAGCGGAAGTCTGCACTCTACTGAGTGCCTCTCTAGTTTTAATTGTGTTTTTTTTATACCGTCCGACTATACTAACTGTCCTTTGTCTTGTGTCAGAATTGTTCTCATTGGTGGCTACTAAATTATCACAAATACTTAAAGGTATTTATTACATCTACAGCTGCTTATCCACATTGAATGACCTCCCTGACCCCAATCCTGTGTTATATACCCATAAGCTATAATTCCAATCCAATCCAAAGATTGGACAAATCTGAAAACTTTTGGATATGATTAGGATTAATAGAGCAAGAGTTAAAACTAATTAAGGGTTGCAGTGCCTATTGGAAACATCCCTGCATGGCGTCTGCTGGACCGGGGTTAGAATCTTGTTGTTACAAGTTTCCTGGACCAGAGTTCGATTCCTGGCCGGTCATAAGCAATTCTCTTTGAGTGGTTTCGCCTGGGACTCTGATCCCGAGGTCGGTAAGATAGTCCATACATTACTGTATAAAAATATATGGCTTATTTCAATGTGTGTGTATATATATATATATAATATATATATATATATATATATAAATTATATATATATATATATATATATATATATATTATATATATATATGTATATGTATATACATACATACATATATATATAATATATATATATATATATATATATATATATATATATATATATACATATATATACACGCTTAGCCCAAGATCAAATGACGCAAACGCAACCCAATCCAGCTTGGAAACTTCCAATTCAATCATTCAAATTCAATCTAAATGTATGTTTTCATCCTAAAAAAATCTTCCCTCTTACCATCCCCTTCATCCTTTTTACCTAATCTCCTCACCTGCATATGGATCAAGGAAGATTGACCTTTAAGTGTCTCGTACTTAGAGACGTGCATACTGAACGTAACCCACAAGACCTCACGTTCTAGCAAATAACAACAACTATAAAAAAGTATGAGTGCCGTGCAAATAAAGGTCGAGGGAACGTCCTTAGGGGGGAAATTTTCCCCTGAAAATATCGCTTGGCAATTGGGATAGAATACTGCCACTTCAATTATACCACAGATATTTCCTTTCATTACGATTAACATCTCTTGCTTGAAGGTACACTTGGGTACACTATTCTATCTTGTTTCTCTTCCTCTTGTTTCTTTATAGTTTATGTATGAAAGATGTATGTTAATGGTGTTACTGTTCTTAAGATATTTTATTTAAATTCTTCATTATTTTTCTTGTAGTTTATCTATTTCTTTGCTTCCTTCCTTACTGGGCTATCTTTCCCTGTTGGATCCCTTGTGTTTATAACATCCTATTTTTTGTATTAGGGTTTGTGGCTTAGCTAGTTTTAAACGTTATAGACGTAGTCTGAGCAAAGATACGGTAGTAATATCAGTCTTCTGGAAGTGTTTTGAAACTATATAGATGCTGTCTCAGCAAAGATCTGGCAGTAATTTTAGTTCATATAATAATAATAATAATAATAATAATAATAATAATAATAAATAGATACATAGATACAATGGTGTTACAGTAACCAACGCCAATCATTCATTAGATATCACCAAAGATCTATATCATTCTCCAAAGACGTTATAGATCCTCCTCTATCATTAGGGGAAGGATGAGATAACTAAGGACATTAACCACGATTGACATCAAAAGAAATACATTGATGTTATACCAAACGATTGATTTATTGATGATTGATTATTATCAGTTATCTGGCATCCTGACATCTAAGGTCACTGACGCCGAATTATACCAAACGAAGGGAAAACATTCATTAGATACCACCAAGGATCTCATATAATTATCCCAAGGCTTATTATTATTATTATTATTATTATTATTATTATTATTATTATTATTATTATTATATTGTTGCTGTTGTTGTTGTTGTTGTTATTACAAGATAAGTTACAACCCTAGTTGGAAAAGCAAGATGCTATAAGCCCAAGGTATCCATCAGGGAAAAAATAGCCCACTGAGCAAAGGAAACAAGGAAATAAATAAATTAGAAGAGGAGTACTAAACAATCAAAATGAAATACATTATAAACAGTAGCAACAGTGAAAGACCATGGTACACAGGATATGGTACCAACCCAAGACTAGAGAACAATGTTTGAATTTGGAGTGTCCTTTTCCTAGAAAAGCTGCTTACCATAGCTAAAGAGTCTCTTCTACTCTTACCAAGGAGAGTAGCCACTTGCCAATGAACTATTACAGTCCAGTAGCTAACTACTTTTATTATTATTATTATTATTATTATTATTATTATTATTATTATTATTATTACTTACTAAGCTACAACCCTGGTTGGAAAAGCAAGATGCTATAAGCCCAGGGGCCCCAACAGGGAAAATGAAATATTCTAAGAACAGTAACAATAAAATAAATATTTCCTATATAAACTATAAAAACTTTAACAAAACAGAGGGAAGAGAAATAAGATAGAATAGTGTGTCCGAGAGTATCCTCAAGCAAGAGAACTCTAACCGAAGA
>NC_090725.1:115120994-115125994 GCF_036898095.1 Palaemon carinicauda | reverse complement strand
TTTTTTTTCATGTTGAACATGCTGACATACGTCTTTGTATAGTTTATATATGAAATATATGTTTTAATGGTGTTACTGTTTTTAAAATATTCTATTTTAATTGTTCATTATTTCTCATATTGTTTACTTATTTCCTTAATTCCTTTCCTCACTGGGCTATTTTTCCATGTTGAGTACTCGGGGCTTATAGCATTCTGCTTTTCGAACTAGGGTTGTAGCTTAGCAAGTAATAGTAATAATAATAATAATAATAATAATAATAATAATAATAATAATAATAATAATTGGTCAGTCTCTAGGGCATTGTTATGCTACGCCATTGAAACAGTCCCCTGGCTTTGCCAATGATGAGCGACCTTTAAATTTCAAAGAAGAGGTTTTATATAGAAAGGCTATTAAAACCAGAAAGTCGGGAGTACCTGCAAGAAGGAAAACCACATTAGGTAGGGGGGATTAGGGACTACTGATGAGACACTTGTCCTACCTATATGTACCTACTGAAGATCAGGTCTATTATCTGCACTGCAAGTTCATTTCCTGATTCAAGTCTAAGGATCAACAGAGTAATGACTGCATAAGTTCGTTTAGGGAGCAATTACGTAATTTCAGAAAAAAAAGGAATTATTTTTTTTTCAAGATGTACGATATTTCATACGATAAGATGATGCACGGATTCACTTACAGCATCTTTAAAACTTTGAGATATTTCTGCTAAAATTATCTATCGCCTTTGTCTGAGCTACAGGGATTCTCCATGAATTAGGAAGTTCTGTGTTCGTATGTTCTAGAGAGAGAGAGAGAGAGAGAGAGAGAGAGAGAGAGAGACGAGAGAGAGAGAGAGAGAGAGAGAGAGAGAGAGAGATGTAAATCCTGGGTAAAATTTTGGTTTAACCCCTATTTCATCGCATTTTGAGGTTTTGAAGTATTTAAAATGAAATCCACAAAGAAATAATTATAATAACAATTTTGGTTACATTGGGCAGTACAGGATTAGAAAGAAACTGTAAGAGAGATTACCCGAGTGCCATATGTGGATGAGATCATGGTGAAGGGTAGATGGTTTGGGCATGCTCTTCGCACTCCCCAGGACAGATTAGTTCACCAAACTTCCAACTGGGTTCCAAAAGGCATAGAATAGTTGGAAGGTCCCAGACCTAAATGGCTGAGGACTATGAAACGTAAAGTAGGAGATGATGACTGTAGAAGTAATGATTTAAAAGCTCAATAGAAGGAACGAACTAGCGAAATCTAACCGAGGCCCTTTGCGTCAATAGGCAAGGGATGATATGATGATGATGACATAAGTAACGATTATTATTATTATTATTATTATTATTATTATTACTTGCTAAGCTGCAAACCCTAGTTGGAAAAGCAGCATGCTTCAAGCCCAGGGACTTCAACAGGGAAAATAAGCCCAGTGAGGGAAGGAAACAAGGAAAAATTAAATATTTTTAAGAACAGTAACAACAATAAATAACTATATCTCCTATGTAAAACTATAAAAACTTTATCAAACAGGAGGAAGAGAAATAAGATAGAAAAGTATGAATGGCTGTACCCTCAAGCAAGAGAACAGTAACACAAGACAGTAGAAGACCATGGTACAGAGGCTATGGCACTAACAAGACTAGAGTCGATTCTCCACTTCAAGATCTATTTCAAGAAGTCGATTGGGGATCCAATTACTTTCTACATCAAAACAGCGAAGAGGAACCGAGACTACTTAATTGGCTATATTCTAGTCATATCGCCCATTAGCCCTAATCAAAAAACGAATCAGATAAATTTTCTACATTAATTCATATTTTTGAATAGGAGCATTTGGCCTCTTCGTTAGAAGTGAAGATTACTTGAATACATTTAATTTGGGATTTCCATATTTCTTGCGAATAGCGCTCATTAATTAAAAGGAGCCAGATAATCAACTTATTCCTCTTTAAGCGTTCCACAAGGATGGAGTTAATTAGTTTCCCGGGTCCAGGATTCTGCTCGGCGCATGCGTTAGACTGTAACCTGGACTAATCCGTCTTCTTATGTAATGGCAATTTTGAAGAATTAGGTAGTTATTACATGTTCTGCTGCAGGCAATATCATCATTATTACCTCTGCCAACGAAGTTGAAAGGAGGTTAAGGTTTACCCCCTGTCTGTGTGTTTGTACGTGTGTTTGCTTATGAACAGCTTCCTGGCCACAATTTTAACTGTAGAGTAATTAAACTTACAGGGATTAACTGTTATCTAAAAGGCTGGAAATAAAAATTTTTTGGAAGGTCAAGGTCAAAGGTTAAGGTCATGGTCAAGCCAAATATCCAATTCACGTAATCAGCCATAAGTTTGAACATTGTTGTCACAGAAAGTTCAAACTTGGTTCATATATGAATGTATGAGAATCCAGGCCAATTAATACATAAGGTCAAAGGTCAAGGTCAGGGAAGAGCAAAAGATCGAGATATAAGTTGCTGCGGCGGAGGTCTGCGCTCTACAGAGTGTCCCTCTAAGTCTAGTTAACAAGTGTTCATGACCCGTCAAAAATGACAGCTTAATATTTAGATATGGCCACACACGCACGCATATACTGATTCAACCCTTCACAACCCTTTCCCCCTTCCCTAACTACAACACGGCAGTTCATCAATGATTGGGGTACCTATTTCTCACCAGGGTATGACTACTTCCTCTCCCCATACCAAAGAACGGAGGGGAGACCGAGTAGTTATACATCTGACAAGATAATCAGAAATTTGAATTCTATCTACTAAACCTACGTTTCATAAAAACTAAAATCTTTAAAACATAGGAACTTCCCATAAAACTGAGCAAATTGGGGAAGATGTAAAGACATTAAAAATTAACAAAACAAATGGAAATTTCAGACTATCCTATACATTAAAGGAGACCCTATTATCCTTTAATGGGATCAATTCCTTTACCAATGACATGTGAGAGCTGACTCCCAAATGTCCACCTGCTAGTTAATGGCACTACCATGTTTATTTTCATGTTAAACAGGCTAACATAATTCTTTTTATAGTGTATATATGAAATATCTGTTTTGGTGTTGTTACTGTTTTCAAAATATTTTATTTTAATTGTTCATTACTTCTTATATGGTTTATTTATTTCTTTGTTTCATTACCTCTCTCATCTATTCTTCCCTATAGGAACCCTTGGGCTTATAGCATCCTGCTTTTCCAACTAGGGTTGTAGCTTAGTAATAATAATAATAATAATAATATTAATAATAATAATAATAATAATAATAATAATAATAATAATAAAACGTATCCCTTCCCAATAACCTACACAGTATTAAGATGAAGGAAAAGAGGTTGGACAGTAAAGTGGGACACAGTTAATAACATAGAGGGCAATCAGTAGAGCGCAGGCCCCCGCCACGGCAGCTTATTATTCGACTTTCTGCTCAACCTTGACCTTGACCTTTCACCATAGCATGTATTAATTGGCGTGGATTTTCTTACGCTCAAATATGAACAAGTTTGAGGTATCTATGACAACGATGTCCAAACTTAAGGCTGTTTACCTGAATTGGACATTTTGCTTGACAGTGAACTTGACCTTTGACCTTGACCGTTCAAAATTCAATGCAAGTTTCATTACTCTACGATTAAAAATGTGGTCAGGAAGCTGTTCACAAACAAACACACACACAAACAAACTTACAAACAGGGGCGAAAACATAACCTCCTTCCAACTTCGTTGGCGGAGGTATATATGAAGGAGATCGAAGTGAAATAAGAAATAAAAACCTATTTGAGAAAAATTGAAGCCGAGTGACTTCATCAGAACATTATCTTAGTAATAGGAATCATTGTTTAATGATGCGATGGTTATTCACAGTACGGATTTTATATTTACCCTTTTTTTTCTTTGCTCCTCAGAATTTACATCAAAGACGGTGGAGGACTGGTTATCAAGGAAACGCTACAGACGGACGAAGGGAGCTACGCATGCGTGGCTTCCAATTTAGTTGGGACTCGAACATCTGATCCGGCAATTTTAGCTGTCCAGGGTAAGTTTTGACTTTATTTCAGGTTGTTCTAAAATCAAGGACTTTGCAAACGATATGCATTCATCCCAGTCTGTTTATTAGCTAATATTATTTGTTTGTTTGTGAGGAACTTCCCAGTCTGTTTGTTAGTTATTTTATTTGTTTGTTTGTGTTCAACTTCCCAGTCTGTTTGTTAGTTGATATTATTTGTTTGTTTGTGTTCAACTTCCCAGTCTGTTTGTTAGTTGATATTATTTGTTTGTTTGTGAGGAACTTCCCAGTCTGTTTGTTAGTTTATTTTATATTGTTTGTTTGTGAGCAACTATACACAAAAATTTCTGTACCGATTTTGACCATCAAGTTTTATTCCAGCTGTGACCCAGTTGTGGAATGATCTTTCTAATTGGGTAATTGAATTGGCAGAACTTCAAAAGTTCAAACCTACAGCAAATGCTTTTATGTTGAACAGGCTAACACAAGTCTTTTTTATAATTTATATGAAATATCTGTTTTAATGCTGTTATTGTTTATAATGTTTATAAGATATTTTATTCTAATTTTTCATTACTTCTCATATCGTTTAACTATTTCCTTATTTTCTTCCCTCATTGAGGTATTTTTCCCTGTTGAACCCCTTGGGGTTCTAGCATCTAACTTTCCCAACTAGGGTTGTAGCTTAGCTAGTAATAAAAGTAATATTACCCAAGGATGATTCTGTTACATATTGGATAAAGTACATCAAAGTCCAAGTACGTAACAGTACTTTGATATCTATCGCAATGTTAAGTAAAAGGCAAATATTTTCTAGTTTATTTTTTTTTGTGCAATACATTACGCAAAAACTACTAAACCAATTTCAAAAAAACCTGGTGGACATGGGGAGTAAAACAAATCCATTAGATTTTGAAGAAAATACATGGAAGTACAAGTAGGGATTGGAGTTAGGGTAAAATATGACTGCTTGGCGTGGCAAAGGCATGCTCTCTACT
>NC_090725.1:115105994-115115994 GCF_036898095.1 Palaemon carinicauda | reverse complement strand
AAAGATTCAATCAAAGGTCGATTCCTTTCCTGGTAGACGAAAAATATAAGGGGGTCCATTCTTTTCCTGTTATACGAAAGATTAAAGGAGGTCCACTCTTTTCCTGGTAGACGAATGATTAAATCAAAGGTCCATTCTTTTACTGGTAGATGAAAAATTAAATCAAAGGCCCGTTCTTTTCCTGGTAGGCGAAAGATAAAATCAAAGTTTCATTCTTTTCCTGGTAGACCAAAGATTAAATCAAACAAAGGTCCATTCTTTTCCTGGTTGAAGAAAGATTAAATCAAAGGTCCATTCTTTCCCTCGTAGACTAAAGATTAAATCAAAGCTGCATTCTTTTCCTGGTTTACGAAAGATTAAATCAGAGGTGCATTCTTATCCTGGTAGAAAGAAGATTAAAGGAGGGCCTTTCTTTTCCTGGTTGAAGAAAGATTAAATCAAAGGTCCAATCTTTTTCTGGTAGACGAAAGATTAAATCAAATGTTCATTCTTCTCCTAGTAGACGAAAGATTAAAGGAGGACCATTCTTCTCCTGGTAGAGGAAATATTAAAGGAGCGTCATTCTTTTCCTGATAGACGAAAGATTAAAGTAGGTCCATTCTTTTCCTGGTAGACAAAGGATTAAATCGACAACGGTCCATTATTTTCCTGGTAAAAGAGAGATTAAAGGTGTTCCATTCTTTTCCTAGTAAAAGAAACATTAGATCAAAGCCGCATTCTTTTCCTGGTAGACGAAAGATTAAAGAAGGACCATTCCTTTCCTGGTAGACGAAAAATGTGCAAACAGAGACGTGAAATTAAAAGGAAAACCATAGACTTCAGCAAAGAAAGAATAGACGTGACAGCAGAAAGCATAAAATACGGCAGAGTATTCTTCTGTTGTCGTCTAGAGATCTATTTCTTTCATCTTTAGGCAGCTCTTACAACCGCTCCTGACACGAAAGGCATTTTTACTTCGCGGACGGTTATAGAAAGGCACCGAAATTCCAGAATTTTCGGCCTCAAACGACCTCCAGAGATCGAAGAACAGCCAAAGTCGAACTTACGAGTCATCACTAACGGTCTTGTGGTGTGTTTACCGGCCATAAGAGTCTCCAGCGTGGTTGGGCATTGTCTCTTTGCCTTTTCGATGGATAACTCTGAGATTTGCTGAAGGGAAACAAAAGGGAAACAATCTCTCTCTCTCTCTCTCTCTCTCTCTCTCTCTCTCTCTCTCTCTCTCTCTCTCTCTCTCTCAAGATCATAGGAACTCAATCAATCTACCAAAGATCAGATGGAGTCTCCACGGATGGACTAAAATATCTTTGAGACGTCCTTAATCCTTGTAACTCTCTCTCTCTCTCTCTCTCTCTCTCTCTCTCTCTCTCTCTCTCTCTCTCTCTCTCGATCATAAAAACTCTCTGAATTCTTAAACTAAATCCCTCTACAAAAGAGCAAATGGAGTCTCCGAGGATGGACTAAAATGTCTTTGAGATATCCGTATTCCTTGAAACCCCTTGCAACTCTCTCTCTCTCTCTCTCTCTCTCTCTCTCTCTCTCTCTCTCTCTCTCTCTCTCTCTGGATCATAAGAACTCTTTAAATGCTCAAACTAAATCACTCTACCAAAGAGCAAATGGAGTTTCCGTGGATGGACTAAAATGTCTATGAGACATCCAAAATCCTTGAAACTCCTTGTAAATCTCTCTCTCTCTCTCTCTCTCTCTCTCTCTCTCTCTCTCTCTCTCTCTCTCTCTCTCTCTCTCTCAAGATCATAAGAACTTAATAAATTCTTAAGCTAAATCATTCTACTAAAGAGCAAATGGAGTCTCCGAGAACGGACTAAAAATACTTGGGACATCCAAAATCCTTGTAACTTCTTTTAACTCTCTCTCTCTCTCTCTCTCTCTCTCTCTCTCTCTCTCTCTCTCTCTCTCTCTCTCTCTCTCTGAATGCTTATACTAAATCACTCTACCAAAGAGCAAATGGAGTCTCCGCGGATGGACTAAAAATCCTTGGGACATCCAAAACTTATTGTATCTTATTGTAACACACACACACACACACACACACACTCTCTCTCTCTCTCTCTCTCTCTCTCTCTCTCTCTCTCTCTACATGCTTATACTAAATCACTCTACCAAAGAGCAAATGGAGTCTCCGCGGATGGACTAAAAATCCTTGGGACATCCAAAACTTATTATAACTTATTGTAACACACTCTCTCTCTCTCTCTCTCTCTCTCTCTCTCTCTCTCTCTCTCTCTCTCTCTCTCTCTCTCTCTCAAGACATTTTTCAAGGAAATGAATTTTTCCCAAACAATACAAGTTTTATGAAAAAACGCGTACATTAGAGAGAGAGAGAGAGAGAGAGAGAGAGAGAGAGAGAGAGAGAGAGAGAGAGAGAGCATTGGAAAAGGACAGATATTGATGTTGCTTCAGGGAAGTCAAGTTATTCAAAACATCTCAAGAAAATGGTAAAAAATCACTTTATAGAAATAAACATAAGCTCCTTAGAAGCACTTTTAAAATAGAATTTCAATTTCCAGCATATAACATATCTTTAGAATGCGTCTTTCATGTGGGTTATTTCCAATATTCTTTGGTAATATGACAAGAAGCTAAAAGAATTTATACAATGTTGGAGACGTCACTGTCAGACGATCTGCCAGACTGGGGTTCGAGTCTAGCTCAAGCTTGATACTTTCTTGAAGAGTCTGCAACATCATCATCTACGTAAAGGTGCACCTCCCGAGCCATCAGCACTCACTGCTCAGTCTCAAGGACACTGTCCTGCTGGCTAGGGCATTGAAACTGTCCCTTACCTTTTATTATTATTATCATTATTATTATTATTATTATTATTATTATTATTATTATTATTATTATTATTATTATTATTATTATTATTACAACTACTAGATAAGATACATCCCTAGCAAGAAAACCAGGAAGCTATAAGCCCAAGGGTTCGAACAAAGAAAAATAGCCCAGTGAAGAAAGGGATTAACGAAATAAATAAATTACCAGAGAAGTAATGAACAATTAAACTAAACCACTTTAAAAACAGCAACAGAAATAAAATGTATCTTTCATTGATAAACTATAAAAGGAGGCTTGTGTCAGCATGTCAAACATAAAAAACATTAGCTGCAAGTTTGAACTTTCGAAGCTCTATCGGTTCAATTACCTGATTAGGAAAAACATTCCACAACTTGGTCACAGCTGGAATAAAACATCGCGAATACTGTATAGTATTGAGCCTCATGATGGAGAAGGCATGAATATTAGAATTAACTGCATAGATAGTATTAGGAACAGGATTCTATAATGAAACAAAGTCTAATGAAAACTTTTTAATCCGTTACATTTCATTAAGGATCTTGCTTCATTAATATATCCAGTTGCTGATTAAACTTTTAAGAAGGAGGAAAAAGTTTAACTGGTAAAAGAATATCAGATGCAGTTACCGTTAATCTAATTCAGGCCGAGGTAAAATTAGTGGGTTTAAGAGGCATGTTCGCTCTCTCTCTCTCTCCTCCTCTCTCTCTCTCTCTCTCTCTCTCTCTCTCTCTCTCTCTCTCTCTCTCCTTTTCCAAGAATATTATAATTTTGTTTTGCAAAAATATACAGGGTTCCCGAAATGATTCCATTCTTATAAATAAATATGTTCTCTTTATAAGTTCATACATTACCAATAGAATATTCTATCAAAACCACCAAAATCCGGGATTTAATCATAACAAAATTTACGGATTTAGTACGGAATTTATCAGCCTATTCAACAATTATGATTCTAAATAAAAAAAAAAAAGTAATTCTTCAAATACATCGACATATATATTTGGCAGTATGATTTCACAGCCCCTCAAATAAGTAATACTTTTCTGTCCGTCCGATATTTTCCGAAGAAAAATATTGAATTAACTCGATTCTTTGCGAAAGATTCGTTACTATTGGTTTTGAATTCCACATCGAAATCCAATACTCTGAATCCAATACTCTGGGCTGTACCAAATGCCTGAGGAAAATTATTACCTGCACTGCTCTGCGACCCAGAACTGTGAACAGTTGAATACTCCAAGGGAATGTGTTGTCACCTATGTTGTTTATCCTCTTACAGCTGTTTTTATAATCTCTATAAATGGATAGTAATCTTGTTTCTTTCGTATAAATGTAATTTTAGTACTGAATGCTCACGGTCCATTTCCATATTATTACTAGTATATGCGACCCGTCAAAAGTGAAGGCTAAAGATTTAGAGATATACAAACATGCATACAGAGAGATTCACTCATACTCGTCCCCTCCCCGAGCAGTCAAAGTTTGGTAATGCCAGTCAGCGTAACCAGAAATATATATATATATATATATATATATATATATATATATATATATCAATATAGATATATATATATATATATATATATATATATATATATATCTCAATATAGATATATATATATATATATATATATATATATATATTGACGATCTATCGCTGAGACATGCGATGTATAAATTTGTCACTATGCTGGAGGAAGGATCAGAAAAACGAAATTCTTGGACTAGCGCTTTCGTATTGTCATACCTCTTCAGGTCCAATTAGTACAAAGTTAAGAAACAGGATCAAAGTTACCTTTGCGACAGCAGTAAAAAAGTAATAATACAATAACATAAAAAATTAGTACACAACTAGTTTAAAATTATAGCTAGTTTAAAATTATAGCTAGTTTAAAAATCAGTGAGTTTAAAAATTACAGCTAGTTTAAAACTAGCTATAATTTTAAACTAGCTATAATTTTAAACTAGTTGTGTACTAATTTTTTATGTTATTGTATTATTACTTTTTTACTGCTGTCGCAAAGGTAACTTTGATCCTGTTTCTTAACTTTGTACTAATTGGACCTGAAGAGGTATGACATTACGAAAGCGCTAGTCCAAGAATTTCGTTTTTCTGATCCTTCCTCCAGCATAGTGACATATATATATATATATATATATATATATATATATATATATATATATATACCGAGAGAGTGAAAGAGGGAGAGAGAAAGAGAGACACGCTCTTTATGATACAGGGTAGATAGTCCAATTTACAAAAGAAATAAGGAAACAATAGAATATTGTCCTTGAGTTTACACTACAAAAAGAGAACTCTAATCCAAGACAATTGATATTGTCAAGGTGTTATGAAAATCTAAAACTGTAGGAGTAAGTGGGATAGAAAACTTTGAAGAAAACAAATAAAACACCTGTTAGGGTACTCATAAAAGCTCTGTCACTTTCATTACATCGTCATTTTTCATAACATGGTCCACAAGGTTCTGTGAAGAAAAGATAAGTGAAGGGACTCTTAAGGTCTCTCCATCAGCCCACCCCACGCCAAAATCCCCCCTCCCCTCAATCACTATTTATACTTTTCATCTATTCTGTTTCAAGGGTATGTCCGAGTCGATCTTCTACTACTACTACTACTACTACTACTACTACTGCTGCCTACCATCATCATCATCATCATCATTATTATTTTTATTATTATTATTATTATTATTATTATTTTCAATTTCTAAGCTACAATCCTCGTTGGAAAAGCAATATGCTAAAAGTCCAAGTGCTCCAACAAGGAATATATAGCTCAGTGAAGAAAGGAAAAAAAATAATAAACTACTTTACAAAAGAAGTAATGAACAAGTAATATAAAATATCTTAAGAACAGTAACAACATGGAAATAGATATTTCATATTCAAGCTATATGTAGGTATGTATCTTCACGAGCGTTTGATTTTGCTGAGAACGAATTCACTTCACATCTAAAAGTATCAATACGGCATTTATATCAACCTTTTTTTCGGAGCATGGTATGCAGATGTAACTAGAGGAGCCCTTAGTAGAGTGCAGACCTCCGCTGCAGCAACTTATTTCTCAGCCTTATGGTCGACCTTGACCTTTGACCTTAACATGTATTAATTGGCGTGGATTTTCATACACTCAAATTTGGACCTAGTTTGAAGTCTCTGTGACAAGGATGTCCAAACTTATGGCGGATTACGTGATTGGATATTTTGCTTGACCGTGACCTAGACCTTTGACAATGACCTTTGACTTTAACTTGTATTAATTAGCGTGAATTTTCTTACACTCAAATATGAACCAAGTTTCAAGTCTATGACAATGATTATCAAACTTATGGCTGATTACATGAATTTGACATTTTGCTTAACCTTGACCTTGACCTTTCCAAATTTAATCAATTCCAGCTTTTTATATACATCTAATCCCTGCAAGTTCTATTACGATTAAAATTATGGTCAGGAAGCTTTTCATAAACAAACACACACACACATATATTACAAACACACAAACAGGGAGTAAAACATAACCCCCTTCCAATTTCGTTGGCGGAGGTAATAATATACGCTACCTAAAAAAAAAAAAAAACATTATTTCATCATTCCGGAGTGAGATTCGTCAGCAATGTATTTGCTCAGCGGGAAAATGTTTAGGTGTTATTGCGTTCCACGGAAATTGTCAGTGTGGTAGGCACTTAGGATTACATTTTTCTTATATTGCTGATTATCAGTAGAGCGTAATGGAATAGTATTCGCGCCCTGTCTCTCTCTCTCTCTCTCTCTCTCTCTCTCTCTCTCTCTCTCTCTCTCTCTCTCTGTCTTTTGTATGTATATATATATATATATATATATATATATATATATATATACAGTATATATATATATATATATATATACAGTATATATATATATATATATATATATATATATATATATAAAATCACATATAAAAATCAGACTATATATCACTTTAGTGAGATCTGTGTCACTGTATGGACCTGAGTCATGGTATGACAATGAAACAGTCTCCAACAGATTTAGCACATGTGAGAACAGAGCCCTCAGAAGAATATTGTGAGTTAAATGGTTGGGAAAGATTAGAAATGAAACTATAAGAGATATTACTCGAGTGCTATATGTGGATGAGATCATAGTGAGGGTAGATGGTGATGGTTTAGCCATGCTCTTAGCACTCCTTATGAGAGATTACTTCACTAAGTATTTAACTGGGCTCCAAAAGGCACTAGAAGAGATGGAAGACCCAGGCCTACATGGCTGAGGACTAAGAAGCACGAAGTAGGAGATTATGAATAGAGAAGTATTGAATTAAAAGCTTAAGATATAGACGACTAGCGTAATCTAACAGAGGCCCTTTGTGTCAATAGGTGTAGGAGGAGATGATGATATATATATATATATATATATATATATATATATATATATATAAATAAGTATACATGGGTAAGAGTGGCACATGGAAGAGTAGTAGAAAGGGCGTTAATGGATTATGTTTTGATAACTAAAAGAATGTTTGGAAGATTGAAAGACGTGCACGTGTTTAAGGGTATAGCTAACAGTATATCTGATCATTTTTTGGTGGAAGGAAAATTACTTGTAGCAAAAGAGTGGGGGAATAGAGTAGGTGGATGTAAAAGGGAGCTAGTGAGGGTTGAAGAGCTACTAAAACCTACTAAAGGTAAAAAGTAAATATCAGGAAAGGTTGAAAATGACATATAACGAAGTGAAAGTAAGAGAAACTGGCAATTTAGAGGAGGAGTGGAAGTTAGTAAAAGAAAATTTTGTTGGGATTGCAAGTGATGTGTGTGGCAAGAAGGTTGTTAGAAACAGCATGAGGAAGGGCAGTGAATGGTGGAATGAAGGAGTTAAGGTAAAAGTGGAAGAGAAAAAGAGGGCTTTTGAAGAATGGCTGCAGAGTAATAGTATAGAGAAGTATGAAAAATATAAAAAGAAAAATGTGGAAGTAAAGCGCAAGGTACGTGAGGCAAAGAGGGCAGCTGACCTGAGGTGGGGTCAGGGATTGGGTCATTCATATGAAGAGAATAAGAAGAAGTTTTGGAAAGAAGTGAAGAGAGTAAGGAAGGCTGGCTCAAGAATTGAAGAGACAGTGAAAGATGGAAATGGAAGGTTGTTAAAAGGAGAGGAGACAAGGAAAAGATGGGCGGAATAGTTTGAAAGTTTACTGAATGTTGAGGATAATAGGGAGGCAGATATAATTGCTGTTGCAGGTGTTGAGGTGCCAGTGATGGGAGATGAGAATGAGAGAGAGATTACAATAGATGAAGTGAGGAGAGCACCAGATGAAACGAGAGTAGGAAAAGCGTCTGGTATGGATGGTGTGAGAGCTGAGATGTTGAAGGAAGGGGGTGTGACTGTACTTGAATGGTAGGTAAGATTGTTTAATATGTGTTTTGTGTTGTCAATGGTACCAGTAGATTGGGTTTGTGCATGTATTGTACCACTATATAAGGGTAAGGGAGATGTGCATGAGTGTTGTAATTCAAGAGGTATTAGTTTGTTAAGCGTAGTTGGAAAAGTGTAAAGTAGAGTAATGATTAATAGGATCAAGGATAAAACAGAGAATGCAATCTTAGAAGTACAGGGTGGTTTTAGAAAAGGTAGGGGTTGTATGAATCAGATTTTTACAGTAAGGCAGATATGCGAGAAATATTTAGCAAAAGGTAAGGAGGTGTATGTTGCGTTTATGGATCTGGAGAAAGCATATGATAGAGTTGATAGGGAAGCAATGTGGAATGTGATGAGGTTATATGGAGTTGGTGGAAGGTTGTTGCAAGCAGTGAAAAGTTTCTACAAAGGTAGTAAAGCATGTGTTAGGATAGGAAATGAAGTGAGTGATTGGTTTCCGGTGAGAGTGGGGCTGAGACAGGGATGTGTGATGTCGCCGTGGTTGTTTAACTTGTATGTTGATGGAGTGGTGAGAGAGGTGAATGCTCGAGTGCTTGGACGAGGATTAAAACTGGTAGACGAGAATGACCATGAATGGGAGGTAAATCAGTTGTTGTTTGCGGATGATACTGTACTGGTTGCAGACACAGAAGAGAAGCTTGGCCGATTAGTGACAGAATTTGGAAGAGAATGCGAGAGTTGAGAGTTAATGTGGGTAAGAGTAAGGTTATGAGATGTACGAGAAGGGAAGGTGGTGCAAGGTTGAATGTCATGTTGAATGGAGAGTTACTTGAGGAGGTGGATCAGTTTAAGTACTTGGGGTCTGTTGTTGCAGCAAATGGTGGAGTGGAAGCAGATGTACGTCAGAGAGTGAATGAAGGATGCAAAGTGTTGGGGGCAGTTAAGGGAGTAGTAAAAAATAGAGGGTTGGGCATGAATGTTAAGAGAGTTCTATATGAGAAAGTGATTGTACCAACTGTGATGTATGGATCGGAGTTGTGGGGAATTAAAGTGATGGAGAGACAGAAATTGAATGTGTTTGAGATGAAGTGTCTAAGGAGTATGGCTGGTGTATCTCGAGTAGATTGGGTTAGGAACGAAGTGGTGAGAGTGAGAACGGGTGTAAGAAATGAGTTAGCAGCTAGAGTGGATATGAATGTGTTGAGGTCGTTTGGCCATGTTGAGAGAATGGAAAATGGCTGTCTGCTAAAGAAGGTGATGAATGCAAAAGTTGATGGAAGAAGTACAAGAGGAAGGCCAAGGTTTGGGTGGATGGATGGAGTGAAGGAAGCTCTGTGTGATAGGAGGATAGATGTGAGAGAGGCAATAGAGTGTGCTAGAAATAGGAATGTATGGCGAGCGATTGTGACGCAGTTCCGGTAGGCCCTGCTGCTTCCTCCGATGCCTTACATGACCGCGGAGGTAGCAGCAGTAGAGGATTCAGCATTATGAAGCTTCATCTGTGGTGGATAACGGGGGAGGGTGGGCTGTGGCACCCTAGCAGTACCAGCTGAACTCAGTTGAGTCCCTTGTTAGGCTGGGAGGAACGTAGAGAGTAGAGGTCCCCTTTTTTATTTTTGTTTCATTTTGTTGATGCAGGCTACCCCCCAAAATTGGGGGAACTGCCTTGGTATATGTGTGTATGTATATATATATAATATATATATATACACAGACTACATATCACAAACAAACGTTACAATCTCTTGATGGCTCAGTTGGTAGAGTCTACTGCTGACATTGT
>NC_090725.1:115093494-115098494 GCF_036898095.1 Palaemon carinicauda | reverse complement strand
ATATATATATATATATATATATCTATATATATATATATATATATATATATATATATATATATATATATATATATATATATATATTTTAATGATTCCACCTCATTAATCCTTTCTCCATCCAATGAAGAGAAATAATTTTTTAAGCAACTGATTTCGAGCATTTGCTTTCAAGCAATTGATTTCGAGCATTTTGTTTTTGAGCAATTCATTTCTAGCAATTTAACTGGAATCTTAAAACAAAACAAAAAATCATCTTCATTGCATATTCCCTTCTAATTATCAGTATCATTTTTCTATTTAAATTGAGCCCAACCTCATGTGATATTTCATGCATTCTGGTAAGCAAATGTGATATTCCATGCATTCTGGTAAGCAAATGTGATATTTCATGCATACTGGTGAGCAAATGTGATATTTCATGCGTTCTTGTAAGCAAATGACGGCTAAAAACATTTAAATATATATGCACACATAGGCGCACACACACACAAACACAGATTCAACCCTTCCCACCATATGTCTGAGGTGAGGCCAAGTTTTCTTCACTGAGCTGCCCAGTTCGAATTGGTGATAGTGGATGATTTTATTTTGATAGCTCACAGCAAACCAACCCAGCAAAGGTGGCCCTGACTATCTCCCCTTTTCCTAACTACTACACGGGAGCTTCGGCAATTTGTGTTCTGGGAGACTGGGCTTTCCGAGTGTACCTCAAGGGGTACTCCCCTCTCACCAGCGGATGACTACTCCTTCGCCCCCTACCCCAGAGAGAGACCAAGTAATTACACGTCTGGAAGTGCCACTATTCGTGACTGGAAAAAATGTATATTTATACCCCAGAAAAGGAGAGTGACCGAATAAGTACACGTCTAGCAATGCCGCTGTGCGTAACTGGAGAAAAATATATGTTTATACCATAGCAGAGGGGAGAGACCGAGTAATTACACGTCTGGCAATGCCGCTGTGCATAACAGAAGAAAAATATATGTTTATACCACAGCAAAGGGGAGAGACAGAGTAATTAAACGTCTGGCAATGCCGCTATGCGTGATTGGAAAAAATATATATTCATACCACAGCAAAGGGGAGAGACCGGGTAATTACACGTCTGAAAAGGCTGCTATGCGTGACTGGAAAAAATATATATTTATACCCCAGCAAGGGGGAGTGATCGAATAAGTACACGTCTGGCAATGCCGCTGTGCGTAACTGGAGAAAAATATATGTTCATACCATAGCAGAGGGGAAAGACCGAGTAATTACATGTCTGGCAATGCCGCTGGGCATAACGGAAGAAAAATATATGTTTATACCACAGCAGAGGGGAGAGACAGAGTAATTAAACGTCTGGCAATGCCGCTATGCGTGACTGGAAAAAATATATATTTATACCCCAGCAAAGGGGAGAGACCGAGTAATTACACGTCTTCCATATATATATTTAAAACACAGTAAAGGGGAGAAACCGAGGAATTACACGTCTGGTAATGTCGCTATGCAAGACTGGAATAAATATATATTTATACCACAGCAAAGGGGAGAGACTGAGGAATTATACGTCTGGCAATGCCGCTGTGCATAACTGAAGAAAAATATATGTTTATACCACAGCAAAGGGGAGAGACCGAGTAATTACACGTCTGGCGATGCCGCTATGCGTGACTGGAAAAAATATATATTTATACCCCAGCAAAGGGGAGAGACCGAGTAATTATACGTCTGGCAATGCGGCTATGCGTGACTGGAATAAAATATATATTTATACCACAGCAAAGGGGAGAGACCGAGTAATTACACTTCTGGCAATGCTGCTATGCGTGACTGGAAAAAATATATATTTATACCACAGCAAAGGGGAGAGACCAGTAATTACACGTCTGGCAATGCCGCTGTGCATAACTGAAAAAAATATATATTTATACACCAGCAAAGGGGAGAGACCGAGTAATTACACGTCTGGTAATGTCGCTATGCGTGACTGGAAAAAATATATATTTATACCACAGCAAAGGGGACAGACCAAGTAATTAAACGTCTGGCAATGCCGCTATGCGTGACTGGAAAAAATATATATTTATACCCCAGCAAAGGGAAGAGACCGAGTAATTACACGTCTGGCAATGACAATAAGCGTGACTGGAAGAAATATATAATTATACCACAGCAAAGGGGAGAGACCAAGTAATTACACGTCTGGCAATGACGCTAAGTGTGACTGGAAAAAATATATATTTATACCACAGCAAAGGGGAGAGACCAAGTAATTACAAGTCTGGCAATGCCGCTATGCGTGACTGGAAAAAATATTTATTTATACCACAGCAAAGCGGAGAGGCCAAGTAATTACACGTCTGGCAATGCTGCTGTACGTGACAGGAAAAAAAATCTATATTTATACATATAGCCAGACACTTCCTCCTCAGTACATACGGGAGATAATTCGCTGGTATAATTGGAACATTACTTTGAATTAAGAAATATTTACGGAACGCCGACTACAAACCTCCAATTATCAACGTCACAGTATTCCCCAGCTCTTGAATTCCATTGTAGTTATTCTAGTATCTTTTTTTTATATCGTCGTAACTCGAGCATGAAACGAGAAAGGTATATCTATGTTTCCGACGATCAATAAGATCCAGCTGTGATGCACCGGTTTCCCTGTGCTGTGGTACACGCTCTCTCTCTCTCTCTCTCTCTCTCTCTCTCTCTCTCTCTCTCTCTCTCTCTCTCTCTCAATAGGCAGGTTATCCCTTTTTTATTTTGTGACGTACTCACACACAAAAATATATGTATGTATATATATATATATATATATATATATATATATATATATGTGTGTGTATATATATACACATATATATATATATATATATATATATATATATATATATATATATATATGTATATGTATATATATATATATATATATATATATATATATATATATATATATATATAAATATACTATACATATATATACTGTCTATATATATATATATTATATATATATATATATATATATTTATATATATATGTGTGTATATATATATCTATTTATATATATATATATATATATATATATATATATATATATATATATATGTATATATATATATATGTATGTATGTATGTATGTATGTATATATATATAAATAAATGAATATATATATATATATATATATATATATATATATATATGTATATATATGTATATATATACATATATATATATATAAATTAATACCTACCAATTTCCTCTACCTCACAACCAAAATATTTCCCCATTACAATTCTATTTCGAGAAGCACCCCAGCCATCTCCCAGGAAACAAGCAACAAAATAATCATCAGATTAATCAGCTTCCTACTATTAAATTCTTCCAGTCCCACGTCCAAGGACCCGTTAACACAGATCAATGAATCAGGAGACCTCTGCTGATCACACCTCTGCACCTGGCGGCAAATTAAAGTTTTCTTGTCATTTTCAACGGATGTCTAAATGCTCTTTCTGAAGATGATGAAAAAGGCAAGGGTTAGAGTTTTCTTGCTTGAGGGTACAATCGGGCACACTATTCTTTCTAATATGTCTTCCTCTTGTTTTGCTGTAAGTTTTTTATAATTTATATAGGAAATATTTAGTTTAATGTTGTTACTGTTCTTGAAATATTTAATTTTCCCTTGTTTCCTTTCCTCACTGGGCTATTTTCTCTGTTGGGGCCCCTAGGTTTATAGCATCATGCTTTTCCAACTAGGGTTGTAGCTTAGTAAGAAATAATAATAATAATAATAATAATAATAATAATAATAACAACAATAATAATAATAATAATAATAATGGATTTGGGAGTTAACTTTTTATGTGTATTAAACACCTTTTAGGGGATTTCAATAATAATTTTTAATCTAAATTGGTTGGTGTCTTAGTTGTTTTTTTTTCTGTATTGGGAAAAACGACCGCTATATATTTACCTCTCGGGGTAACCATCTCTCACCGGGATATGACTACCCCCTCTCCCCCTACCAGAGGGATGGGTGAGACACAGTAGATATACGTCTCGCAATGCCGATAAGCGTAACCGGATATATATATATATATATATATATATATATATATATATATATATATATATGATAAATTTTGCACATTTAGACGTGTTTTTCATATTCAAATAAGCCATATAAATTTTTGATACATTACTGTCTGAATTCTCTTAACGACCTCGGGATCAGAGCCCCAGGCGAAATCACACAAAGACAAGAGCTTGTCCCCGGCCGGGAATCGAACCCTGGTCGGCAAGCTTGTATAGACAGTGACTAAACCACTTCGAAGTGGTTTAGTCACTGTCTATACAAGCTTGCCGACCAGGGTTCGATTCCCGGCCGGGGACAAGCTCTTGTCTTTGTGTGATTTCGCCTGGGGCTCTGATCCCGAGGTCGTTACAAGTGGTTTAGTCACTGTCTATACAAGCTTGCCGACCAGGGTTCGATTCCCGGCCGGGGACAAGCTCTTGTCTTTGTGTGATTTCGCCTGGGGCTCTGATCCCGAGGTCGTTAAGAGAATCCAGACATTAATGTATCAAAAATTTATATGGCTTATTTGGATATATATATATATATATATATATATATATATATATATATATATATCCAGGCACTTGATCTACATTATATAGGGTAGATTAACGTATATCGTTTGAGTTTGCTTTTAGTACTTGAAAAAATCTATAAAAAATTCAAATAAACTAACTCACGCAATACTTGTGTGCTCCTTAATACCTTTCTCAGAATCCTCTATACCCTTGCCAGTATCTTTGTATATTGCTTTAGACGTATCCAAACATAATCATTATCTCTATCCGTTTATTTTCCTTCGTATGTATCAGACTAAGCATACCTCTACGCACAGAGTTGCCAGTTTGGCCTTTTTTCAGGCCACAAAAAAACCTCATATTTGGCCTATTTTAAAAATTGGTTGCCGTTAGTAATATGAAAAAAGGCGGG
>NC_090725.1:115083494-115088494 GCF_036898095.1 Palaemon carinicauda | reverse complement strand
GTGCAGATGAAATTTTACCGATGAAATGGCTTCGCTCTAACTTTACGAGGAACAGAAAGATGATTTATAAGACAATAACTAGAGGTGGAATTCAGGGTTTTGGAATTTGTCAATTCCAGGTGAATCTGTCATTTTCATGCTCTGGAATTTGTCATTTCCAAACTCTGGAATTTGGTATTTCCAATGCTCTGGGTTTTCTCACTTCAAGGCTCCGGAATAACTCATTTCCATTGGTCCGTATTTTCTATTTTCAAGGCTCTGGATTTTGTCATTTCCAATGCTTTGGAATTTGTATTTTCCATGCACTGGAATTTGTCATTGCCAGGCTTTGGAGTTTGTCATTTCCAGGCTTTGGAATTTGTAATGTCCAGGCTCTGGAATTTGACATTTCCATGCTCTGGAATTTATATTTTCCATACTTTGGAATTTGTCATTGCCAGGATTTGGAGTTTGACATTTCCAGGCTTTAGAATTTGTCATTTCCAGTCTCTGGAATTGATCCTTTCCATGCTCTGGAATTTGTCATTGCCAGGTTCTGGAATTTGCCATTTCCAAGATTTGCAATTTGTCATTTCTAGGCTGTGGAATTTGACATTTCCATGCTCTGGAAATTGCCATTTCCATTCTCTGGAATTTGTTATTTCAAAGCTCTGGAATTTGTCATTCCCAGCCTCTTGAATTTGTTATTTCAGGGCTCTGGAATTTGTCATTCCCAGCCTCTTAAATTTGTTATTTCAGGGCTCTGGAATTTGTTATTTCAGGGCTCTGGAATTTGTCATTCCCAGCCTCTTGAATTTGTTATTTCAGGGCTCTGGAATTTGTCATTCCCAGCCTCTTAAATTTGTTATTTCAGGGCTCTGGAACTTGTCATTCCCAGCCTCTTAAATTTGTTATTTCAGGGCTCTGGAATTTGTCATTCCCAGCCTCTTGAATTTGTTATTTCAGGGCTCTGGAATTTGTCATTCCCAGCCTCTTAAATTTGTTATTTCAAGGCTCTGGAATTTGTCATTCCCAGCCTCTTGAATTTGTTATTTCTAGGCTCTGGAATTTGTCATTTTCATTCTTTGCAATTAGTCAATTCTATGCTCTGGAATTTGTCATTTTCATTCTTTGCAATTAGTCAATTCCATGCTCTGGAATTTGTCATTTTCATTCTTTGCAATTAGTCAATTCCATGCTCTGGAATTTGTCATTCCATGCCCTGGAATTTGTTACTATTAGGTGCTGCATGACCTTTATAGTTTATAACCTTTTATCTAAAAAAAAAAAAAAAAAAAAAAAAAAAAAAAACCAGACTAAGGCAACATTTCCCAAACCAGGGGCGGGGGAATAATAACACTGCCTACTTGCAATAGAGAGAGAGAGAGAGAGAGAGAGAGAGAGAGAGAGAGAGAGAGAGAGAGAGAGAGAGAGAGAGAGTGCTTACTGCAGATATAACTGTTTATCATTACATCTTTACATTAAATATAATTAGTACATAATCAGATGCTTGGATCAGCATAAAAATAAAAGATATAATCGAAAATAAAAAATTGTATTACATCACATTCAGTTTAAGCACATTCATTTTCCAATCGTAAAAGAGTAAAAAAAATGTTCTCACATCAAATTTATAATTGGCTAAACGTAATAACAACTTCAGTGACGCAAATGTGTGAATTTATCCGACGAATAAAGGTCTTGCTTTTGCGTCATAAACCCCACTGCACAAGATAAGCCGTATTAATTATACCGTCTCCCTTTCATCGTATCCTTTGCTTATTCAGTTGAGAAGATCAGCCAGACGCCATCAAAGATATCTGCATGCAGTTGTCTTCTGCTTTTCGCAACGCATTGCTCATGCAATGTTTACTTTTCATGAATCCATATCTAATTTCCCTGGCGCAAACATGAACTCTCTAAAAGGGAAATATTAAAGCAATTTCGCTGAAGAGAGAGCGGGTTCATGAAATAGAGGCCTCGGTGGCGCAATACTATCTGGCAACAATGGGCGTTGGCGCAAAACGATCTGGCAACAATGAGAATTGGCGCAAAACGATCTGGCAACAATGAGCGTTGGCGAAAAACGATCTGGTAACAATGACTGTTGGCGCAAAATAATCTGGCAACAAATAGCGTTGGCACCAAACGATCTGGCAACAATGAACGTTGGTGCAAAACGATCTGGCAACAATGAGCGTTGGCGCAAAACGATCAGACAACATTGAGAGTTGGCGCAAAACGATCTGGCAACAATGAGCGTTGGCGAAAAACGATCTGGTAACAATGACTGTTGGCGCAAAATAATCTGGCAACAAATAGCGTTGGCACCAAACGATCTGGCAACAATGAACGTTGGTGCAAAACGATCTGGCAACAATAAGCGTTGGCGCAAAAGAATTTGGCAGCAGTAAGCGTTGGTACAAAACGAACTGACAGCAATGAGCGTTGGCGCAAAACAAACTGACAGCAATGAGCAATGGCGCAAAACGATCTGGCAACAATGAGCGTTGGTGCAAAACGACATGGCAACAATGAGCGTCGTTCATTCCCAGACTATTATTGCTTCTTGCATTCCTCGTGGAATGACAATGAAACGAGTTTGTTTTACACCATAAACTTCGTGATTTGTGGATTTGTATTCAGAAGGTAAGTTCATGGAACCGTATTTTCATGAATAATAATATCACACTTAAGTTTGGGACCAGGAATATTTCTCAAGTATAATAAATGTCTTTTTTAGTTTTCTTCAATGAATTGTTTAGAATATAGTAGTATATCTAATACTGATGCCAATAGGAATAATAATATCAGCATTGCAGTAACTTTTGTTATTCCGACGTAGAAATTTCTCTAGTGTATATTTTATGCCAACAATTCCAGAATTCTACTTTTAGTAAAACAAGAATGCCTTTCAGAGTAATTGGGTGAAAAGTTGACTTCAATATAAAAATAGACATTATAACTATAATAAAAAAAAAAAACGTATATACTGTAGTCTTGCTTGAGGGTACACTCGGCCACACTACTCTATCTTATTTCTCTTTCTCTTGTTTTGTTAAAGTTTTAGTTGCTTATATAGAAGATATTCATTTAATGTTGTTACTGTTTTTAAGATATTTTATTTTCCCTTGTTTCCTTTCCTCACTGGGCTATGTTCCTTGTTGGAGCCCCTGGGCTTATAGCATCCAGCTTTTTGAACTAGAGTTGTAGCTTAGCAAGTAATAATAATAATAATAATGTCTGGCCTCTTCTGATTGATATAATTCCATCAATTATTTCTTAACATACACCTTAAACACTGTTGAACTAATGACTTATGTATGACACCGTCACGGTAGATTGGATTGGATTTAAATATCTGGACCATATGAGATTGTGCTGGGGACAGTAAGGCCATCCATGCCCTAGTTGTAATCGATGAAAAACTATTAATTACAGTATGAAGTTGAATAAAGTCTGGTTGTATTAAGAAAGGAAGCTACAACCGCAGGTACAATATGGCAGTATAGTTTATGTATTTACCTATGGTAAAAGCAAAAGGAACTAAAGGGCACTTAGTAGAGCGCAGACCCATACCATGGCAGCTTATTTCTCGATCTTTTGCTCGACCTTGACCTTAAAATTTGACCTTGACACGTATTAATTGGCGTGGATTTTCATAAGAACCAACTTTGAAGTCTCTGTGACAACGATGTCCAAAATTGTGGCTGATTACGTGAATTGGGCATTTAGCTTGACCGTGACCTTGACTTTTGATCTTGACCTTTCAAAACATGATAATTTCCAGCTTTTTACATAAAAGTTGATCCTTGCAAATTTTATTACTCTACGGTTGAAATTGTGGCCTGGAAGCGGTTCACAAACGTACCCAAACATAACAAACACACAAAAGGGGGGTAAAACATAACCTCCTTCCAACTTCGTAGGACGAGTTTTAGTAATGAAACGAGTTCATCATATTATCTTATGAAAATTACACTACCCACAGAAATAACACTCGGTGGAAACTATATTATCCTTAATAATATAATTAGCATCATTATTTTTTTTACAGTTTATAGAAACTGTGGTTTATACAGTTATATACTGTACATTTTCTTTATGAACTCTTCACTTCCCTCACTATATGTGCTGCTTTAAGTATAACGTTGTTTAGCACAAGGGCCACCCACTATCATTATCATTATTAGTATTATTAATGTTAATGTTAATGTTAATATTAATATTATGATAATGATAATGATAATGATAATGATATTGATATAGATAATAATAAAAATAATAATAATAATAATGATGATAATAACACTAAAATCAATAACATTAATATTAATATATTAATATTAATATTAATGTTAACAATAATACTAATACTAACACTAATACTAATATCATTATTATTATTATTATTATTATTATTATTATTATTATCATGCAATCTACTACCCAGTAGGAAAAGCAATACGTTATAAGCCCAAAGGCTCCAAAAGAGAAAAATATCTCAGTGAGGAAAGGGAATCAGGAAATAAATAAGTACATGAGAAGTAATGAATAATTAATACAAAATATTACAAGATCAGTAACAACGTTAAGACAGATCTTTCATATCTAAACAATGAAGCGAGACTTATGTTAGCCTGTTCAACATAGAAAAAAAAAAATCCCTGCAGGTTTGAACTTCTGAATTATAAGTAGCAGTATTAATGGAACAATTTCATTGTGAGAATTATTTGATGGAATAATAAAAATGATAAACATATGATATTTATATTATGTTTCTATGTTTTTTTTAGGTTTTAACTCAACAACCGCTGTGGACAATTCAGCAATAAATAAACACGACAACACAGCTAGTTGACAAGTTCGCCAGTTTTCCTTAATAAAGGGGATTTTTTCCCAATCTCCCCAAATATCCACACGAACAAAGGAAACACCATTCATGGGTGCAACAGTGTAAACCAATTCACCAAAAATAAATAAAATTAGATATTATGAAACTGCTCCCCTACATATTCATG
>NC_090725.1:115081661-115082994 GCF_036898095.1 Palaemon carinicauda | reverse complement strand
GAATAGTTTCCTGCTTGCTGACTGGTTGGACAAAATTATTCTAACAATCAGATAGCAGGAACTTATCCTAGCTAAAAGGGCACGAAACCGAGTCTGTGTAAATGCGTCTCATTAAAAAAAAAAAATTGAGGTATGGTGTACACGTCCCGGTAAAAAATGACGGGTTAGTATTTAGATAGATATGCACACACACACACACAGATTCAACCCTGCCACCACCAACCCCTTTCCTAACTACAACACGGCAATTTGAGCAATGTTGGGAAATTGTGGCTTCCGAGTGTACCGCTCAGGCACCCCCATTCTCCAGAGTGTTGACTACTCTCCCTACCACCTACCCAACGGACAGGGAGAGACCGAGTACCATACGTTGGTAATGCAGCTCAGCATGACGGAAAGAAATATATACACATATATATCATCATCTCCTCCTACTCCTATTAACACAAAGGGCCTCGGTTAGATTTCGCCAATCGTCTCTATCTTAAGCTTTTCATTCCATACTTCTCCATTCATCATCTACTTCACGCTCCATAGTCCTCAGCCATATAGGCCTGGGTCTCCAACTCTTCTAGTACCTTGTGGAGCAAGTTGAAAGTTTGGTGAACTAATCTCTCTTGGAGTGCAAAGAACATGCCCAAACCAACTCTGTGTGTGAGTGTATATATACAGTATATATATATTATATATAAATAGATATATAATATATATATATATATACTTATATTATATTATATAAATATATATATTATATATAAAATAAGCCATATATATCGATACATTGAAGTCTGGATTCTCTTAACGACCTCGGGGATCAGAGCCCCAGGCGAAATCACTCAAAGACTATAATATCTGACCGGCCGGGTTTCGAACCCCTGGTCCAGGATACTTGTGACAAGGACCATATCACTATACAGGGGAGACTAAAGCACGCCACAATACTTACACGAATTCCTCTTAAAGATTCAATCATAACTGGAGTTCGTAACCTTAATGGAGGCTGAAATAACATTGGACTTTTTTCTGACACTTTCCATTAATATTTCGTTGCCAGAACAGGTTCGCAATGAAACGATGGAGACTCAATTAAATATCAATTACTTCGTTCTAAACATTAGGCTTTCAAAAATTCAGATTCTTCTCTCTCTCTCTCTCTCTCTCTCTCTCCTCTCTCTCTTTCTCTCAAGTGAGAATACTTTTTCGTAGTCCCTATCCTCTCTCTCTCATGTGAGATTACTTTTTCGTATTCTCTATCCTCTATTATACAGACCATCTCTCTCTCTCTCTCTCTCTCTCTCTCTCTAGTGCGATTACTTTTTCGTATTCTCTATCT
>NC_090725.1:115046661-115071661 GCF_036898095.1 Palaemon carinicauda | reverse complement strand
CCTGGAACACCTCTCCCTGAGGAGGTGCATCGTGTCACACACTTTAGGGTAGTGTAACCATAGAGCTAGTAGGAGAGGTAGCAGAGGTGGTGGATGGAGCTACTCACAAGTACTCGCTGCGCAGAAAGGGCGTGATAAGGTGCATTTCCTCAGAGCGAGGTGTGCCATGAATTTCTGTGTCCAGGGCTGTGGTGGCCTATGTGGTAACGTCTCCGCCTGGTGATCGCCAGACTGGTATTCAAGTCCGGTCAAAGTCATTAGTTCCTTTGGTTGTTGCAATCTTACCATCCTCGTGGGCTAAGGATGGGTGGTTGGAGAAGCCTATAGGTTTACCTGCTGAGTCATTATCAGCCTTGGCCTGGCCCTCCCTGGTCCTAGCTTGGGTGGAGAGGGGGCTTGGGTGCTGATTATATGTATATGTATTTTCAGTCTCTAGGTTATTCTCCTGCTTGATATGACAATATCACTGATCTTTGCCTCTGCCATTCATGGGCGACCTTTAAACCTTTAAATTGTACTACGATGGAAAATTAAAAGTTCTTTTTCATGTTTTTACTATGATAACCATTTTAATCTTATTATTATCATTATTATTATTATTATTATTATTATTATTATTATTATTATTATTATTATCCTTAATTATTATTATTATTATTATTATTATTATTACTTCCTAAGCTACAACCCTAGTTGGAAAAGCAGGATACTATAAGCCCAGGGGATTATATAGTATTTATTGAGTATTTATCATAAACACTTTATATTTACAAAGAATTGTTGGCTCAATACATCCCTTATACATTCCTCCCTGCATTTCCTTGACAGTTCCAATATCTTCCCACCCTTTTTGCACATACTCATCTGCCTTTCTTCTTTCAGCTATCCGATACCTTTTCATCTCTGATATTCCATTCATTAATCCAGAGTCTTTCATTCCAATTCTCATCTAACCATTAGTTTTGCTTTCATATGCTCTCCACTTTAAATTTTTCATTCAGACTTTTTACATAGTTTCAGTATATTCACTTCTGTACCTCAAGAGTCTACTTCAACTATTTCACTCTCCGATCATGAAGTTTTTGATCGCATTATATAACGATTCTTTAAAAAAAAATTCAACTTCCATTACGTATTGAACATGTCTTTGATATAAAAATCCAGTTATTGAGAGAGAGAGAGAGAGAGAGAGAGAGAGAGAGAGAGAGAGAGAGAGAGAGAGAGTGCCTATTCATTCCGCAATATTCACAGAAAAAACTTGGACAATAATTTAACGATTTAGAGACGTTTGAAAATGACCAAATAAAAACACTCTCATATTTTTATGACATGAAATTAGTTTTAGAAAATTGAAAACTAAATTACCTTAAAATAAAAGTATATAAAAATAGATGTCATCGCCTAAATTACGATGGTATTTTTTTTTGGGGGGGGGGGGTCTGCCTTTAATTTTTGGGTATATATATATGACCCCCCAAAAAAATTGAAAATTGAAAAAATAAATAAAAATCTTACCTTAAAATTACAACGGTATTTTATCATATATATTTTTTTTTTTGGGGGGGTGGGGTGTCTGCCTTTTACTTTTAGGTTTATATATGACTTGAATAAATAGAAAATAAAAAAAAAATGTTACCTTAAAATAAAAGTACAAATAAATGTCATCGCCTAAATTACGCCTAAATTACGATGGTATTTTCTTTTGTCTGCCTTTTATTCTAATTTTTTTTTTGGGGGGGGAGGTTAACAGGGTCTGACTGTTAAATGAAAGGACGAAGAGAAGGAAAGGGTAATTAGTGGAGTGGGTGTATGTTATGCTATGCAGATGATGCAATTTAAGAGTGTTATTATATGCAAATGACGTAAAGTCTTTGTAGCCAAAATCAACCGAGCCTACAAGGCACCGTCTGGCAAGGATATTCGAAAGGACGACACGTCTTCCTCCAGTATCCTTTCGGTGTAGGAAAGGGCTTCCTTAAATGATAAATAACTAAAGGATATCCTCGTTTTCGTAGCAGCATATACTGATGCCTGGTGACTGAAGGTTACCCAACTTACGAACATTCGACTTGCAACTATTCAACTTACGAACATTCGATTTACAAACATTCAGAGATACAAACACAAATCCAACTGAAAATAACAAACTTAAGATAAAGAAATACAGTAATAAAACAATATTATATCTAATACAATAAGCTTCCTTAAATATCAAATGATTACTAAGTGACATACTACAAATTTCCATTTTATACATTAACTTTATATCATATAAACGTATTCAGTGTTGTTTTTTGGGCCCATCTTTCAAATATATCTAATTGTTAAAGTCACTGTCAAAGGTTTTAATTTTTTTAATGATTCTCCTGTAACCTTTGAGAAAGATGTTTGTGTATGTCTTACTAAATCGTAATGCATGTTAAAAATGTCTTTAATGTAGAATATATTAAATGGCGAATGTAGTATAGTTCCATTTTCAATAAATGAACCATTGTTTATTGTGCTATGCAACTCACCTATTGGAAATGTCACTTGCTCCAAAATTGCAGCAAATTGTTATATGTTGAACAGGCTGACATGTCTTTTAAAAGTTTATATATGAAATATCTGCTTTCATGTTACTGTTTTTGAAATATTTAAATTTTAATTGTTCATTAGTTCTCATATCCTTTATTTATTTCCGTATTTCTTTCCCTCACTGGGCTATTTTACCCTGTTGGAGCCCTTGGGCTTATAGCATCTTGTTTTTCCACAAAGGTGTACCAACCATGTGTCACACAATTGTACATAATTCCTATTGTATATATTATGCTTGTATCTGCGCTCTTCCCTCGCACTAAAAAGAACCGGAATGATCATGTCTCCGGTTTTGCTCTGAACTTTTTCTGTCCCTCGAACATGCCATGTCCTGTTGCCTTGCCGTTTTGTATATAAAGAAGAGTGTTCCTTAATATATAAAACGGCAAGGCAACAGGACATGGCATGTTCGAGGGACAGACAAAGTTCAGAGCAAAACCGGAGACATGATCATTCAGCTAAAAAGAACCTGAATGATCATGTCTCCGGTTTTGCTCTGAACTTTGTCTGTCCCTCGAACATGCCATGTCCTGTTGCCTTGCCGTTTTATATATTAAGGAACATAAAACGGCAAGGCAACAGGACATGGCATGTTCGAGGGACAGACAAAGTTCAGAGCAAAACCGGAGACATGATCATTCAGGTTCTTTTTAGTGCGAGGGAAGAGCGCAGATACAAGCATAATATATACAATAGGAATTATGTACAATTGTGTGACACGGTTGGTACAAAGGGTTTTATCTTAGCTAATAATAATAATAATAATAATAATAATAATAATAATAAAAACAACAACAATAATAATAATAATAAAAACAACAACAACAATAATAATAAAAAACACAACAATAATAATAATAATAATAATAATAATAATAATAATAATATGCCGGACTTGGTTTCGAGACCAACTCAAGATTGATAGTGTTTTTGTACTGTCTGCAACATCACCATCCTTGTCAACTAATAATAGGGGATTTGGGGGAGCCCATATGTCTACCTTCTGAGTCATCAGCAGCCATTGTCTTGCCCTCCTTGGCCTTAGCTTGGGTGGAGAGAGGTCTAGGGCGCTGATCATATATACGAGTTTGTATGGTCAGTTTTTAGGGTATTGTCCTTGCCTTTACCATTCATGAGTAGTCTTTAAACCTTTAAAAAGAACATTTACTTGTAAAGATATTTAAGATTAGTTAAATTATCGATCAAAATAAACTTTAAACGACCACATATACAAACATAGGTAAAAATATACATGCGTACAATAACAATGTCCGCTAACTGTATCTTTCGTGAAATTTGTTTGCTACTTTACTTTAAAAAGAAGTAAAGATATATATATATATATATATATATATATATATATATATATATACAGTATATATACATATACATATACATATATATATATATATAGATATATATATATATATATATATGTATATATATATGTGTATATATATATATATATATATATATATATATATATATATATTTACATATATAATACATATAAATATATATATACATATATATATTATATATATATATTTACATATATAATACATATAAATATATATATACATATATATACTATATATATATATATTATATATATAAATATATATATATGTGTGTATATATACACACATACACACACATTATAGATATAATATATATATATATATATATATATACATATATGTATATATATGTGTGTATATATATAATATATATTCATATATATATATATATATATATATATATATATATATATATATATATATATTTATATATATATCATGTATGTATATATAATATATATATATATATATTTATTTATATATATTACATATATACACACACATACACACACATGTATATATATATATATATATATATATATATATATATATATATATACATATATTAAACAAAATCTTTACACACCATTCACTGTACTTAAAAGCATTCAATAAACGAAAATCTATAAATGGTTATGAAGAAATAAAAAAAAAAGGTAAACACAAGAAACCTCCAAAGACCTTTCTTTGAAAGACATATCCTAAAAAGCTAATCTTTATTCGAACTGGCATCAAAGAGAACACCAAAGTAAACCTGAGTAAAAGGTTAACTTTTTCATATCCTTTTCCCTATAAGGAAGGAAAGAAAATATAATTAGTGAATGGATGAATATTCACCCCACAGATCACCTTTCAAATCTCTCCTCTTCAAATAAGGGTTGTGGTGGCCGATGTGGCAACATCCCCGACTATAGTCCATTTCTTTTAGCGAGGCAGATTTGCACCGACTCGCAGCGGTGCCCTTTTTGCTCGGAAAAGTTTCCTGATCGCTGATTGCTTGGACAAGATAATTCTACCCAATCAGCGATCAGGAAACTTTTCCGAGATAAAAGGGCACCGCTGCGAGTCGGTGCAAATCTGTCTCGCTAAAAGAAATGGACTATAGTGAATGCCAGACTGGGGCTCGAGTCCCGCTCAGACCCGTTAGTTCCTATGCTCACTGCAACCTCACCTTGTGAGCTATGAATGGGGGGTTTGAGATAGCCTATAGGTCTATCTCCTGAGTCATCAGTACCCATTGCCAGGCCATCCCTGGTTCTAGCTTGGGTGGAGAAGGGGCTCGGGTGCTGAGCATGTAATAATAGTGTCAGTCTCTCTCAAGAATCACCTTTCAAATCCCTCCTCTTCAAATAAGGGTTGTGGTGGCCGACGTAGTAACGTCCCTGACTGGTAAACGCCAGACTGGGGTTCGAGTCCCATTCAAACTAGTTAGTTCCTTTGGTAACTGCACCCACACCATCCTTATGAGTTAAGGATGGGGGTGTTTGGGTGAGCCTATAGGTCTATCTGATGAGTCTTCGGCAACCATTGCCTGGCCATCCCTGGTCCTAGCTTGGGTGGAGAGGAGTCTTGGGCGCAAAATAGTTAGTTCCTTTGGTCGCTGCAACCTCACCATCCTTGTGAGCTAGGGATGAGGGGTTTGGGGGATCCTGTAGGTATATCGGCTGAGTCATCAGTACCCATTGCCTGGCCCTCCCTGGTTCTACCTTGGGTGGAGAGGGGGCTTGAGCGCTGATCATATAATAACATGCTCAGTCTTTAGGGCATTGTCCTGCTTGATAGGGCAATGTCACTGTCCCTTGCCTCTGCCATTCATGAGTGGCCTTTAAACCCTTAAGTATTGCGAGATAACTATGTATTTACCTTCAACAATTACTTGAAAAGAGTCTTACTCTGGTTCTACATTTATCTACTTTTATCGACTTCTGTTCTCTCGCTCTTACTCTAAATTTCCCATCTAAAAGCCTCTGGTGTTATAAGGTGAATAATAAAATAATGTTTGTAAAATATATCTGGCAGTATTAAGAAAATAAGGATATAAAATGGTGGCTTTTTTAATGACCAATTTCATTTTTGGAGATTCATGGATTTTCTTTCTACATTTTGATTAAAAATAGCTTGGGTAACTTTGTTCCATGTTGTTTTTATCCATTCTCTAGATATTTCTGAGTTTCCCAACAGTACGCTGTATATAATATATATATATATATATATATATATATATATATATATATATATATATATGTATATGTATATATATATATATATATATATATATATATATATATATACTGTATATATGTATATATACATATACATCATATATATATATATATATATATATATATATATACTATATATATGTATATATATACATATACATCATATATATATATATATATATATATATATATATATATATACACACACATAATATTAGATATATATAATTTTGGTGGAAAATATCAGGAGGTAATTATCCTCGGCGACAAACAGGTATAGTGTAATTAATCTAATTATCAAGTAATTGGCTCTCTCTCTCTCTCTCTCTCTCTCTCTCTCTCTCTCTCTCTCTCTCTCTCTCTCTCTCTCTCTCTCTCTTGATTCTTCAATGAAATTTTATTGTGATACATTTACCAACAGGTTTTCTTCCAAGGTCTATTGAGTTTATTGGTAGAAAATTAGAACAATGTTCATTTAAAACGATAGATAACTGTGATGTAAAAGAATATGGGCAAAGAAGAACTAGTTTCCCAACGTATACAGCCTAGACAGTTGTGGAAGTAATTCAGGTAACAAGACAATACGTATAAAGGGAAAAAGGAATGAGGTGAAACTAAATTCTAATAGCGTAATCTTATTACGGTATGACAATGAAACAATCTCCGACAGATTTTGTAGATTTGAGAATAAAGCCCCCAGAGGAATACTGAGAGTTAAATGGCAGGACAGGATTAGAAATGGATCTATAAGAGAGACTATTCAAGTGCCATATGTGGATGAGATCGTGGTGAGGGGTAGATGGAGATGGTTTGAGCATGCTTTTCGCCCTCTCCTAGAAAGATTAGTTACCTAAATATTTAACTGGGCTCCACGAGGCACTAGGAAAGTTGGATCACCCACGCCTACATGGCTGAGGACTATGAAGCGTGAAGTCAGAGAGGATGAATGGAAAAGTATTGAATTAAAAGCTCAAGATAGAGACGACTGGCGAAATCTAACAGAGGTCCTTTCCTTTAATAGGCGTAGGAGGAGATGATGTTGATGATGATGATGATGAAGCTTATTACAAACATTTCTAAAATGCATCATATTTGAAATTAAAGAATATGCTGATTCGAGTATAATTTAAATAACGCATGTATTACACTGGCCTCCCAAGAGAAAGTCAGTGTCCATTTTAACTGGGATTGTGGCAGCTTATTACAAACGTTCCTGCCTGACGATCTGTTGGACTAGGGTTCAAGACTCGCTCAAGCTAGATAGTTTCTTGTGGTGTCTGCAACCTCACCATCCTTGTGAACTGGAGATGATGTGGGGTTTTGTCTGCTCCTCTAAGGCACTGTTATCATAATATACCATAATATAGAGGACATTTCGTTATATAATGATGCAAATAAGCTTATTGTTTGCATCATTTTATAAGAAAAAATGCTCCATATACTAAATGTTTTTTACTGTTTATTTACAGGCTCATATTCATTTTATTAAGTTTTATAATATGTAATGTTTATTTTCATAATTTTCTTCATGTAACGTCTCTCAAGTGAAACGACCTATAATCTAAAATATCCTCTTATATTCTGTAAGGCTTATCATCATCGCGTTCATGTGACGTCTCTCATGTGAAAGAATCTTTATTCTAAACTACCCTTCACTGCTCTTTTCCAGTTCGTCCTTTCTTCGTCCGTCTACCTGGCGACGTAACAGGAGTGACGGGAGGAGAAGCGGTGCTCCACTGCAGGGCAGGTGGGTCTCCCCGCCCACATGTCGTGTGGCGTCGTCACGATGGACGGATGCCAGTCGGACGAGCCCGGCTCAATAACTTCGACTCGTCGCTGAAGATCACCCAGCTGGCAGTAGAAGACGCGGGCGTCTACATATGCCAGGCAGAAAACGCTGTGGCTACGGTGGATGCCAACGCTACGCTTACTGTGTTTGGTGAGTTCAAAGGATGAAATCTAGGGTTGTGGTGACCTGATTGGTAACGTTCTTGACTTGGTGATCGCCAGGCTGGGGTTCGAGTACCGTTCAAAGTCGTTAGTTCCTTTTGTCGCTGCAACCTTACCATTCTTGTATTTTAAGAATGGGGGGATTGCGGGAGCCAACAGGTCTATCTGTTGAGTCATCCACAGCTATTGCCTGGCCCCCCTGATCTTAGCTTGAGTGGAGAGGGGGATTGGGCGCTGATCAAACACATTACATATATATATATATATATATATATATATATATATATATATATATATATATATATATATGCTGAATATATATATACACATATATATACTGTATATATATACATATATATATATATACTGTATATGTATATATATGCATATACTGTATATATATATATATATATATATATATATATATATATATATATGTATATATATATATATACTGTATATATATGCATATATATATATATATATATATATATATATATATATGTATGTATACAAATATATATATATATATATATATATATATATATATACATTATATATATATACAGTATATATATATATATATATAATATATATATATATATATATATATATATATATATATATATATATATATATATGGTCAGTCTCTAAAGTATTGTCCTCCTAGATAGGGCAATGTCACTGTCCCTTGCCTCTGCCATTCATGAGAGGCCTTTAAACCTTAAGTACTATGATGATTGAATTACTCAAAAGTACAAATATATCATAAAGCAGTTGTTAATAGAATTACAAGTCATTTCAGAAAAGTTCCATATGGTCAAATGGACTTTGTAGTAGGTGTTGAAATCAATTCTGATCCTCACATTTTGAAACATCGTGAGGTACATTATAATTTCACGTGACTACTCAAAATAAGATTAAATATCTAGGACTTTTCAACATTCTAGTTACAGGCCACATTTTCTATAATTCCAAGTGGCTACTTAAAGTCAAGTAAAATATCTAAGACCTTTCAAAATACTTATTACAAGTCAAATAAAATACTTAGCACCTGTCAAAAATCTAATTAAAAGTCAAATAAAATGATTAGCACCTTTCAAATCTCTAATTACAAGTCAAATAAAATGTTTAGCACCATTCAAATTTCTAATAACAAGTCAAATCAAATACTTAGCACCTTTCAAAATTCTAATTACACGTCAAATAAATACTTAGCACCTTTCAAAATTCTAGTTACAAGTCAAATCAAATACTTAGTACCTTTCAAAATTCTAGCACCTTTCAAAATTCTAATTACACGTCAAATAAATACTTAGCACCTTTCAAAATTCTAGTTACAAGTCAAATCAAATACTTAGTACCTTTCAAAATTCTAGCACCTTTCAAAATTCTAATTACACGTCAAATCAAATACTTAGCAACTTTCAAAATTCTAATTACAAGTCAAATAAAATGCTTAGTACCTTTCAAAATTCTAGCACCCTTCAAAATTCTAATTACACGTCAAATCAAATACTTAGCAACTTTCAAAATTCTAATTACAAGTCAAATAAAATACTTAACACCTATCAAAATTCTAGCACCTTTCAAAATTCTAGCACCTTTCAAAATTCTAGCACCTTTCAAAATTCTAATTACAAGTCAAATAAAATGCTTAGTACCTTTCAAAATTCTAGCACCTTTCAAAATTCTAGCACCTTTCAAAATTCTAATTACAAGTCAAATAAAATGCTTAGTACCTTTCAAAATTCTAGCACCTTTCAAAATTCTAATTACAAGTCAAATAAAATGCTTAGTACCTTTCAAAATTCTAATTACAAGTCAAATAAAATACTTAGCACCTATCAAAATTCTAGCACCTTTCAAAATTCTAATTACAAGTCAAATAAAATGCTTAGTACCTTTCAAAATTCTAGCACCTTTCAAAATTCTAGCACCTTTCAAAATTCTAATTACAAGTCAAATAAAATGCTTAGTACCTTTCAAAATTCTAGCACCTTTCAAAATTCTAATTACAAGTCAAATAAAATGCTTAGTACCTTTCAAAATTCTAGCACCTTTCAAAATTCTAGCACCTTTCAAAATTCTAATTACAAGTCAAATAAAATGCTTAGTACCTTTCAAAATTCTAGCACCTTTCAAAATTCTAGCACCTTTCAAAATTCTAATTACAAGTCAAATAAAATGCTTAGTACCTTTCAAAATTCTAGCACCTTTCAAAATTCTAATTACAAGTCAAATAAAATGCTTAGTACCTTTCAAAATTCTAGCACCTTTCAAAATTCTAGCACCTTTCAAAATTCTAATTACAAGTCAAATAAAATGCTTAGTACCTTTCAAAATTCTAGCACCTTTCAAAATTCTGGCACCTTTCAAAATTCTAATTACAAGTCAAATAAAATGCTTAGTACCTTTCAAAATTCTAATTACACGTCAAATCAAATACTTAGTACCTTTCAAAATTCTAGCACCTTTCAAAATTCTAATTACAATTCAAATCAAATGCTTAGTACCTTTCAAAATTCTAGCACCTTTCAAAATTTTAATTACAAGTCAAATAAAATGCTTAGTACCTTTCAAAATTCTAATTACAAGTCAAATAAAATACTTAACACCTATCAAAATTCTAGTACCTTTCAAAATTCTAATTACACGTCAAATCAAATACTTAGTACCTTTCAAAATTCTAGCACCTTTCAAAATTCTAATTACAATTCAAATCAAATGCTTAGTACCTTTCAAAATTCTAGCACCTTTCAAAATTTTAATTACAAGTCAAATAAAATGCTTAGTACCTTTCAAAATTCTAATTACAAGTCAAATAAAATACTTAACACCTATCAAAATTCTAGCACCTTTCAAAATTCTAGCACCTTTCAAAATTCTAATTACAAGTCAAATAAAATGCTTAGTACCTTTCAAAATTCTAGCACCTTTTAAAATTCTAATCACGAACCACATTTTTTTTTTTAATTCACAGATCCCCCTCAACTGATCTCTGGCCCAACTGACATGGCGGTCATCGTGAACACAACCACACGCCTTCCATGTTACGGCAGGGGAACGCCCACGCCCATCCCGGTATGGATGCACTCATCTTTCCCCCAGCAGCCCCTGAGTCCCGGTTGGAAAGGACAAGATGCGCAGGTCGCCGACGACGGCACGCTGTCCTTAGCAAAAATCGGTTCTAAGCAAAGGGGGTCCTGGACTTGTTCCCTGGTAAGCGAGGCGGGTGAAGCCCACGGGCGAGCTTGGCTCACCGTGGTCAATGCGAAGGATACTCCTCCGCCTATCATCAACATGCCTCCTGCTAATCAAACGCTTCCGGCTCGCACGCACGCCACGTTGCACTGCCGCGCCCAAGGGCCTCCCATGCCTACTCTCTCCTGGTACAGGGGCACGGCCCCTGTGCGTACCGATGGGAAGAGGGTGACCGTCAATAAAAATGGGGACCTCACCATCACCAGTAAGTTTAGTTCTAGTTTTATTACTCGAGTTCTAAGCAGTTTTTTACCCTTTTTTATATAAATACAATTACAGAAGCTTATTTTTTACCTTTTACTTGACCTTGACCTTGAACTTCGACCTTAAGATGTATTAATTCGCGTAGATTTTCATACACTCAAATATGAACCAGGTTTGAAGTCTCTGTAACAATAAGGTCCAAATTTTTCTCTTTTTTTACTGTATAATTACAATTACATTAGCTTATTTTTCGACCTTTTACTTGACTTTGACCTTGAACTTCGACCTTAAGATGTATTAATTCGCGTAGATTTTCATACACTCAAATATGAACCAGGTTTGAAGTCTCTGTGACAACAAGGTCCAAATTTTTCTCTTTTCTTATTATATAAATACAATTACAGAAGCTTATTTTCGACCTTTTACTTGACCTTGACCTTGACCCTGACCTTCGACATTAAGATGTATTAATTGGCGTGGATTTTCATATACCCAAAAATCAACCAAGTTGCAAATCTCTGTGATAACAATGTCAAAACTTATGGCTGATTACGTGACTTCGACATTTTGCTTATACGTGACCTTTACCTTTGACTTTGTTCTTCCAAAATTTAACAATTTCCAGCTTTTTTACATAACAGTTAATACCTGAAATTTTTTTTAGCCTACGAATGAAATTATGGCTAGGAAGCTGTTCACGAACAAACAAACACACACCTCCTACCGACTTCGTTGGCGTAGGTAACATGATAATCCGACTCAAGTTCTCAAAGAACTGGTGGTCGTGAGGGATTATAAATGTCAGTAACTACAATCTAATTTTTCACACTTTTACAAAACGTAGGATAATCAATTTTTTCCTTACTACGTAAAAAATCTCTCTCTCTCTCTCTCTCTCTCTCTCTCTCTCTCTCTCTCTCAAACTGGACCGGCGTCAATGACCTTAGATGTCAGGATGCCTGAAAACTTTAAATCAATCATTCATTCATTCTCAAACTGGAATTGAAAATATACACCACTCAATGAGGCAATTTCTATACATGCAAAATAACAAATACATGGAATAGACTTCCAGCGGATGTAGTAAACAGTAACACGGTAAACGAGTTAAAAAATAAGTTAGACAAGATCATAAGAACTCTCTAAATGCTTAAACTAAATCGCTCTACCAAAGTGCAAATGGAGTCTCCGTGGATGGACTCAACAGTCTTTGAAACACCCAAAATCCTTGTAAATCTCTCTCTCTCTCTCTCTCTCTCTCTCTCTCTCTCTCTCTCTCTCAGATGTAGTAAACAGTAACAAGGGAAACAAGTTCAAGAATAAGTTAGACAAGATCATAAAAACTCTCTAAATGCTAAAATTAAATCGCTCTACCCAAGTGCAAATGTAGTCTCCGTGGATGGACTAAAAAGTGTTTGATACACGAAAAATCCTTGCAACTCTCTCTCTCTCTCTCTCTCTCTCTCTCTCTCTCTCTCTCTCTCTCTCATTACTACCTATTTAAATTCCTACTGAATTCTTAAACCGCTGAATATGTAAAGCCGAAATTCAGATTCCCCAACTTATTACTATAATTTTTACCACTAGTAGTAACCAACTTTGTAGACTTTCTATTTACTTCAAAGGCAAACTTCAGGAAATCCTTTCTGTTTACAAAATTATACTCCATCCATATTGAGGTTATTATTATTATTATTATTATTATTATTATTATTATTATTATTAGTTGTTGTTGTTGTTGTTTTGTTGTTGTTAAGCAAGCAACAACCCTATCTGGAAAAGCGGGATGCTAGAAGCCCAAGGGCTCTAATAGGGAAAAATACCCAGTGACGAAAGAAAACAAGGAAATAAATCAACTACGAAACTAATGATTAATTGAAATAAAATATTTTAAGAACAGTAACAACATCAAAACAGATCTAATATATAAACTATAAAAAGAGACTAATGCAGCCTGTCCAACATAAAAATATTTACTTCAAATTTGAACTTTTGAAGTTCCATTGATTCGATTACCATAATGTTTTATTCTATAAAATTGAACAAGATATCAGTGTCTGGCAGTCATATAAAGATTTGGCACACTCCCAAATGAAATAGAAAAGTTGGCAGTGAGAGATATGATTTTACAATTCTTTTTAATAATCCGTTTACTTTGCACAAATGAAGTGCCATGTTTATATTATTATTGTTATTGTTGTTGCTGTTGTTAATTATTATTAATATTATCATTATTATTATTATTATTATTAATTATTAATTATCAATGATTAACCATTAATTATTAAGTATTATTATTATTATTATTATTATTATTATTATTATTATTACTTGCTAAGCTACAACCCTAGATGGAGAAGCAGAATGCTAAAAGCCCAGGGGGCCTAACAGGGAAAATATCCCAGTGAGGAAAGGAAACAAGGAAAAATAAAATATATTTAGAATAGTAACAACATTAGAATAAATATTTCCTATATAAAACTATAAACACTTTAACAAAACCAGAGGAAGAGAAATTAGATAGAATAGTGTGCCCGAGTGTACCCTCAAGCAAGAGAACTATAACCCAAGACAGTGGAAGACCATGGTAAAGAGGCTAGGGCAAATACAAAGTCGTAAAGATGTGACATTATTTCCATTACTTGTAGTAATAAATTCAATTTATAAAGAATCATCTCTTATATCCTGATTATTCGCTTAGTGTTTTACAATAAGTGTTGTGACATCGGATTTGTTTTATTTACAATAAAATAAGATTACACATAATTTGAGGTGGTATTCAAAAATTAACCTTTACTGGAAACAGATTAAATGGCTTTTAGTGATTATGGAAGTGTGTGTGCTGAATTATTCAACTGAATTAACCTGAAATTTAATATCCATTTTTTTAGCATTGTACAATAACTGTTGTGACATTGGATTTATGTTTTCTTTGCAAGAAAATAAGATATGGTTCTTTTCTTACAATTAATGTTTTAATTAGACATTATGTGAGATTATATAAAAATTCACCTATATTGGAACCAGATTGCATGGCCTTCAGTGATTATGCAAGTATGTCTGCTTAATTATTCAACTGAATTAACCTGAACTTTAATATCCCCTTTTTTGTAACCTGGCATAACATAAGACATGGTTCTTCTTTTCTTACAATTTATCTTGTAATTAGACATATGATATTATATAAAAATTAACCTTTATTGAAACCAGATTAAATGACATTCGGTGATCATCAAAGTATGGCTGCTTAATAATTCAAATGAATTACCATGAACTTGAATATCCCCTGTTTTGTTTAGCCTGGAAACGGTCAAAATGTCCCATGACTATCACAAACACAAAATATAGATTCAACGTTTATGATACTCGCAACTCAACAGGATTTTCATTAAAAATTCACAACAAGTATTTGCAAAACAACGTTTTTATCCAACAATGTATTATTCAATGTCCCGAGTGATCATAGTAAAAAGAAAAATTACGAAAGAAAAAAATATGATTTTATGAATCAGAAAAAAAAAATATTTAGGATGATCTTATCCTAGGTATGTGAATGAAATTTATTAATTTGAAGCCGCACATACATCGATTTTCCCCTTTTGAAGTAATAACCAAAAATAAAAAAAAATATACGATTTTATGAAACAGAAAACAAAAATATTTAGAATGTTCTTATCTTAGGTATATGAATGAAATGAATGAACATTTTGAAAGCCTCACATACATCTATTTTCCCCTTTTGAAGTGATAACCAAAAATAAAATTACCAAAAAAAAAAAATATTTTTACTATTTTATGTAACAGAAAACAAACATATTTACTAATGTTATCTTAGGTATTTGAATGTAATTCATGAACATTTTAAAAGCCTAACTTACATCAATTTTCCTCTTTTGAAGTGATAACCAAAAAAAAAAAAAAAGAAAAGAAAAAAATATTACTCATATCGTTTATTTACTTCCTTATTTCCTTTCCTCACTGGGCTATTTTTCCCTATTGATGCCCTTAGGCTTATAGCATCTTGCTTTTCCAACTAGGGTTGTAGCTTAACTAGTAGTAGTAATAATAATAATAATAATAATAATAATAATAATAATAATAATAATAATAATAATAATTTGTAGCAGAAAACAAAAATATTTACTACGTTATCTTAAGTATATGAATAAAATTAATGAACATTTTATAAGCCTCATATACATTAATTCTCCCCTTTTGAAAGGATAACCAAAAATGAAATCCACCATAAAAATTCTTTCTACAACATTTTCAGGATGAATAAGTCTACAAGTTTTAATTTATATATAGGAACGATATTCTGTTAGTCCCTCTCTATGGGAGAAAAAAAAATAAAGACTACAGTGGGGTTAAAGAGAAGAACTCACAAAAGCATTTGCAGGTGACGAATTTCACACGGCTTGATGTGAGAGAGGTCGTAGAAGAGGAGGGGAGATGGATTGAGAGAGAGAGAGAGAGAGAGAGAGAGAGAGAGAGAAAGAGAGAGAGAGAGGTATGTGGAGTAAGGGGAAAGTATGAGGAAATTGAGAGAGGTATGTGAAGGCTTCTTTTATGAATGATTTAGATGTAAATGTCTTGCTATATGAGAGAGAGAGAGAGAGAGAGAGAGAGAGAGAGAGAGGGGGGGGAGTTCGTGGAGCAAGGGTAAGGTATGAGGAAATTGAGAGAGGTATGTGAAAGGATTCTTTTATGAATGATTTATATGTAAATATCTTGCTATATGAGAGAGAGAGAGAGAGAGAGAGAGAGAGAGAGAGAGAGAGAAGCAAGGAGGGTGTATGAGGAAATTGAAAGAGTTATGAGAAAGGCTTGTTTTATGAATTAATGAATTCCAGTAGTTGTCAATGTCTTGGTATCATATGAGAGAGAGAGAGAGAGAGAGAGAGAGAGAGAGAGAGAGAAGCAAGGAGGGTGTATAAGGAAATTGAAAGAGTTTTGAGAGAGGCTTGTTTTATGAATTAATGAATTCCAGTAGTTGTCAATGTCTTGGTATCATATGAGAGAGAGAGAGAGAGAGAGAGAGAGAGAGAGAGAGAGAGAGAAGCAAGGAGGGTGTATAAGGAAATTGAAAGTTATGAGAAAGGCTTTTTTATGAATTAATGAATTCCAGTAGTTGTCAATGTCTTGGTATCATATGAGAGAGAGAGCGAGAGAGAGAGAGAGAGAGAGAGAGAGAGAGAGAAAGCAAGGAGGGTGTATAAGGAAATTGAAAGAGTTATGAGAAAGGCTTGTTTTATGAATTAATGAATTCCAGTAGTTGTCAATGTCTTGGTATCATATGAGAGAGAGAGAGAGAGAGAGAGAGAGAGAGAGAGAGAAGCAAGGAGGGTGTATAAGGAAATTGAAAGTTATGAGAAAGGCTTTTTTTAAGAATTAATGAATTCCAGTAGTTGTAAATGTCTTGGTATCATATGAGAGAGAGAGAGAGAGAGAGAGAGAGAGAGAGAGAGAGAAAGCAAGGAGGGTGTATAAGGAAATTGAAAGAGTTATGAGAAAGGCTTGTTTTATGAATTAATGAATTCCAGTAGTTGTCAATGTCTTGGCATCATATGAGAGAGAGAGAGAGAGAGAGAGACAGAGAGAGAGAGAGAGAGAGAGAGAGAGAGAGAGAAGCAAGGAGGGTGTATAAGGAAATTGAAAGAGTTATGAGAAAGGCTTTTTTTATGAATTAATGAATTCCAGTAGTTGTAATGTCTTGGTATCATATGAGAGAGAGAGAGAGAGAGAGAGAGAGAGAGAGAGAGAGAGAGAGAGTCTACTCGATGATTTCTTACTGAGAGTTCCACTAATTAATATATGCTCGTTTATATTTGAGTAAACTTGCTTCTAATTAGTTACTCGTGTTTTGATATCAGGATTTTTTTCTTCAGCCTTAACCAACGCAATTTAAACATACATTTATACATACATACATATATACATCTATATATATATATATATATATGATATATATATACATATATATATATATACTGTATATATATATGTATATATATATGTATATACATATATATATATAAATATATATATATATATATATATACATATATATATATATATATACACATATATATATGCAGCGGTCTTTAGTCCGCTGCATGAAAAAGCCTCAGTCATGTCTTTATTCCTGTCTGGGGTTTATATATATATATATATATATATGCAGCTGTCTATAGTCCACTGCAAGACACTGGCCTCAGAAATGTCTTTATTCCTGTATGGGGTTTGGCCAGTTTTCATCATTACGCTAGCCAACTGCGGATTGGTGATGGTGGGAGACTTTTTTGTGATCGCTCCCAGTAAACCAACCTAGTTGGAGAAACCCTGACTAGTACAGCTTTGATGGTCGTGGCGATACACAAACCCTTTCACCACTTTAAGGTATCCCCACTCCGAAAGGGATGTGTTTTTTTACATTTGTTAATGTTTTTAAAATATTTTATTTCAATTTTTCATTACTTCTTATATCGTTTATTTATTTCCTTATTTCCTTTCCTCACTGGGCTATTTTTTCCTGTTGGTGCCCTTGGGCTTATAGCATCTTGCTTTTCCAACTAGGGTTGTAGCTTAGCTAATAATAATAATAATAATAATAATAATAATAATAATAATTCTCTTACAAGAAAGACATCTCACAATAATTCTCCTCAAGTTTATGCTACTTTCAATTAGGTCCCCGCCACTACCAACCACCTCCTAGTTTAAAGTACATCCAATGTATTTGGAATGTTCTACCTGTTTCAAGTCTATATCACTTAGCTTTCTTTTGTAAACAGAATAGCTACTATTAAAGTGTTTATAGACCATATCCTCACTTTTGTCCATTTTCCCCTTCAAGAATCCCTAGCCCATCTGAGCCTCTCTAGGATTCCTATGCAATTGCTCGTTTTCGCTAACTACCAAATTATCTGCATATGCAATTCCCATAGATTTTCATTCCTAATCCCTTCACTTTGTAGAACCGTATCCAGCACGGAAAGTGGGTAACTATCTATCCTTAATTAAACCATACACAAGTTTAAGCATTAATGTTTTATTTCATTACTCCAGTTGTTAAATATTCTGTTCTGTTGTACATTAGTTTAATAAAATATCTTCGCATTACCTCTCCACCGCTTTCCCAGTATCTTTATTATTATAATAACAGCATGAAACTATTCTGTTACTCACCAATCTTTCAATATTATTCGTATTCTCTCAAGTATTCTTTCAATAATTTTGAACAAAAGCGGTTTGTTTGATTCTTTTATAACTACCATTTTCTATATTACTTCCATCTACTTTTACACATTTGTCATTAAACATTCTTTCCTGGCATTTGGTATTACCATGTATATAATTTCTACCATCTGCTTTAACACATTTACTACCAGACATTCTTCCCTGGCATTTGGTATTACAATTTCTATAATATCTAACATCTGCTTTAACACATTTACAATCAGACTTTCTTCCCTTGTATTTGGTATTACTATTTCTATAATATCTACCATCTACTTTAACACAGTTACTACCAGACTTTCTTCCCTAGCATTTTGTATTACTATTTCTATAATATCTACCATCTACTTTAACACATTTACAATTAGACTTTCTTCCCTGGCATTTGGTATTACTACTTCTATAATATCTACCATCTGCTTCAACACATTTACAATCAGACTTTCTTTCCTGGCATTTGGTAATAATACTTCTATAATATCTACCATCTGCTTTAACACATTTACAATCAGACTTTCTTCCCTGGCATTTGGCATTAATACTTCTATAATATCTACCATCTGCTTCAACAAATTTACAATCAGGCTTTCTTCCTTGGCATTTGGTATTACTATTTCTATATCTACCATCTGCTTTAAAAAATTTACAATCAGGCTTTAATCCCTGCCATTTGGTACTACTACACCTTCTCATACTTGCCCCCTAACAGCTGATCCATTCCTCCCCCAAATGTACCATGTACCTTCGATCCTTCAATTTGCACCATTGTTGGGCTGGAAGATTATCCGTTTTTATTCTACTAATAGCCTTCTTTACTGCCATCTATTGTATCTCCAAACTCTCCACCTGTTCCAGTCCCCATTTTTCATTTACTGTGTTTCAAAGATGGTTACATTGATCTAGCCATATTTTTTGTATGGCCTTATCTTTATGCAATATATCTTTATAACTATTTGTGATATATACGTAAATGTAATTCTATATACAATATATGTGAATATATACATGTATGTATGTATGCATGTTTGTGTGTAAATATATGTATGTATGTATATATTTATATATATATATATATATATATACATATATATATATATATATATATATATAATTTAAAAGTTCGTTCCCTTTTCTAAGGACTGAAGCTATTATTATATTCGTACATTCATATTCCAAACCAAATATTTGAAAAAACGAGCTGCTTTTTTCAATACACGTTTATCTTTAAAAATTCACCGAGACAAAATATAATTCAAAAGCAGAATCCGAGAAATCCTTCGAATTCTAAACCGTTTAGGCCAAGCAGGCATCGTGCTTAAGAACATAACGCCATTAGGCGTCAATTTTGCATTTTCTATGAGGACATTCTAATTTATGCCGAACGAAAGAGCCTGAAAGATCGATACTATAAAAAATGCATCCAAACCGTCAGATGGAAATGTTCGCCAGGAGCGAATTATTTACGTGACACATTCAATTTTGCAAGGAGAAACACAGATGAAACGTTCCGGTGAGTAAAGACGCAAGTTGGAAATGACTAACGTACCTGGAATGCTCAACTTGAAGAATGATATAATTGTATCGATCAAATGGAAAGAAATGAGAGACCGGGAACATTACGATTGTTCGAGGGAAGTTTTAAATTCTAAAATTTGCATTTGTTATCCTTTAAATTCTAGGATACTTAAGGATATGCGCGAAGATGTAGCTAATACTTGTAAATGACCAACGAGCAAGCAATCTCGAACATTTATGAAAGTCATGACGTACCATAAACGTTTGTGATGGATCAAATAGCACATGCAATTGGAAAACAAATAAGATGAATTAAATAGCACATTTAATAGGAAAAGGTTCATGCATGATCAAATAGCACATACTGTAGGCGAACGTTTATGCGAAATAAAATTACACATGCAATAGGCAAACGTTTATCCGGGATCAAATTGCACATGGAATAAGCGAATGTTTACACAGGATCAAATAGTAGTTATAAAAAACGAAAGTTTATGCAGGATCAAATAGTACTTACAGTAAGCGAACGTTTATGTGGGATCAAATACCAATTACAATAAGCTAACGTTTACGCATGATCAAATAGCACTTACAATAAGCGAACGTTTACGGATCAAATAGCAATTACAATAAACGATCGTTTTAGCGGGATCAAATAGCAATTACAATAAACGAACGTTTTAGCGGGATCAAATAGCAATTACAATAAACGAACATTTTAGCGGAATCAAATAGCAATTACAATAAACGAACGTTTTAGCGGGATCAAATAGCAATTACAATAAACAAACGTTTAAGCAGGATCAAATACCAATTACAATAAGCGAACATTTACACAGGATCAAATAGCACTTACAATAAGCGAACGTTTACGGATCAAATAGCAATTATAATAAATGAACATTTTAGTGAGATCAAATAGCAATTACAATAAACGAACGTTTTAGCGGGATCAAATAGCAATTACAATAAGCGAACGTTTACGCGGGTTCAAAGAACACTTACAATAAGCGAACCTTCACGGACCAAATAGCATTTACAATAAGCGAACGTTTATGCGGGATCAAATAGCAATTACAATAAGCGAACGTTTATGCGGGTTCAAAGAACACTTACAATAAGCAAATCTTCACGGACCAAATAGCAATTACAATAAGCGAACGTTTACATGGGATCAAATAGCACTTACAATACGCAAACATTTATGCGGGATCAAATAGCATAGCATATGCAATAGGCGAACATTTATGTTGGAATAAATAGCACATGCAATAGGCGAACGTGAGGGATCAAATAGCACTTACAATAAGGGCACGTTTATGCAAGATCAAATAGCTCATGCTATAGGCATCGTATAGGATGACGTCCCACAAATGAATTATAATATAGGGCTTTGAGGATGCAATAAATCATATCAACATACTTGGTATCTGAATAACGTCTCTTCTCTAGTTATGAAAATATGAAAATATTTTTGAACGTATTTTTTAGCTTATTACAATAATTGAAGAATTAGATTATTCAGATCTTTCACTCTTGAAATGTATTTGGTACGGGTATGTGAATTCATATATCCATTTTACAAAGCTATAAGGAAAATTTCACATATAAATATGTAACTTTTTAAAAGAAATTTAGTCATCACTTACATATATATACATACATACATTATATATATATATATATATATATACAACAACAACAAAAACACCCGTTCCTAGTCCACTGTAGGACAAAGGCCTCAGACATGGCCTTATTCATGTCTGGGGTTTGGCCAGTTTTCCTCACCACGGTGAACAACTGCGGATTAATGACGTAATGACATAGCAAACCAACATAGTATGGGTGGCTCTAACTAATGCAGCTTTTCTGATCATGATAATACACGAACTTTCATCACGTTAAATTATCCGCAATCAGTAAGGGGTGTGTGTGTGTGTGTATATATATATATATATGTGTGTGTGTGTGTGTGTATGTATATGTACAGAATATATATATATATATATATATATGTGTGTGTGTGTGTGTGTATAAATATATACAGAATATATATATATATATATATATATATATTATATATATATATATACATGTATGTATGTATATATACAGAATATATATATATGTATATATATGTATATATATATACAAAATATGTATATGTATATATATAATTATATAATTTGTGTTTTATAGGAATATGTCTGGCTTAAAATGTTTTACTAAGAAGAGAGAGAGAGAGAGAGAGAGAGAGAGAGAGAGAGAGAGAGTGTTAGAAGGATAATACAAGACGTAAATTCATCCAGGGATGTCGTGAATGAAATCCCTAGACCGCAATAGGCTCTCTCTCTCTCTCTCTCTCTCTCTCTCTCTCTCTCTCTCTCTTTCTCTCTCTCTCTCTCTCCCTCCTTTGCTTTACTTATAAAACTATTTGTAATGCGTAGAGTAGTATAATATGAAGTTTCGCCAGGTAATCCGTCTTTTCCTATAAAAATGTTATGTAGCGGGACCGTACGTGTGTGCGTGTGTGTGTGTGTGTGTGTGTGTGTGTGTGGGTGCGTGCGTTTGTGTATAGGATTAATAACTAGGATAAGGGATTCATGCATCTTTTATATTTGGCTGGATATGATGTAGGTTTCGAGAATGCATAAATATTTATATATATATATATATATATATTATACATTATATATAAATATATATATATATATATATATATAAATATATAACTTTATATATATAAATATATATATATATATATATATAGTTATATATATACATATGTATATATATATATATTTACATATAAATTTACATATAATATATATATATATATATATAACTATATATATATATATATATATATGTATGTATATATAGATAAATATATTATATAAATATATATATATCTATATATATACATATATATATATAACTATATATATATATATATATATATATTTATATACATATATATACATACATATATATATATATATATATATACAGTGAAAGGGTTTGTATATCCTCACGATCAGCATACCTGTACTAGTCTGGTTGGTTTGCTGTGAGCGATCAGACAGAAGTTTTCCACCATCACCAATCTGCGCTGGCCAGCGTGGTGATGATAACGGACCAAATCCCAGACATGAATTATTGACATATCTGAGGCCATTGTCCGTCAGCTCACTAGAAACGTCTACATTTTCTTGATGTTGTTGTGTGGGTGTGGGTGTTATTTCTATTTATCTATATATACATATATGCATACATATATACATATACATGTATAGAAATCATGATTTGTTGTTCTTGTGTGTAGGTGTGTATTTTATTTCTATCTATCTATACGTACATACATTCATACATACTTAGGTGATAGTATGTATGTATGTATATATGTATATATATATCTATATATATATATATATTGTGTTTGCTATTACGTGGGTAAAACTTATATCATACAAATACATTTATCAGTTTAAAACTATCCGGCATTCCCCTCAAAGACCTGCACCTTCCAGACCGCCACGAATGAGCGAAATGGTGTTATGAAATAGTCGTAATTTAACGTCCATAAAGACAAGAGAAACCCTGAAATATTTACTACGAGAGTAATAACAACCCTCTGTGTAGGATGTTAGATAAGGGATGGAAATATTAAAGGAATGCACCCAGCGCCCATTCCTCAGGCGTGATGGCATTCCCACCCCTATCGAAGGAGTAATTAAGGATAGAAATAAATTAGGTACACGCGCGATGAACTACTTACGAAATGACCAGAAAAGATTTCGAGCAAGTGTTAGGAAAAGGGAAACTGCTCTGGAATATATTACCTTGCTTGAGGGTACACTTGGACACACTATTCTATGTATTTTTCTTGATATTTTGATGTTTTTTATAGCTTATTATGAAGGATTTATTACAATGTTGTTATAGTTCTTAAAATATTCTAATTGTTCATTACGTCTCTTGTAGCTTATTTATTTCTTTATTTCCTTTCCTCACTGGGTTACTTTTCCTGATGGAACCTTTGGACTTATAGCATCTTGCTTTTCGAGCTAGGTTTGTAGCTTATCAAGCAATAATAATAATAATAATAATAATAATAATAATAATAATAATAATAACAATAATAATAATAATCTGGGAAAATGGTGAGACGAAGCAAGAAACTGGATAATTGGAAAATAAAGAAAATAAAAGTTTAGGAATTAAAATACAGAGAAATGTAATGACCTGAAAAGATTTGGAGCAAGTGCTGGTAAAGGTGAACTGTACTGAAATATATTATCTGGGGAAATGGTGAGACGAAAGAAGAAACTAGATGAATGGGAGAAAAAAAAGAGAAAAAAAAAGGTTTAGGAATTAAGATAAAGAAATGTAATGAACGAAATAAGGAAATTGGGGAGAGGGTTATGTGGAGAGAAAAGAATAAAATGTTAAGAGTTTCAGAAAAAGGGGAGAGAATTGTCTGTTCTGCAAGAGTTGATTATATAAGGATATTGCATTTTTGAATAAAGTATTTGGCAAAAATGACAAGAATATTTGCATATTTGCATATGTCAGCTGTGTTATTTTTTATTATGCTTTTTATGTATGTTACCATATGGACACGAGTCGTGGTATGACAATTAAACAATATCCAACAGATTTGTGGAT
>NC_090725.1:115042135-115046161 GCF_036898095.1 Palaemon carinicauda | reverse complement strand
ATAATAATCTGGGAAAATGGTGAGACGAAGCAAGAAACTGGATAATTGGAAAATAAAGAAAATAAAAGTTTAGGAATTAAAATACAGAGAAATGTAATGACCTGAAAAGATTTGGAGCAAGTGCTGGTAAAGGTGAACTGTACTGAAATATATTATCTGGGGAAATGGTGAGACGAAAGAAGAAACTAGATGAATGGGAGAAAAAAAAGAGAAAAAAAAGGTTTAGGAATTAAGATAAAGAAATGTAATGAACGAAATAAGGAAATTGGGGAGAGGGTTATGTGGAGAGAAAAGAATAAAATGTTAAGAGTTTCAGAAAAAGGGGAGAGAATTGTCTGTTCTGCAAGAGTTGATTATATAAGGATATTGCATTTTTGAATAAAGTATTGGCAAAAATGACAAGAATATTTGCATATTTGCATATGTCAGCTGTGTTATTTTTTATTATGCTTTTTATGTATGTTACCATATGGACACGAGTCGTGGTATGACAATTAAACAATATCCAACAGATTTTGTGGATTTAAGAACTAAGTCCTCAGAAGGATATTGGGAGTTAAATGACAAGACAGAATTAGAACTGAAACTATGAGAGAGATTATTCAATGGCCATATGTGGATTCGATCATGGCGAGGGATAGATGGAGATGGTTTGGGCATAATCTTCGCACTCCCCAAGAGAGATTAGTTCACCAAACTTTCACTGGGCTCCACAAGGCACTAGAAGAGTTGGAAGACCTAAGCCTACATGGCTGAGGACTATGAAGCGTGAAGTGGGAGATGATCAATGGAGAAGTAATGATTAAAAGCTCAAGATAGCGACGACTGGCGAAATCTAGCGGAGGCCCTTTGCGTCAATGGGCGTAGGCGATGATGATGACGATGATGATGATGAAGTAAGCCACATTTTCAGAGAATTTTTCAACTTAAATTCATCTTATCGTAATTCCCTCATAACTATAAGTTTTACTTGTAAAAGGTGTTATGGAATTAAGATTTTGGTCGTTGCATTAATATTATAGCTTAAAACTTGAACGAGGACCCATTACGTCACATCTAATAAATACTCTTGCTCGCATAAGTGATTTGCATGTTATGAATTCTTCATGTTGTATATTCCAGCCCCGGCCCCCCACCAAAAAAAAATTAATTTAGTACATTGATTAAATGGAATGGTCTTGGGATTTGGAACATCTTCGTCAATCATATTTGAATTGCCTTTAGTAATCCATAAAAACGTAAAGAAATCACTGTATTATTAAAATCAGGGTTTATATTTTTCTTTGGATATACATTTATACGGAAGACAAAAAAATTATTTTGGACCCATGCAGACAAATTGGACCATTCCATGAATATTTTGGGCAATAATATTTGGATTTTCTTGAACAATCCATAGATAGGTCAATAAAATCCATGTAACATTGAAACCAAGCATTATATTTTTCTCTGGATATTCACTTACAGTATACATAACATATAAAAAAAATATTTTGGACCCATGCAGACAAAGCGGACCCCTCCAAGGAATAAATTGTCAATAATATGGGGATTGTCTTAAATAATTCATATATTTCACTGAACATATAAAAAAATATAAATTTTGATCCGTGCAGACAAATCGGAACATTTTTGGCAATAATATTTGAATTGTCTTGAATAATCTATAGATGCCACAATAAAATCATTGTAATATTAAAATCATGCTTTATATTTTTCTCTGGATATACAATTTTAAGGAACAAATAAAAAAAAATTGATTTTGGACCCATGCAAAGGGTCTCATCTATGGTCGTTAAGAATCTAGAATACCTTCTTCAATATTTGGATTGTCTTAAATATATATAACTGACGATAAACTCACTATTTTTACTCTTAAATAATCCATAAAATTGTAAATAAAATCATTTCATTCTTTACTCTGGATATACTTTATATACTGAACGCATAAGGAAACAAAAATTATTTTGGACCTAGGCAAAAGGTCCCTTTCATGGTCGTTGCGCTCTAGAATACCTTCTTCAATATTTTGATTGTTTTACATATATATATATATATATATATACATATATATATATATATATATATGTATATATATATATATATATGTATATATATATATATATATATGTATATATATATATATATATACACAGTGTATATATATATATATATATGTATACAGTATATATATATATATATATATAATTGATAATAAACTCACTATTTCTACTCAGGATATACTTTATACGGAACACATAAAATAAAGTAGACCTTCGTCAATATTTGGATGGTCGAATATAGTGTATATAATTGATAATAAACTCACTATTTTTATTCTAGATATACTTTATCCGAAATGCATAAAAAAGGACATTTTATCTTATCCCTCCGCCAACAAACTGAACCCCTCCCATAGCTGACGCATTTCCTGAAAGCTTTCAGAAAGGGTCAAGCAGTTAGTCAGCCTCTCCATCTCCATGTCAAGCCAAAGAGAGAGTGTGTAACGGCGCAAGAGCACACACACACACAGGGTGTGATGGAAGCCTTCCCCAAACCAGTGGACCAAGACAGAAGCCGATCTTTGTTAGCTTCTGCTTTCAACGTCGAACGAACGAGCTTGATTAACTCGAGAGTTGCTGGTTATTGAGTGGGTCGTGTTCCCTTTCGCCATTGAGGATTCATCTCTCACTTGGCGTTCAATTTGCAAACGAGGGAAGGCAGGTGGAATATCAGGGTTGCTAGGTTGGCCTTATTCAGGCCAAAAAAATCAAATTTGGCCTTTTGAGGCCAAAAAAGCTCAAATTTGGCATTTTTTATTGTTTGACCTTTAGTAATATGAAAGAATAGGTGGGCCTTGAATGCTTTATATTTGGCCTTTTCTACTAATAGGTTGGCCTTTTAAAGCTGCTGTTGATTAGAAGTTGGCCTTTTTTAAGGACAAAATACCTGAAATTTGGCCTTACTCAAATTGCTTGGCCTTTAGTAATATGAAAGAAAGGGTGGGCCTTGAATACTATATATTTTGGCCTTTTCTACTAATAGGTTGGCCTTTTAAAGCTGCTGTTGATTAGATGGCATTTTTTCAGGCCCAAAAACCTCAAATTTGGCCTTTTTTTAAATTGTTTGGCCTTTAGTAAGATGAAAGAAAAGGTGGGCCTTAATTATTATATATTTGGCCTTTTCTACTAATAGGTTGGGCTTTTAAAGCTGCTGTTGATTAAAAGTTGGCCTTTTCAGGCCAAAAAACGCTCAAATTTGGCCTTTTTTTTAAATTGTTTGTCCTTTAGTGATATCAAGAAAGAAAAGGTTGGTCTTAAATACTATATATTATGGCCTTTTCTACTAATAGGTTGGCCTTTTAAATCTGCTGTCGATTAGAAGTTGGCCTTTTTATAGAAAAAAAAACCCTGAAGTTTGGCCTTTTGAAAAATTGTTTGGCCTTTAGTAATATCATGAAAGAATAGGTGCGCCTTAAATACTATATAATTGGCCTTTTCTACTAATAGGTTGTCCTTTCAAAGCTACCGTTGATTAGAAATTGGCCTTTTCTCATTCAGAAACCCTGGCAACGCTGAGGTGGTGGATTTCCAGCTGGTATTACACGGGATACAGCCCTTCATCTCCTCCCCCACTCGGCTCTTTCATTTTGGGGATTTGGGGAGATTCCTGGGGATAGGGTGGCTGATAGAAAGGACTGCATGGTGTTGGGGGAAGCGTGAAGTAGAAGAGACAGCCGCTGATTGCAACATCAGATGACAAAAAGAATGAAAATGCAAAAATATCTGGCAGATGGGATTGGAAATTTAAACACAAGAGGCTTGCGTATTAAAGAATTCGAAAACAAAACTTATAACACAGGTAGTGTACGCGACCCGCCAAAAATGAATAACTATTTAGATAGATATGCTCACACAAATTCAACCCTTTCCACCCGCTCCCCCTTTCGTAACTACCCCTCTCAGCATGGTATGACTACTCCTCTACGACCTATCAGAGGGACGGGGAGAGACCAAGTAGTCATGT
>NC_090725.1:115029635-115032135 GCF_036898095.1 Palaemon carinicauda | reverse complement strand
TGGCGGAGGTAATTATCAGATAAGACAAGATCAAATACATTAACAAATTATCAGATAAGATAAAAATAGATTTTATCCAGAACCTGGTATAATAAATACCCATGATTAATGCCTTCATACTTGATTAAGAAGGATAATTTTCTACCGTTTTTAGAGTAGAATCAGAAGAGCTCCTTACAGGCTAAAGGACTCTTAAACCCCCCCCCCCCCCCGCCCCACCCGTAGAGGTTATGCTAATTATCAAGTACTCCAGATATCTCGCTCTTTTCACATTAAGTGCTTGAACTACCCGCGATAAAATTTAAGGCCACATTTTGAACTTTGGAAACTATTTGATATTTACGTATTCAGTATCCACTTATGTTTGCTGATATTCATATTTTCGTATGATTATTTATTTACAAATTTTGCACTTGAGAGTACTTTTAGTTCTCTCATATCGTGTGAAAAATATCACTTGACTTAGGATGAAAACTCCTGAAACTTTTAGCAAGGAATTTTGCGTAAAACCAAGGAATCTTCATCTATTGCGTAGAATTACATAAAATCAAAATTTTTTAAAGGATATATATATATACATATATATATATATAATATATATATATATTATATATATATATATATATATATATATATACACATATATATACATAAATATATACATATATCATATATACATATATATACACATATATACAGTCTATACATATATATACATATATATATATATATACATATGTAAATATATAAAAATATATATTATACATATATATATATAAAATATATACATATGTATATATATACATATATAAATATAAAATACATATATATATATATATATATATATATATATATATATATATATATACACACACACACATAATATATATATATATATATATATATATATATAATATATCCTTTCTGAGTGAGGATACCTTAATGTTGAGAAATGGTTTGCGTGTCGCCATGATCAACAAAGCTACACTAGTCGGTGCCACCCATACTAGGACGAAGAAGGACATGTCTGAGCCTTTGTCCGGCAGAGGACTAGAAACAACTTCATTTGTTGTTGTTTGTTGTTGATGTTGTTGTACATACATATATCTTATCTCTTATTATTGTGTAAGACTTCCAGTTATTATTATTATTATTATTATTATTATTATTATTATTATTATTATTATTATTATTATTATTATTATTATTATTAAAAATTAAGCTATAACCCTAATTGGAAAAGCAGGATACTATAAGCTCAAGCGCTCCAACAGGGAAAAAAATTAGCCGAGTGAGGAAAGGAAATAAAGATAAATAAATTACACGAGAAGTAATGAACAATCAAAATAAAATGTTTTAAGAACGGTAACAACATTTGGTCAAGATTGAACTTACACAGCGAAATCATTTCAATAATTTCGGATAAAAAAAGACGCCCATTTCCAAACCTATTTTACTTTCCATGAAGATTTTTACTCAGTAATAACGCACCGGAGGAAAAGTTACGTGAATGTTGGGTACAGACCTTACAGGGCTAGAGATTTGGGACTTGCCTAAGCCTCGAAGAGAGAATGTCTCCCAGTTGGGTTAACTCATAAAAATATTCCGAGTGAAATTCCTAGTCCTTATGCCGTAGGGATTTGGGATTTCCTTGGAAATAAAAATCTTTTGAGTGCAATTCCCAATTCTATCGCTATAGAAATAAGAAATATTCTCGCTCTCCCCACTAAGGCTAGATGACAGGCGGGCTCTTGCCTTCTACACAAACATATACACACATATATACACACACACACACACACACACACACACACACACATATATATATATATATATATATATATATATATATATATAATATATATATATATATATGTATATAGTACACCCCTTCTGTGTATGGATACATTAACGTGATGGAAGGGTTTGCGTATCGCCATGATCAACAAAGCTGGACTAATCAGGGCCACCCATACTAAGATGGTTGGCTGGCAGCGATCAGAGAAATCTCCCGTACCATCACCGCCGAGCCTCACTAGCCAGTATGGTGATGAAAACTGGCAAGCCAGATATATAGAAAATCTTTTCAAGCATATTCATTCTCTTGGATAAATAAAATGCATATTTCCCTCGGCAAACTTCCAATAAATATCAAATACAAATTCTTATTCTTATAAAGAGAGCAGCCCCTAAACAAATCCTATCTATTCCCACAAAATTTACCTACTGAAGACGGAAAGATACAGGAAACTAGAAAAATGTGTCCTTAGAATAACTGATGCCAAAATTACTTTAGCATTTTAATTTGTGTGTCTGAATCTACCTCGAAATGATAAATAGAGCACAGACCTCACAGCGGCAGCTTATTTTTCGACATTTTGCTGGACCTTGACCTTGATCTTTGACCTCAACATATATTAATTAGCACAGAGTTGCATAGACTCAAATATGAAGCAAGTTTGAAGTCTCTGAGACAACGATGTCTAACTTATGACTGATT
>NC_090725.1:115010799-115029135 GCF_036898095.1 Palaemon carinicauda | reverse complement strand
TTGATTATGTGAATTGAAAATTTTGCTTGACCGTAACCTTAACCTTTGACCTTGCCATCCAAAATCTAATAATTTCAAGCTTTTTACATAATTGTTAATCTCTGTGAGTTTAATTATTCTACGATTAAAATTGTAGCCAGGGAACTCTTCACAAACAAACAGGGGCGAAAACATAAGCTCCTTCCAACTACGTTGGGAGAGGTAATTAAAAGAGCTAGAAGAATAAAGCAAAGGTAAACCATAAATACTTACCATGTCAGTACAAGAAGAAGAGATAAGTAATAATAATAATAATAATAATAATAATAATAATGATAACAACAACAACAACAATAATAATAATAATAATAAATAATAATAATAGTTACAAAACAACAACAACAACAACAACAACATTCTTCGACAAAGACATAAGGAACATTGCTTGTGTAAATCCAATGCCAAGCGAATGTCACCTTAGAATATTGTCTCCCATTTTTGCTATCCCTTTGTCAAGGAAAAATATAGACTACAAAAGGTGAGACACTTTTTTCAGTGCAACATAAATAAAGCTGTTTTGTTCGTTCGGGAAAAGACGTGTTTTTGTTTTTATACATGTTGTTTTAAGACTAAGGATATCTGCTTTCGAAAAAAATGGTTTTCTGTGATTATTATTATTATTATTATTATTATAATATTATTATATTATTTTATTACAAGCTAAGCTACAACCATAGTTGGAAAAGCAGGATGCTATAAGCCGAGGGCTCAATAGGGAAATAATAACCCAGTGAGGAAGGGGAAAAATTAATGCTTGATTATTATTATTATTACTATTATTATTATTATTATCATTATTACTAACTAAACTACAACCCTAGGTGGAAAAGTAGGTTGCTATAAGCCCGAGGGCTCCAACAGGGAAAATAGCCCAGTGAGAAGGGAAACAAGGAACGCTTGATTATTATTATTATTATTATTATTATTATTAGAACGCTTGATTATTCTTATTATTATTATTATTATTATTATTATTATTGTTATTGATGTTGTTGTATTATTTTCACAAGCTAAACTACAACCATAGTTAGAAAAGCAGGTTGCTATACCAGCCCCGAGGGCTCAATTAGGAAAAAAGAACCCAGTGGGGAAGGGAAACAAGGAATGCTTGATTATTATTATTATTATTATTACTATTATTATTATTATTATTAGCTAAACTACAATCCTAGTTGGATAAGCCGGTTACTATAAGCCCTAGGGCTCCAAACAGGAAAAATTACCCCAGTGAGGAAGGGACACAAGAAAATATATAAATTACAAGAGAAGTAATGAAAAGTGTAAATACCATATTTAAAGATCAGTAACAACATTTAAATAGATATATAATGTATAAACTATAAAAAGAGACTTATGTCAGCCTGTCACTACATAAAAACATTCGCTGCCAGTTTGAAATTTTGGGAGTTCCACCGATTCAACTACCTTATTCAACTATCTAAAATTAATCAAGACATTCTGTGACTTCTTAAGAAGGCACTTCAAATATACTTGAAATTTCAGCATTAATCAAGGCACACAAGACAATCTGAATTTTCTTTTCTGTTTGTATGAAACAGTCGAGAGGAGGAGAACTACCTAAAAGGAGGCAATAATAGAAATACTGATTAATGAATATATCTTTTTTTTTTTGGGGGGGGGGGATTTAATTAAATTTTCAAAACATTTTGAAAGATATGCAGGCTTTCAAGGAGAAAACTTACCCAAGTTTTCAAAGTCTCTCTCGTCTCTCTCTCTGCTCCCTCGATCTCTCTCTCTCTCTCTGAACGGGATAGAAAGTCATCAGTATGAATTCTCTCTCTCTCTCTCTCATCTCTCTCCTACTCTCTCTCGTCTATCTCTCTGCTCTCTCTGCATCTATCCCTCTCTAGGCAGGCTCGACCTATTCTCTCTCCTCCTCTCTCTTCTCATCTCTCTCCGGTCTCTCTCTCTCTCTCTCCGAGGAGCAAGCTATTCCCAAAGATGTCCCATTATCATCTCCTAAAGGAGTTGTATTTTCAAAGAATGGAAAGATGCGTTATCAGTAACTTGGGACCGGACTGTGACAGTTATTACTAAGTTTTCACAGAGAATGGCTAAGCCATTATCTCTCGCTCTCTCTCTCCTCTCTCTCTCTCTCGACCTCACTCTCTCTCTTCTTCTCCTCTCCTCCTGCTCATCACCTCTCTCTCTCTCTCTCTCTCCTTCGTCTTATTGTTCTTTTATACCGAAGTTGGACGTGTGATACCTCCTGATTTACTTTGACTGGACATTTTTTTTTTTTATCTGAAATAAATTGGAAAAATTCGAAATGAGAGAGAGAGAGCAGCAAGCAGGAGAGAGGAGTAGAGAGAGAGGAGAAGAAGAGAGGTAGAGAAGCTGAGAGACAGAGAGAGTGCGAGAGCGAGCGAGGACGAGAGTAGACGAAGAGAGAGAGAGAGTCTCTATCTCCCCTTCGTGTTATTGTTCTTTTATACCGAAGTTAGACGTGTGATATCTCCTGATTTACTTTGGCTGGGTAGTTTTTTTTTATCCGAAATAAATAGGAAAAATTCTAAATATGAGAGCAGAGAGAGAGAGAGAAGAGCAGAGGAGGCAGATGACGAGAGGACGAGCAGAGCGGCTACCGAGCAGAGAGAGAGAGAACTTTTAGAAAGTTCCTCTGCTAAATCTTTGCTGGTTCTCACTCCTAGAGACCTATAATTCTTCAAAGGATTTTTAGAAGGGGCGTTTCCTATTGAAAACGTCCTTGTCTAGCGATCTGCCAGACTGGGGTTCGATTCCCGCTCAAGTTCGATCATTTCTTGCGGTATCTACAACCTCACCATCCTTGTTAGCTAAGGCTGGGGGTTTGGGAGAGCATATAGATCTACCTACTAAGTTATCAGCGACCATTATTTAGTTCTCCTGGTCCTAGCTTGGTGCGGAGAGGGGTTGGGCGCTGTTCATATGTATATATGTTCAGCCTCTGGGACATTGTCCTGTCTCTTGCCTTTGCCATTCATGAAGAGCCTTTAAGCCTTTAAATTGTGCACAACTTCATGATTCTATTAATGTTCTATAGCTACAATAATAATAATAATGATAATAATAATAATAATAATAATAATGATAATAATAACAATTATAATCATAGAAATGTTAATAATAATAATAATAATAATAATAATAATAATAATAATAATAATAATAATAATGAATGAGGGAGTTTAACATTCGCGACTTCAAAGCCAATGTGTCCAAATGAGCACTATGGAACAAGTTCCCACTAGACATCAGAAAGACTGAAGATATTAATGAATTTCAAGAAGAAAATGGATACTTTTTTTTGTTTTCTAAGTGCTTCAATAACGTATATTTGACAACAAACACGCAATAAGCTATGTACATACATACACCAAGGCACTTCCCCCCATTTTTTTTTTTTTTTTTGGGGTGGGGGGTAGCCGACATCAACACAAATGAAGAAAAGGGGACCTTTCCTCTCTACATTCCTCCCAGCCTGACAAAAGACTCGACCGAGTTCGGCTGGTACTGCTAGGGGTCCCACAGCCCACCTTCCCCCGTTATCCACCACATATGAAGCTTCATAACGTTGAATCCCCTACTGTTGCTACCTCCGCGGTCATCCATTGCGACCGGAGGAAGCACCAGGGCCTACCGGAACTGCGTCACAATCGCTAGTCATTCATTCCTATTTCTAGCACGCTGTGTGATACGAGAAATACCTTAGAGTATATACAATAAACTGATCTTGTAAGCCTAGTGCAAAGGGTTTCCCTGTGTGTTAGAACCAAGAAAACAGCCCTTAAAGTAAATAAAGTAAATAATTTGCAATTTTCAAATTATTCGTGATTTGACATTAGTTCAACGCCTTTGATATTAAACTATATGAAAATAACAGCAGTATACTAATACAAAAATTATCCAAAAATTTCAAAACTCTCTCCATTGCTATCAGAAGCATATCACAGCAAAATAGGATAATGGCAAAAAATTATTCATATTAAATAGAAAAAATCCGAATTGGCGTTCAGTTACTACTATTATTATTACAAGCTAACCTACAATCCTTTACAAACTTGAGTTGTAGCTTAGCTAATAATAATAAAAATAACAATAATAATACGACGGGTATTGAACTTCTTAAATTCTGCTTACATCATTCGCAACTACTACCACTTAACTAAGTCATAAAGCTAAATTTCAAATGATATACATTTCTCTCTCTCTAAAAAAAATGGCATATATATGTGATTTTAGCCACGAGAAAATAATAAAGCCGAGATAAATGTTCACCTTCTAAAAGCAGGAAAGAAGCAAAATTCGAAATGGAGTGATAAAAAGCAAAAACTTAATAGACCAAGTCTGTGATACTGACAAATACCGACTTCCCTTGTATTTTGGGAGACTGTTTGGTAAAGACTTCCACTTACTGGCATACGTTGAATTGCTTTGCAAATAAACAGATGTTCAAAGTGTGTGTGTGTGTATGTGTGTGTATGTTCTAAAATTCACACGTTATGAGGATCTTGCGTTACGCAGCGATTCTGACTCGTTTGGTAAAAAGTTCCACTTACAACAATCCATTGAATTACTTAGCAAATAAACAGATGATGTTGAAAGTGTGTGTGTGTGTGTGTGTGTGTGTGTGTGTGTGTGTTCTCAAATTCATACGTTATGAGGATCTTGCGTTAGGAAGTGATTCTGACTCGTTTAGTAAAAACTTCCACTTACAGCCATCCCTTGAATTACTTAGCATATAAACAGGTGATGCTGAAAGTGTGTGTGCATGTGTTTGTGTTCTCAAATTCACAGGTTATGGGGATTTAGAGTTAGTGAGGCTCCAGAAGAGAGCACTTTGGCTCCCATCGTGGTTTTGGCAAAGTGATCAGGCAAAGCCTCTGAGAAAGACTGGGAGAACTTGTTGCAGTAACATCGGACTGTTCATATGCTATGTAATAAACGCCTAGGACAGGTGGTTTGGCTAAAAGGGGTTATAACATACGGTGGCAAATATGCTGAGTATGCAACCCACATGGATTCTTTACAGCCAAATGGAAATGGAACTTTCTGCCTTGAAAAGAATTTCAACTAAAGTTTCTCTATTACATTTTTTACAGATTCGTGTGTTGTGCATTTAACTTCAAGAAATAAAACGCAAACACTGACATATATAAACATAAACACACGTATATTTTGACATCTCAAAAGATAAAATACTTTTCCTTCACAGAGCAAAATGCTAGACCAATTGTAATCTTAAGTTGTTAAGACTTTACGAGACATGTAATTTCAACTTTTATTACGTGCATTTGGAGGTGATAAAAAGGTTCAAGGTTCTCATGGGCTTATCTCAAAAATATTCTATCACTGACGTTTTTGGCAGATTCTCCATTGTATTATCAGTAGTAGTAGTAGTAGTAGTAGTAGTAGTAGTAGTAGTAGTAGTAGTTAATCTACAATATTAGTTGGAATAACAGGACACTACAAGCCCAAGGACTCCAACAAGTAAGATAGACCAGTGAAGTAAACAAAGAAGGAAATAAACTAAACAGGAGAAGTAATGAATAAAGACTATAAAATATCTCAACATCAGTAACGGTAGAATAGATCTCTCATATATAAACTCTGGAGAGAGACTTATGGCAACCTGTTTAACATAGAAACATTCGCTGCAAGTTTCAGCTTCTTAAGTTCCAAATATTCAACTACCTGATTATTATGATCTGGTCACAGCTGGAATAAAACTTCAAGAATACATTGAAGAGTTTAACCTTATGATGGAGAAGGCCAGACTACTTCAAGAATACATTGAAGAGTTTAGCCTTATGATGGAGAAGGCCAGACAGCTGGAATTAACTGCATACCTATTACTACAGCCTGAAATAAAAGGATCTGGTCACAGCTGGAATAAAACTTCAAGAATACATTGAAGAGTTTAGCCTTATGATGGAGAAGGCCAGACTGCTGGAATTAACTGCATACCTATTACTACAGCCTGAAATAAAAGGATCTGGTCACAGCTGGAATAAAACTTCAAGAATAAATTGAAGAGTTTAGCCTTATGATGGAGAAGGCAAGGCTGCTGGAATTGATCTGGTCACAGCTGGAATAAAAAAACTTCAAGAATACATTGAAGAGTTTAGCCGTATGATGGAGAAGGCCAGACTGCTGGAATTAACTGCATACCTATTACTACAGCCTGAAATAAAAGGATCTGGTCACAGCTGGAATAAAACTTCAAGAATACATTGAAGAGTTTAGCCTTATGATGGAGAAGGCCAGACTGCTGGAATTAACTGCATACCTATTACTACAGCCTGAAATAAAAGGATCTGGTCACAGCTGGAATAAAACTTCAAGAATACATTGAAGAGTTTAGCCTTATGATGGAGAAGGCCAGACTGCTGGAATTAACTGCATACCTATCACATGTACTGGATGCTATAGTCTGGGGAGATTTAAATGGAAGGGATGGTCACAAATACGAAAAATCTTATGTAACATGCATAAAGAACCTTTAAAAAATGATATACACTTACATGTAGTAAACTGTAAAATATGAAAGTGCACAGTAATTGGTAGGATTCAAAGTGGGTCCCCCCCCCCCCCCAGAAAACAAAATAAGATAAACTCAAGAGATAGAAGCAAATATTCTTTCATTATTATTATTATTATTATTATTAGCTAATCATACATCCCTAGTTGGAAAAGCAAGATGTTATAAGCCCAAGGACTCCAACAGGGAAAAACAGCCCCGTGAGGGAAGAAAATAAGGAAATAGATAAACGATATTAGAAACAATGAACAATTAATAGAAATATTTTAAAAAACAGTAACAACATAAAAACAGATCTTTCATATGCAAAGTATAAAAAGACTTATGGCAGCCTGTTCAACATGAATTAATTAAATTATAACTTAAAAATTCATATTTTCTACCTAATAAATAATTTGATGGTGTCTGGAAATGAGTATATATATATATATATATATATATATATATATATATATATATATATACATATATATTTTATATATATAAATATATATATATGTATATATATGTATATATATACATATATATATAATATACATATATATATATATATAATATACATATATATATATATATATACATATATATATAATATACATATATATATATATATATATATATATATATATATATATATTATAAATATATATGTGCATATATATATATATATATATATATATATATATTATAAATATATATGTACATATATACATATATATATATATATATATATATATATACATAATGAATAGGTTAAAAAATGTATATAACTGATTATTTCAAAAGTATATTAATTAATCAAGAGATAGAAAGACAAACGAAGTTAGTTGATATCGTAAAGAAATAAATCAGAATTCCGAGAGACAGGCGAGAATAACCCAAGTGTATTATGGTAGTCGTGATTGGCACAAACCACAAAAAGACATAGAAGAGACAGATCCTTATCTCATGAAACCCTTCACGTGTGAGGAAAAAGGGATACTAAGAATAAGTTCATTGAAATACTGTCAAGTATTCGACGCGTTTCATTCATCCCTGAATAGAAAGTCAATTTCATCTGATTACATTGAAGGGACGTGGAAGCGTTTTATCAGGTGTGTGAATGGGGGGGAGGTTGTCTAGACGATAGGAATGCAATTTCATTCATCATTGCAAAGTCAAGGTTGGATTAATGCAACGAAGCTGAAGTTGTGTTAATACCTATTATTATTATTATTATTATTATTATTATTATTATTATCAGTAGTAGTAGTAGTAGTAGTAGTAGTAGTAGTAGTAGTAGTAGTAGTAGTAGTAGTATTATCATTAAGCTAGAACCTTAGTTAGAAAAGAAGGATGCTATAAGCCCATGGGATCCAACCGGGAAAATAGCCCAGTGAGGAAAGGAAATAAGGAAATAAATAAGATATTTTAAGAAAAGTACCATGATTAAATTTCTTATAAGTAATGATGAAAATGGCCAAACCCCAGACATGACTAAGGACATTTCTCAGGCCTTTGTCCTGCATTGGACTAGAAATGGCAGTATTCGTTCTTGTAGTTCTTTCCTTTAAACATATTCCATTGTGAGCGAATAAAGTGTCCCACCATCACCAATCCGCAGTGGCTAGTGGGGTAATGAAAATGAACAAAACCCAGACATGAATAAAGCCATGTCTGAGGCATTTGTCCTGCAGTGGTCCAGAAATGCCTGCATTCGTTTTTGTTGCCTGGTGATGTAAATGGCCAATCCTCAGACATGACTAAGGACATGTCGAGGCCTTTATCCTGCAGTTGGCTAAAAATGGCTGCATTCGTCGTCGTTGTTGTTGTTGTTGTTGCTCTTTCTTCTGAACATATTCCAGTTCACTATTTAAAAAACAGAGATTGAATATTTATCCCTCTGAACATAATCAACTTCACTATTAGAAAAAACAAAAAGATTGAACATTCACGAATCTCAGCTCTGTTTTCTGGTGCGTCGGTGTAGTTGTTGTTGTTGTTGTTGTTGTTATTGTTGTTTTTCTTTCCACTGAACATATTCCAGCTCACTATTAGGAAAAAGAGAGCTTAAACATTTATCCCTCTAAACATAATCAACTTCACTATTAGAAAAGAAAAGAGATTGAACATTCATGAATCTCAGCTCTGGTTTCTGGTGCGTCGGTGGTGTTGTTGTTGTGTTGTTGTTGTTGTTTCCTCTGAACATATTCTAGTTTACTATTAGAAAAAAAGAGATTGAACATTTGTCCCTCTGAACATACTCGACATTCATGGATCTCAGATCTGGTTTCTGGTGCGTTGGTTTTCTATTAAGAACTGCCCCCCCCCCCCACCCCCCCCCCACCCCCACACGCTCACCCCCAACATTTTCTGACAAAGAGCGAGAGACTTCATATTTTATGATAGCGTGGCTATTAACTTGAAAGTTGCCACCTGTCAATACCGACAGCTCAAGAGGACCACCTCCGAGTTCCACATTGAAGTCCTGAGCCAAGTTTGGAGTTGGTCATTTTCCTCGACACTGACAGTTTGACGAGGCCTGGCATGGGAGAATTTTTCTATTCTTTATTTTGTCTCTTGAATTATTTCAAGGGATGAGTGTATGGCTCTCCTTTTTTTCTTATTCTGGCTTTGTTTATTATTTATTTCTTTTCCTCAGTGGGCTATTTATCCTGTTGGAACCCTTGGACTTATAGCATTCTGGTTTTCCAACTAGGGTTATAGCTTAGATGATGATAATAATAATAATAATAATAATAATAAATTTCCTTCGTTTTGTTGCTTTATTTCCATTTTTTTCCTCACTGGGCTATTTTCCCTGTTGGAGCCCTTGCTCTTATGGCACACTGCTTTTCTAACTAGGGTTGTAGCTTAGATAATAATAATAATAATAATAATAATAATAATAATAATAATAATAATAATAATCACTTTTATTGTTATTTTATTTCCATATTTTTTCCTAACAAGTCTATTTTCCCTTTTGGAGCCCTTGGACTTATAGCACACTGCTTTTCCAACTAGGGTTGTAGTTTAGATGATAATAATAACAACAACAACAATAATAATAATAATAATAATAATAATAATAATAATAATAATAATCAATTTCGTTGGTTTCATTTATTTCTTTGTCGTCGTCTGGGAGACTTTCTCCTCCTCCTCCTCCTCCTCCTCCTCCTCCTCCTCCTCCTCCTCCTCCTCCTCCTCCTCCTCCTCCTCCTTCTTCTTCTTCTTCTTCCGATGCCAGGAGTATGTCAGTCACATACCAACTAGATTTGACAGATGTTATCGATTTCTTTCCACAATATAGCCGGTCCGAAGGCTGCCTTTCATATTTATTCAATATATAACTTGTAGGCCTAAAAGATGTATAATAATACTTTTGTCAAATATCCCCCTTCCGTCTCTTTCCCTTCGATTTCCCCCTCTCGTGGCCATCGATTATGCGTATGGGACACAATATTCTGCACTGTACGTGTTGCATGACGAGGGTTCAATGGAAATTCATTTATGATAAATGCTTCAAGCTAGGCAAGGATTCGAACTTATGCCCTAATCCGAAATAATGCCTGTAGGGGCGACTTTACCAATCACGAGTGTTAGTGATGGATATTCATATATGTGTATGTGTGTGTATATATATATATATATATATATATATATATATATATATATATATACTGTATATGTATATATATATATATATATATATATATATATATATATATATATATATATATATATATATATATATATATATGTATCTATATAGCCTATATATATATTATATATAGTCAGAGACGCAGACACTTTTTTATCCACGTAGACACCTCAGGATTATGTATGTAATCGACGGATAGGTTTGCTTAAAGCAAATGGGGGTTACAGACAAACACACGCACAAACAAAGCCACTAAAACACTAAAAAACATAACAGACTCCTCACAGGTCTCGAACTGTCAACCTAACCGAGCCAGGACTCCTCGCTGCTGGGAGGAAGGACGCTGGTGAGTGGTACAACACATGAGCAGATGCTACAGGGGTCTAAGCGATGTCAGGCAGGGCAGCTGATCTGGACTAGGCTCTACCCCAAAGCGAAAGCAAAGTCCTTCAAAAAAAAAAAAAAAAAACCGGCAAGTACGATTATCCCATACATATTGGGATAACCCCGTTAATACAAGAAGATAAGTGTTGCATATTGAAACGTCCTTGCCTAGCATTAACCGGACTGGAGTTCGACTCAAGGCCAGGCTCGATAGTTTCTTGTACTGTCTGAATCCTCGCCACCCTTGTGAGCTAAGGATGGCAAGTTTGGGGGAGCTTATAGATCTATTTGCCGAGTCATCAGCAGCCACTGCCTGACCCTCCCTGATCCTAGCTTGGGTGGAGAGGGGGCTTAAGGGTTAATCTTGCTTGAGGGTATACTCGGGCACACTATCCTATCTTACTTCTCTTCCTTTTGATTTTTCTTTAAAGTTTTTATAGTTTATATACGTAAGATTTACTTCAATGTGGTTATTGTTCTTAAAATATTTTAATTGTTCATTACTTCTCTTATCTTATTTATTCCCTTATTTCCTTTCCTCACTGGGCTATTTTTCCCTGTTGGAGCCCTTGGGCATAGAGCATCCTGCTTATCCAACTAGGGTTATAGCTTAGCAGGTAATAATAATAATAATAATAATAATAATAATAATAATAATAATAATAATAATAATAATAATATATGGTAAGTCACTAGAGCATTGCCACTGTTCCTTGCCTCTGTCATTCATGAACTACCTTTAAACTAATTACAGTACATTACAAGCTATGTAATCCTAATTACCTAATTACGTGCTCCATGTACTGTAAATGAGTCTGAGATTTAATGGCTTTTTTAAAAATTGGTTGTTCTGTTGTCACTTCGTTTCAATTATGATTGACAGTTTTCTTGCAGCAAAGCATAATGCAGCAATGCTTAATATCAATTATTCACTTAGTTAATCGTACCTAATTCATCAGAGATAATGAGAACGGAATATGCAATGGAAGATGAAATATCATTAGAAGGAGAAAGGATTAATGAGGTGGAATCATTTAAATATTTAGGAACTATGATCTATAATACAGGGTCTTTAGAATTGGAGTTTAATGAAAGATTGAAAAAAGCAAATCAAACAATGGGTAGGTCAAGTAAAATTTGGAAATCAAATCGCCTGAAGTTACATTTAAAAATCTGGCTTTCTATCAGTTTAGTGAGATCGGTGTTACCCTATGAACATGAGTCGTAGTATGACAATGAAACAATATCTAATAGATTTTTTAGATTTGAGAACAAAGCTCTCAGAAGAATATTGGGAGTTAAATGGCTGAACAGGATTATAAGAGATATTACTCGAGTGCCATATGTAGATGAGATCACGGCGAGGGGTAAATGAAGATGGTTTGGGCATGATCTTCGCACTCCCCAAGAGAGATCATTTCACCAAACTTTCAATTTGGCTTCACAAGACACTAAAAGAGATGGTAGACCCAGGTCTACATGGCTGAGGACTATGTAACATGAAGCAAGAGATGGTGATTGCAGATGTAGTGATTAAAAAGCGCCAGATAGAGATAACTGGCGAAATCTAACAGAGGTCCTTTGCGTCAATATGTGTAGGAGATAATGATGAATTCATCAAGAATTATCTTTCAATTGGAAATAAACTTTTTAAAGATTCATTAAGTTCCATATCCTTATCTGGATGACCACTAGCTTCGATGTATTTCACCAAATTTCTTAAGAATATTTTTTTCTGCTTTTATCCAAAAACTTACCTAATTTCACTTTCGAAGCGGGAATAACTTAACGTGGTGAAAGGGTTTGTGTATTGCCATGATCATCAAAGCTGTACTAGTCAAGGCCACCCATACTAAGTCGGTTTGCCGTGAGCGATCAGACTGAAATCTCCCAACATCACCAATCAGTAGTGGCCAGCGTGGTTATGAAAATAACCTAACCCCAGACATAACTAACGATATGTCTGAGGCCTTTGTCCAGCAGTGGACTAGAAATGGCTGCATTTTTTGTTGTTGTTGTTGTTGTTATTGTTACCTACTGTGTTTTAACACATCGAGACCATTTAAATTTATTTACTACATAAGATTGTTTAGTTTTTCTTCATATCTGAAATAAAACGACTAGTTTGTGTTGTGGTGGCCGGTGTGATAAAGTCCCTGACAGGTAAACGCCAGATTGGGGTTCGAATCCCGGTCGAACTCCATAGTTCCTTTGGTCACTGCAACCTCACCATCCTTGTGAGCTAAGAATAGGGACTTTGGGGGTCTATGCATTTATCTGCTGAGCCATTAGCAGACATTGCCTGGCCTCCTTAGCCCTAGCTTGAGTGAAGAGGGGTCTTGGGCGCTGATCATATGTATGTATGGTCAGTCTCTAGGGCATTGTTCTGCTTGATAGGGCAATGTCACTGTCCCTTGCCTCTACCATTCACGAACGGACTTTAAAAACCGTTAATCGTTGTAGCTAAACAACACAAAAAAGTCATCGTCTAAACATTCATTATAAAAAACGTTTCGCGTTAACCCACCAAAATTATTCACAGAATTTCGAAGACTATTCATTTATTCATCCATAATTCATGCTAATCCACCTTTAATCCGTTCAGCAAGCCGGCTTATAAAACGCAGATAAGCAAAGCCGATCAACGAATATTTAAGCAAATGGCAATTTGGTTACTACCGAAGAAATTAATGCATACGAAACTAGAGGGGCACTTAGTAGAGAGCATGCCTTCGCCACGCCAAGCAGACTTATTTTGCTTTTAACTCCACTGAGTATTTTATTTCGATGTATTCTCTTCAGAATTTAATTGGTTTGTCCTTAGACCATACCCTATATGCTTACCAAGTTTGGTTGAAATTGGTTTGGTAGTTTTTATGAAATGTTGTTTACAAACAATAAATAAACTAAGAAACTGATTGCCATTCACTTAATATTATGATTGATTTCAAAGTATTACTGCGTACTTTTACTTTGATGTACTTAATACAAAATGTTACAGATTCATCTTTGGATCATACCCAACATGACTACCAAATTTCATCAAAATCAAAACAGTAGTTTGTATATAAAGTTGCTCACAAACAAGCAAAACAAATTAATAAACTAAGAAACAGACGAAAGGGATGAGTACATACATACCCTTTGCAAAATCTTCCATTTTGGCGAAGGCAAAAACGGTACTATTGAAATCTGCTTTAGGTAATTCCACCTATCACATTGCACATAGTATTGTTCTATTTAACAAATAACAAAAAAGTGGGATCAATCATTAGTGATATACTAGAGGAAATTTACTTGAGTAAAGTCCCACGTGGATAACACTAAAATAGAGGGGCAGACCTCCGCTGCGTCAGCTTATTTCTCGATCTTTTGCTAAACCTTGACCTTCAACCTTAACATGTAATAATTGGCCTGGATTTTCATAAACTCAAATATCACCAAAGTTTCAAGTCTCTGTAACAACAAAGTCCAAACTTATGGCTGATTACGTGAATTGGATATTCTGCTTAACTATGACCTTAACCTTTGAGTTTGACCTTCCAAAATTTTAAAATTTCCAATTTTTACATAACAGTTAATCCCTGCAAGTTTCATTAGAGGGCCACTCGGTAGAGGGCAGACCTCCGCTGCGGAAGTTTATTTCTCGACCTTTTGCTTTTCCTTCACCTTGCCTTTGACCTTAACATGTATTAATTGGTGTGGATTTTCATACACTCAAATATGAACCAAGTTTGAAGTCTCTGCGAGAACAGTGACCAAACTTTTGGCTGATTACGTAATTTGGACATTCTGCTTAACCTTACCCTTGACCTCCTTTACCTTCCAAAACTTAAAAATTTCCATCTTTTTACATAAGTTAATCCCTGCAAGTTTCATTTCAAAAACAATCTCAAACACAAACAGAAGCAAAAGATGTAACCAGTGCCAAAACCGTATGTAAATAACCAAACAAAAAAGTTAATAAGGAAGCAGTAGAAAAAAATAATAAGAGCAGAACAAAGAAACGAAATTCTGATAACTCACTGACATGTCCTAATTATAAAAGCAAATCCCCCTGCAGATATCCAACATGCAACAGTAGGCATGTTTCCCATTTTGAAAAAAAAATATACAAACCTGTTGCATATTGAGCTGCAGGAGGAAGCTTTAAAGATAATATTTGGTTTGCAACTCAGATGAAAAGGAACATTTGCTTTTTTTACAAGTCATTTTGTTCCTGCTTTGGATATTCGAACAGAATTATATCAATTTACAATTTACTATATATATATATATATATATATATATATATATATATATATATATATATATTAAAAAAGGCCATATATTTTTTATATATTAATGTCTGGATTCTCTTAACGACCTCGGGATAAGAGCCCCAGGCGAAATCACACAAAGACAAGAGCTTGTGACCGTCCGGGAGTCGAACCCTGGTCCGGCAAACTTGTATAGACAGTGACTTAACCTGATATCTGGATTCTCTCTACCTCGGGATCTCTTGGTTGATTCCCCATTGGGTTTCTAATCCCGAGGTAGAGAGATTCCAGATATTAGGAATATAATATATGGCATATATATATATATATATATATATATATATATATATATATATAGATATATAGATATATATATATATATATATATATATAAAACAAGAATATAATGAGAACGGCAGATAATAGATGCACTATACACATAACAGACTGGGTCCCTAAAGATTGTAAAAGAAGCAGGGGAAGGAAGAGAAGGCGATGGATTGACAAGCTAAGAAAATTTGCAGGTATATACTTGGTTAGAAAAACCTTAAAGAGATGCGATTGGAAGGACATGTTTGAGGGCTTTGTCCTCCAGAGGACTATCAACGGCCGATGATATATATATATATATATATATATATATATATATATATATATATATATATATATATACATACATATATGAATATGTATCATTAACGCTCGTGATTGGTAAAGTCGTCCCTGCAGGTATTGTTTCGGCTCAGGGCATAAGTTCGAATCCTAGCCCACCCAGAAGCATTTATCATATATGAATTTCTAGTGGATATACACTCCCAAAGGTAGAATTCTGTATAAAATGTCATTATGGTTGACATATACAGACACAATTATTTTTGTGTGGGTATGTATACATGTCTGTGTTCATTTGTAATAAATTCTGCCATAACTGATTTCATAATCCTAACATAAAACAAATAGCATAATTTATTAATATGATTCCTGTTTTACCTCGTATGATAACCTTTATCAAAAACCATAAAATTGCACGGTGATTACTTCTGTCAGAACGAACATGCCGGTATCTCTTGCCTTACGCAAATTGAAAGTCCTCTCAATCTCTCAATAAATGTATATAAACTCCGCTTGTTTTACGCAAATTACATGAACAATATATGCGTTTTTTATCATAGGATGATTGTCTGATGCAGTACCGAGCGAAAAATGTATATGAGGTTCTGTAATTAACAAAGTTCAATGAGTTGGTGATTTGAATAACGAAACTATCAATGATTCGTATTTGTTTTTCTTTTTTTTTTTTTTTTTTGGTGAGACAAATGACAGGTTGCTTGCAAGCTTTGTCTCGGTCCAGTGACACCAACAGTTTGCGATCATAATAATGAATGCAAATAATGCTTGGCGATTTCAATTTTATCTGGAGAGCGACAGGTTTGGAAAGTTACGAATTGAAAGCCTCGATGAGAATGGAAAATCATATTTGGAATGAAAGGGATTACTGGTAAGGTCAAAGGTACAAAGAGGAATGTTATTCTAATTAATATCAGGTGAAGATATTCTTTGGTGCAAAGAAAGCAATTACCCAAAGTGACGTACAATATTGTTAGATTAAATAAGTTTCAAGTCTTTAAAAATCAAAATATACCCAAATATATACAACAACAACAACAATAAATGCAGCCGTCTTTACTCCACTTCATGATAAAGGCCTCAAACATGTCCTTATTCATGTCTAAGGTTTGGCCAGTATTAATCACCAAGCTGGTCACTGCGGATTGGTGATGGAGACTTTAAATCTGATCGATCAGAAAACTAACCTAGTATCAGTGGCCCTGACTAGTACAGCTTTGCTGATCATGGCGATACACAAGCCTTGTCGCCACGTCATGGTATCTCCATTTACAGCACACACAAGCACACACACACACACACACACACACACATATATATATATATATATATATATATATATATATATATATATATATATATATTACAATCATTTAAGTCTTCTTCCCCACCATTATCCCTAAATTAAGGGGTCGGTTGCCCGATGCGCCCTCGCCAATCCCTTCAATCAGAGGCATCCTCTTCCACCAAACCTCTTTTCTCCTTATCATCCATATCACCTGAAACCTATATCTCTATCACTAGAGAGAATGATAGATAATAAAATTCACATTCTAAACACACTTGACAGAAAGTAAACAATGTCACACAATTGTATCGAATAGAGGTGTTATCCCATTACTTCGTTTTCTATATGCAATATTCACCAAATAGATGAGTTATCCCTTTTCCCGTTTTCTATATCCAATATTCACCAAATAGACGAGTCGTCCCTTTTCCCGTTTTCTATATCGAAATTCAATCAGCAAAGTGATGCATTTCCTCTATGAAATAGAAATTTCAGACAACGTGGAATTATGCTTTTGTGAATAATGCTTTTGTAATACCGGCTTAAAGAGCATCGTGTTGGACGCTGATTTACCACTGCGTTTTAGCTGAAGTCCCTCTCACATTAATGGAAACGTTGTTCGAGACCTATTCGACTGCAACATTTAGATTTCATACAGAGATTGAAAGAGATATTGAAGGGCAGTAGTTAGAAATCTGATCTATGAAGGCGCTTAGAAAAATATAATTGCTAGTAGTATGCTATCATTATTACTATTATTATTATCATTATTACCAGCTAAGCTACAACCGTAGTTGGAAAAGCAAGAGGTTATAATCCCAGGGGCCCCATCAGGGAAAATAGCCCAATGAGGAAAGGAAACCGGGAAAAATAAAATATTCTAACAAAAGTAACATTAAAATAAAAATCTATTATTATTATTATTATTATTATTATTATTATTATTATTATTATTATTATTACTATTATTACCAGCTAAGCTGCAACCCTGGTTGGAAAAGCAAGAGGCTATAAACCCAAGGAAAAAAATACCCCAATGAGGAAAAGACATAAAAACTAAATAAACGATATGAGAAATAATGAACAGTTAAAATAAAATATCTTAAAAACAGTAACAGCATCAAAACACATACTTCATATATAAACTATAAAAAGAACTATGTCAGCCTGTTCAACCTCTTGCTGCAAAATCTGAAAGAGAGAAGTGAGTTTCAACAAATTCCGTATGGTAGGGCTATTCAAAAAGAAAGTATACTTTTTAAAGGAAAGTATATATCTAAAAGAAAGTATACTATTAAAATCTATTTAATTGTTAATATTTTAAAAATTTTATTTTGATTGTTTACTGCTTCTCTTGTAGTTGACCTATTTTCTCGTTTCCTTTCCTCTCTGGGCTATTTTACCCTTTTTAGAGCCCTTGGGCTTATAGCATCCTGGGTTGTAGTTTAGCCAATAATAATAATAATAATAATAATAATAATAATAATAATAATAATAATAATAATTTTCTTAAGATTTTTGCTTTTTTCATAATTATTGAAAATCAATGTTG
>NC_090725.1:115000799-115005799 GCF_036898095.1 Palaemon carinicauda | reverse complement strand
TTAGAGGGTGAGATAAGGGTGAAGGATGATATAGAGAGAAGATCATGAGGGAGGCAGAGAATTACATGGCGAGATAAGGTGAAGGATGATATGGAAAGAAGATCGAGAGGGAGGCAGAGAATTAGATGGCGAGATAAGGTGAAGGATGATATGGAAAGAAGATCGAGAGGGAGGCAGATAATTAGAGGCCGAGATAAGGTGAAGGATGATATGGAGAGAAGATCATAAGGGAGGCAGAGAATTAGATGGTGAGATAAGGTGAAGGATGATATGAAGAGAAGATCAAGAGGGAGGCAGATAATTAATAAGGTGAAGGATGATATAGAGAGAAGAGGTTTGGTGGAAGAGGATGCCTTTGATCGAAGGTATTGGAGAGGGCGCATCAGGCAACCGACCCCTTAATGTAGAGATAACTATGGGGTAGGAGAAAAATTGAAGCATAATGCTTAAACGGCTATTACTACATCGCTATCGAGTCATGTATAAGGTAACTAGAGGGGAGACCTCCTCCATGGCAGCTTATTTCTCGACCTTTCACTCGACCTTGACGTTGATATTTGACCTTAACATGTACTAATTGGCGTGGATTTTCATACACTCAAATATGAATCAAGTTTGAAATCTGTGACAACGATGTCCAAACTTAAGGCTGATTACGTGAATTGGACATTTTGCTTAACCTTGACCTTTGACCTTGCCCTTCCAAAATTCACGCATTTCCGCCTTTTACATAACAGTTAATCCCTACACGTTTCATTATTCTACGATTAAAATTGTGGCCAGGAAGGTGTCCACAAACAATCTCATACAAACAAACACACAAACAGGGGGTAAAATATAAGCTCCTTCAAACTTCGTTGGCGGAGGTAAAAAGACAATACAACCATAAAATTGTCAGAATGGAAATAGTGTCGAAGCTCCGGAAAATAGCAGGACATTTTACGGGAATCCCAAATTGGTTGGAACGTTTATCACCATTTCTAATAACCTGTTACCCATAACGAGACAACGGCAAACGTTTGTACGTTTAGGGAATTCTGCTTACTTCATCGGCATCAAGTAATGCATCATTTAAAGGTTTAAAGGCCGCTCATAAATGGCAGAAGCAAAGGACAGTGACATTGCCCTATCAAGCAGGACAATGCCATAATGACTGACCATATTACATATGATCAGCACCCAGCCCCCTCTCCGCCAAAGCTAGGACCAAGGAGGGCCAGACAATGGCTGCCGATGACTCAGCAGGTGGACCTATAGGCTCCCCTAAACCTCCTATCCTTAGCTCACAAGGACGGTGAGGTTGCAACGACCAAAGGAACTAACGAGGTTGAGAGGGTCTTGAACCCCAGTCTGGCGATCACCTATCAGGGACGTTATCAATAAGGTTACCACAAATGTGCCGGTTGTGGCTGTCAATTGGAAACTCTCCTGTCTAGCAATCTGTTGGATGGGAGTTCAAGACCCGATAAAGCTCGATAGTTTTTAGCAGTGTCTGAAACTTCACCATCCTCGTAAGCTAAGGATAAGGGGTTTGTGGGAGCCTAGAGGTCAAGCTACCGAGTCATAAGCAGCCATTGCTCTCCTTTGTCCTAGCCTGATGAAAAGATGGCTTGTGCTCCTATCATACTGCCTCAGCATCTTCCACTGTCTTGGGTTAGAGTTCTCTTGCTTGACGGTAAACCCAGAAACACTATCATATTTCCTTTTTTTATCCCCGTTGGAGCCCTTGGCCTTATAGTATCTTGCTTTTCCAACAAGGGTTGTAGCTTCGCTTATAATAATAATAATAATAATAATAATAATAATAATAATAATAATAATAATAATAATAGAACGAGTATACGGTTATTCTCTAGGACATAGTCCTGTCACTTGCTTCTGCCATTTATGAGCGACCTTTATGGGGGTAATTTCTTTTTTATCCAAACTATATACATTTATTTATATATACAGTATACATAAATATACATATACAGTATATATTTATATATATATAGATATATATATATATATATATATATATATATATATATATATATATACAAACATACATATATATATATATATATATATATATATATATATATATATATATATATATATATATATATAGATAGATAGATAGATATGCTTGCTTTTAATCCGAACAAACGACACGGGTTCCATGACCAACCTGGAATACTGGAATACTCCCGAGCGATGCTTTCATCGCTGTAATATTTATTCAGCCCAAATCCTGACTTTATGCAATATCGCAAAGAAAATTGCCTTGTTAAGTGATATTTACGACAATCCAGTAAGCGGTGCTATACTGGAATTTCTTCCCTTATTAACATTTTCCCCCATACTTACGTATGTAATCATAATTCTGGGGTGGGGGAGAAGCAGAGGAGGGGGAACTGGGGGTTATATAGAACAGCGGGAGAGCTGGGGGAGAGGTGGGGGATTATATGCGAGTGTGTGATAGAGAACGAATTATTTGCAAAACAATTAAAGTAAAAATGGGATTTCCTACTCGAATATCTTATGTATTTCTCTTCCTCTTGTTTTGTTAAAGTGTTTATAGTTTATATGGGAAATAATGTTCCTGTTCATAAAATATTTTAATTTTTTCTTTTTTCCTTTCCTAACTGGGCTATTTTCCCTGTTGGAGACCCTGGGCTTATAGCATCGTACGTCTCCAACTAGGGTTATAGCTTAGTAAGTAGTAATAATATTAATAATAATAATAATAATAATAACAATAATAATAATAATAAATTGAGGGGTCAGTTGCCTGATACGCCTTCTCTAATGCCTTCTAGCAAAGGCATCCTCTTCCAGCAAACCCCTTCTCTCCATATCATCCTTCACTCTATCTTGCTATCTAATTCTGTGCCTTCGTCTTGATCTCTATTATTTACATCCAAATCGGCAAATAGTCGATTTCTACCTTCAAGATTTTTTTTAATTAAATTTATAATAATTTTAGTTTACCTTCATTCACCAAAGAAAAAATATAATATAAACACTTTTTAAATTGTTTCAATCTTAAATTTACTGATTTTTAAAATCATGGACTTTCAAAATCTATGACTTTTAAATTCTTGAACTGTTAAATTATTGGACTTGTTCGACTTTTAAATTCTTATACTAAATTCTTCAACTTGTAAAAGCTTGGACTTAAATTCTTCGACTTCAAATTCTTCGACTTTCAAATTCTTCGACTTTCAAATTCTTCGACTTTCAAATTCTTCGACTTTCAAATTCTTCGACTTCTAAATTTTCCAACCTGAATTCTTCGACTTTCAAAATTTTGGATTTTCAAATCCTTAGACTTTCAAATTCTTAGATTTTTCAATTCTTCGACTTTCAAATTATTAGGTTTCCTAATTTTTAGACTTTTAAATTCTTAAGTTTTTAATTGGAACTAAAATACTTTATTTGAAACAAAATGTTAATTTCTTAGAACTTTTATTGGACTTTTAAATTCTTACACATTTATCGAACTTTTAAATTGTTATACATTTATAGGACTTTTAAATTCTTAGTCTTTTAAATTCTTAGACTTTTAAATTCTTACACATTTATTGGACTTTTAAATTCTTACACATTTATCAAAATTTTGAATTCCTACACATTTATTGGACTTTCATATATTCTTAAATTCTTAAATTCTTCCACTTTTAAATTCATAAATTCTTCGACTTTTAAATTCTCGTCCCTCAAATCGTTTTACTTTCCCACGAAAAACGACAGATTCCGAAACTTGCTCTCGAACAGGAAAACACAAGTCAGCGCTGAATAACTTTTCTTTGCATTACAAACACAAACGTTATTCTCGGTAAAACGGACAATATTTCTCTCTCTCTCTCTCTCTCTCTCTCTCTCTCTCTCTCTCTCTCTCTCTCTCTCTCTCTCTCTCTCTCTCTCTCTCTCTCTCTCTCTCTCTCTACTTTGCATATTTTCAGATTTGCATATTAGGAGCACACGCCGAAATCTTCTTCCAGATGTTTTCGAGGTAAACCAAAGAGAACTTCGCTTCGAACTGATTCCAGATGTATAAAAAAAAATACAAGAATGGGAATAAATAAAACACCAAAATGGAGAATGTGGAAAAATATAAATACAATAAAAAAAATATTTGGATGAAATAAATCAAAATAGTATTAAAAATACTAGAAAAAAAATTAAAAAATGCCACAATGGAGAATGTGGAAAAATATAAATAAAATATAATAAAATATTCTGATGAAATAAATCAAAATAGCATAAAAAAGACCAGAACAAGAATAAGCAAAACATCACAATGGAGAATGTGGAAAAAGATAAATAAAATAGGAAAAAAAATATTTTGATGAAATAATTCAAAATAGTATAAAAAAAATACAAGAAAAAGAATAAACAAAAACACCAAAATGGAGAATGTGGAGGAAGAGAAATAAAATTAAAAAAAAAATATTTTGATGAAATAAAATAAAATAGCATAAAAAATACAAGAAAAATAATAAGAAAAAAATCCCAACAATGGAGAATGTGGAAAAATATAAATAAAATATAAAGAATATTTTGATGAAATAAATCAAAATAAATATAGAAAAAAAAAACAGAACAAGAATATTCATCACATTAATACAAACTTTACACTTATATCCCAATGATAATGATTTTATTCATATTGAATCTCTATTGCAAAAAACCACAATGGAGAATGTGAAAAAGGTAAATAAATTATAAGAAATATTTGGATGAAATAAATCAAAATAAATAAAGAAGGGTGAATGATTTATAAGTGATATCAATGATATTTATTCAGATTGGATTAGGATAAGGTAATAAATAAAAAAAAAAAGATAAATAGCATACAAAACAAATAGAGATGTGTTTGCAATTATCATAGCTCAAATACAGGAAAAGAAAATAAACTAATCAGAGAGAGAGAGAGAGAGAGAGAGAGAGAGAGAGAGAGAGAGAGAGAGAGAGAGAGAGAGAGAGAGAGGCAAACACTCGGAGACCTATTT
>NC_090725.1:114993299-114995799 GCF_036898095.1 Palaemon carinicauda | reverse complement strand
TAGCAAGAAGAGGAGCTTTTAGCACTAGTTGGAGAATTGGTAATGTTACTCCTCTATGTAAATGTGTTTGTGGTAGCTCAAGTCCCACTGATTACCGCCCAATTTCCATAACTCCCATATTATCTAAAGTTTTTGAACGTCATCTGGCAAAACGTCTTAATAGGTTTGCTGAAGGTAATCATCTATTCCCTAGTTTGCAATTTGGTTTTCGGAAAGGCCTTGGAGCATGTGATGCCCATCTTACAATCTCCAATGCAGTACAGAAATCCCTTGATTGTGGTCGGGAAGTTCGTATGATTGGCCTTGATTTTAGTGCTGCCTTTGACCGTGTTAATCATGAGGCCCTTGTTTTCAAACTGAAACAGTTGGGAGTGGGTGGGTCGTTTCTTAGCATTATTATTGATTTTTTAAGTAGTAGATCTCAAAGAGTTGTTGTTGATGGGCACCATAGTGAGTATAGGAATGTGATATCCGGTGTTCCACAGGGTAGTGTTCTTGGCCCATTACTTTTCATACTATATACACATGACATGTGGTTTGGCCTAGAAAATAAGCTTGTTGCATATGCAGATGATGCTACTCTCTTTGCATCAATTCCATCCCCTGAATGTAGATCTGGGGTTGGTGAATCCTTAATAGAGATTTAGCTAAAATTAGTGCATGGTGCAAATTATGGGGTATGAAGTTGAATCCTAACAAAACTCAAAGTATGATTGTAAGTAGGTCAAGGACGGTGGCTCCTCAACATCCGGATCTCAGTATTGATAATGTTTCTTTAAATTTGTACGACTCTTTCAAAATTTTAGGCGTGATTCTTGACAGCAAATTTACTTTTGAGTAACATATAAGGTCTGTGTCTTCTTCAATTGCACAAAAAATTGGCTTATTGAGAAAGTCTTTTAAGATATTCGGTGATCAATCTATTCTGAAGAAATGTTTTAATTCTTTTATTCTACCTTGTTTTGAGTATTGTTCTCCTGTCTGGTCTTCAGCTGCTGATTCTCATCTTAATTTGTTGGACAGAAACTTACGGTCTATTAAATTTCTTATTCCTGATCTAGATATTAATCTCTGGCACCGTCGATCAATTAGTTCATTATGCATGTTGCATAAGATTTTTCATAACTCTGACCATCCTTTACATTCAGATCTCCCTGGACAATTCTATCCTGTTCGTAATACTAGGCAGGCAGTTAATTCTAATAGCCAGGCCTTCTCCATCATAAGACTCAATACTACGCAGTACTCTAGAAGTTTTATTCCAGCTGTTACCAAGTTGTGGAATGATCTTCCTAATCGGGTTGTTGAATCAGTAGAACTTCAAAAGTTCAAAGTTGGAGCAAATGCTTTTTTGTTGACCAGGCGGACATGAGTCTTTTTATAGTTTATATATGACATATTTGTTGTTGACGTTGTTAATAGTTTATATATGATATATCTCTTTTGACATTACTTTTTTAGAATGATTTATTGTTAATTTGTTCTCTTCAGTTATTTATTTCCTTATTTCCTTTCCTCACTGGGCTATTTTTCCCTGTTGGAGCCCCTGGGCTTATAGCATCTTGCTTTTCCAATTAGGGTTGTAGCTTGGATAGTAATAATAATAATAATAATACGAGCTAATCCCGAGTAAAATTTTCTTTTATGTTTATTTCTACACCTGTTATCTAGGCTAAGTTAGACAAGCTAATCCCAAGCATAAACTTTCTTTTATGTTTATTCCCACGCCTGTTATCTAGGTTGTTAGGTTAGACAAGCTAATCCCAAGCATAAACTTTCTTTTATGTTTATTACCACGCCTGTTATCTAGGTTGTTAGGTTAGACAAGCTAATCCCAAGCATAAACTTTCTTTTATGTATATTTCCACTTTTCTTATTGATTACGTTGCTTATAATCTTCATTAGAAGAGGACCATTAGTTGAAAATCTTCATTAAAAAAGACCATTAGTCGAAATTATCACACGACTTCTTTCTCCTCCCCAACAGGTAACTGACGAAGGCACTTCCATAGAGGGCGTCTACGTGCACATACGTCCCCGGCGTCACCTCCACGCTCTTCATCTGTCTCCTCAAGTCGAACAATCTTCTTATTCCTCATCCTCATCCTCCTCCTCTCTATCTACTCCTTCATCGGAGGACGCATCTTCTTCTTCCTCCTCCTCCTCCTCCGGCAGGTCCTCCTCTGAAGATTACATCCCTTGGGCCACGGTGACCGTGATGAACGCCGGTGCCTCGAGCTACGTGCTGACAAGACTAACTCCCAACACCGAATATGAAGTGTTTCTGGTGCCCTTCGTCAGAAGTGACGAGGGCTTTCCGACGCAGCTGAGAGTTTAATATGACTTTACAAGACGGTGAGTAGGACTTCATTAAGAACACTGTTGAAATTAAGGTGCCTGAGCTTACGCTCTCGTTTTGTTTTCTCGAGTTTAATCAGGCATGAGATCTTGGTGGGTCGAGCCGAGTTGTCAACAACTCAGTTTCTGCTTTCATTCTTCT
>NC_090725.1:114978299-114980799 GCF_036898095.1 Palaemon carinicauda | reverse complement strand
TAAATACTATTTATAATCACAAAAATAATCTGTAGAAGTAAACATTTCTAAAAAGAATGAACTCTAAAAGAAGATAAACTAATTAGAGCGAACTCAAAGATGAAATTGTATTGTTCTTTACAAAAGTCACTGGAGCGAAGAGAGAAGTTCTTTGTGAAGAGAGTGAAATGAAGGTAAATTCTTTGATTACAAAGAATCGTCAGTGACATGAACCTTTTTTTATTTTCTTTCAAATTGCACATTACAAGAGAGAGAGAGAGAGAGAGAGAGAGAGAGAGAGAGAGAGAGAGAAGAGAGAGAGAGAGAGAGAGAGAGAGAGAGAAGGAATCAATTCATTCGTAAATAAAAAAAAAATCTTTATTGCTCTTGATGGAGAGATTCGTTTGAAGTCTGATGATACCAAAAAAAAAAAAAAAATATTAAAAATTTCCATCAAACTGAAGTAATGAAGTCTTACCGTTCCTTCGATGTCTGAGTGGGAGGTACACTATGCTTCATATTTATTTAAAGGTTGCTCATGAACGGCAGAAGTAAGGGACAGTGACATTACACTATTAAGCAGGTCAATGTCCTAGAGACTAACCATGTAAACATATGATCAGCGCCCAAGCCCCCAAAGGCAATGGCTGCTGATGATTCAGCAGATAGATCTACAGGTTCCCACAAACCCACCATCCTTAGCTCACAAGGATGGTGAGGTTGCAGCGCCCAAAGGGACTAACGAGTTTGTTCGGAACGTTACTACAAAGGCCACCGCTGAAAAGAGTTTTCTGGAATCCAAATTCACTAAAAACACATACACAAAAATAATAATAATAATAATAATAATAATAAAAAAAAAATAATAATATTATTATTATTATTATTATTATTATTATTATTATTAATAATAATAATAATAATAATAATAATAATAATAATAAAATACTTCAAACAAGACTTCCTGAGTTTTAAATAGAAAACCGACAATAAAACTGAAAACAAAAATACAAAATAACCCTACGTGTTACTTTTGTTTTTAGGTTCGGTATAATGCTGAAGTAGGTCAAAGCTGGATTTGTTGTTTTATTTAGAGATTTATAAAAATGTGGCAACTATAATTATTTCATATGGAATGTTGTGTTTGTTTCATACAAAAAATCTACTATTTTTTATATACCTTTAAGGTATCTATAAAAAGGGTTAAAAGCTATAAAAAAATTTTAAAAATAAAAACAAAAGAGAGAGAGAGAGAGAGAGAGAGAGAGAGAGAGAGAGAGAGAGAGAGAGAGAGAGAGAGAGAGAGAGAGAGAGAGAGTTAGGTCATTAAGGTAAATAGTAAGTGCATTTATTCATTAGCGAAGAATTATCAGGGATAGATGAAATTATTTTCAAGGTAAGAAATAAAAGTCCCGGGGGTAATTATTAAGAGAGAGAGAGAGAGAGAGAGAGAGAGAGAGAGAGAGGAGAGAGAGAGAGAGAGAGAGAGAGAGAGAGAGAGAGAGAGAGCACACCATTATACATGTTACTGTACTCGTTTCATCAAACTTATTTTGTTTGGAAAACATTAGTTTCCTTGAAATAATGTTCAGAGAGAGAGAGAGAGAGGAGAGAGGAGAGAGAGAGAGAGAGAGAGAGAGAGAGAGAGAGAGAGAGAGAGAGAGAATGTCTATGTTAATGATCTGGAGAATACCTGTTCAATTTCCAAAAACACTTTTTTTTTTAAACAATGCTTTAAAATTATATTGGTATGTTCATTATCAAACTCCATGACTCTATTGAAAAATAGCTAACACAAAAACAAATCTTATTTAAGGCTGACATATAAGAAAAAAAAATATAAATTATCCACTTATACTTTTAGTTTACCAAAAAGTATTGAAAATATCGGTTTACTAATTAGTCCCAGCAGATATCTAGCATCGTCTTGTTTCCCCGCCTTTCTAACCCATTTACTATAATCGTTTTTATAAGGAGAGAGAGAGAGAGAGAGAGAGAGAGAGAGAGATCCGATATCAGTTTAACGTATTTCACAGTAACAAAAGATACGACCTCATCTCCCACGTAAAATCGATGAGGAAAATCGTTATGGAAAATCACATTCTTTCTTTTGTTTATTTTCTGTATTCCAACAAACACAAATAGTTGTTGCTTGAGACGTTTTATCATTCTGACCATCCTTTACATTCAGATCTTCCCGGACAGTTCCACCCTGTTCGTAATACTAGGCCTGCAGTTAATTCTAATAGTTAGTCCTTCTCCATCATGAGGCTCAATACAACACAGTATTCTAGAAGATTTATTCCAGCTGTGACCAAGTTGTAGAATGGTCTTCCTAATCGAGTAGTTGAATCGGTAGAACTTAAAAAGTTCAAAGTTGGTGCAAATGTTTTTGCGTTGAACAGGCTGATATAAGTCTTTTTATAGTTTATATATGAAATATCTATTTTGATGTTGATATTGTTTTTCAAATGTTTTATTCTAATTGTTCATTACTTCTTTTGTAGTTTATTTAGTTTCT
>NC_090725.1:114959967-114972799 GCF_036898095.1 Palaemon carinicauda | reverse complement strand
GCATTTACACCTGAGTATCATGCCTGTATACATGCATATATGTATAGGTGTGTATCCATTTAGGCCTGAGGAGTTATACATGTATACATGCATATGTGTATAGGCTGAGGTCATGCCTGTATACATGCATATATGTATAGGTGTGTATGCATTTAGGCCTGAGGGTTCATGCCTGTATACATGCCTATATGTATAGGTGTATAGGTGTGCATGACTTTAGGCCATAGGTCCAATGTCTGTATACATGCATATATGTATAGGTGTGTATGCATTTAGGCCATGAGGTCTCATGCCTGTATACATGCATATGTGTATAGTGTGTATGCATTAGGCCTGGGGTCTCACGTTTATACATGCATATGTGTATAGGTGTTTATGCGTTTAGGCCAGAGGTCTCATGCCTGTATACATGCATATGTGTACAGGTATGCATGCATTTAGGCCTTTCGGCTTGAAAGACTCGCATTGCATATGCAACTCAAACCATCATGCTATCTGGTCTTCTCATTGGAAGAGATTTACTTTGCCTAATATACCTATTCGCAAGCAACTCAATACTCCATCTCTAGTGCCCACGGTGATTACGCTCTCTCTCTCTCTCTCTCTCTCTCTCTCTCTCTCTCTCTCTCCTGAGGGTTATTTTCTCATTTTGGAAATGTGAAAGACCTATTTTTTTTTCACTTTTTGGTAAATGATTTTTGGTAAATGAAAATCTTTTTCAAGTTTGTTCTCTCTCTCTCTCTCTCTCTCTCTCTCAGCGTGTGTGTATGTGTTTGTCCATGTGCAAAATAAGACCTCACACGAAAATTAAAAGCGTTTCATTATATCAAGGCTTCTTGCCTATCTTCTTTTATAACACTCATTATCTACGTTACATTCCACCCTAGCCTGAGAAGGGGGGGGGGGAGCCTCCGTGTCACCAGCTACTGTATAATGAAGCCTTGGGGCGATTCTTTGCTTTTTCCTTCTCTTTTTTTTTTTCTTCCACTCTCTGTAACAACAATGTTTGTCCATCCTCTCTCTGTTTGTGTTATCACTGATGATAAGGACCGGAATCATTTTCGGCGTGGGACAGGGGGTCAGATAAGGCCAAGGTGAACAGGATAGTGTGGTCTAATTGCAAGTTTCTGCAGTGGCTTTCTTTTTCGTCTTATTCTTTTTTGAGATATATATATACACACATACTGTATATATATATATACATATACATATATATATAATATATATATATATATATATATATCCATATAGATATGCAAGTATAAATATATGAACACATTAATATATAATGCCTTATATATAGGCATATTTATAAACAATATATATGTACAGTATATATATATACATATACATATATATATATATATATGTGTGTGTGTGTGTGTGCGTGTGTGTATGCATATATATATATATATATATACATATATGTATACATTTATATATATGCATATATATACATATATATAGACACATATATACACACAAATACATGTATACTTGTATGTACAAACATATATATGTGATGCCTTATATATATATATATATATATATGCATATATATATACATATATATATATATATGTATGTATGTATGTGTGTGTATTAATATTTATGAGAATAATAATGTTAGAGATAAAGTTGTAGATCATTCAGCCTAAAATAAATAATCCTAAGGGCAAGGCTTAAAATCCATTTTACATCATAAAAGGCGATTTTAACTGAAATTTCATCAATATTCCGTACACAAACTCCAAAATAAATTTATTTCAGAATAAAAAAAGATTAATATATGCTTCTTTCGTTGTTCATAAGAGGTTTCCTTGCAGATTTGGTCCATATTTAAATGACCTTACAATTAAAATTGGACTTTATTGACTCTACATTCCAATACTTATTTTAGTTTAGGTACAGATGAACACAGGAAATCCTTGCTACACCTCCTTTTCAGGTACAACCTGTCACACTTTTACTGCGCGGCGAGTTCCAGCATTTAGCCCCACCCACCATCTCTCGCTACAGCATTTGTTTGGATACTCGTCGTGCAGTAATGGTGTGAAAGGGTGCAATTCCTCCAAGCGATGTGTTTCACGAATTCCTGTGTCCAACTGTATATCATCCTAAGAAACCTCAGTTAATTCTACTTAGTCGTATTATATATATATGCATATTTATATATATATATATATATATATATATTATATGTGTGTATATTTATATATAAATATATTAGAGGCCCTTTGCGTCAACAGGCGTAGGAGGAGATGATGATGATAAATACATACATATATATATATATATATATATTATATATATGCATATATATATATATATATATATATAGATAATGTGTGTATATATATATATGATAATTTTGCATATTTAGGCGTGTTTTTTCATATTCATATCAGCCAAGTAGGAATCAACGAAAAAATAATAGCTTCAGGTTGACCGGGGATTCGAACCCGGGCCTTAGAAACTGAGGTTCCATTGGCTCTTTGTGGCTGAGTTGCTAAGTCGGTGGAACTTCCGTTTCTTGGGCCCGGGTTCGATTCCCCGTCCGACCAGAAGCTATTATCTTTGAGTTGGTCCCGAGGTAGAGAGAATCCAGATATTAGGACGAGTTAGTGGGTTCTATGAAAAATACATATATATATATATATATATATGTGTGTGTGTGTGTGTGTATATATATATATATATATATATACTATAAGCAAAATGCTCACCTACTTCTAAGTAGGAAAAGGCTTCTAAAAACAGTACTAATTATTCCTACCCTATTCATACTCAAAGAATCAAATGTCTCTTATAGTATTCTATAATGGTATTTGTGTAATTAATCTTATTCGTGTCTCTTTCCTTCCTTCGACAGCACCAGCAGGGCCTCCTCAGGAAGTATCAGTTCACCTGGTAAACCTGACAAGGGCGGTTGTTACCTGGCGCCCTCCGGAGGCAGATCTTCAACATGGACACATCACGGGATATCAGGTCAGTGGGTTCTGAGAGAGAGAGAGAGAGAGAGAGAGAGAGAGAGAGAGAGAGATGTGTTCCTGCTTCTACAAGAACTTGGTTTCATATATATATTTTTTTTTAACTTCGCATGATTAGAAACAATTTTCTTTCAAATGCTTATTTAGCAACATGCGGTTTTTCTAGTGTCCTGTTTGAGTTTTGAAATGATTCATAGCCCTAATCCTGTCGTGGCTCTATAATGATTTAAATCTCACATAAACACACACTCATACACCCATATATACACACACACACATTATATATATATATATATATATATATATGTATATATATATATATATATATAAATTAAAAAATGCCAAGGGTTCACACACCCTTAGGGAAATGAAATTCCCTTCCCTATGTGTCTGTGATCTTGTAGCAGAGCGAATTCTATATTAAAGCATATTTATTTTGTAGCTTTTTTTGATACAATGAAAGTCATGAGTTTTATTTATAGAATTATAATATATATATATATATATATATATATATTTATATATATATATACATATATATATATATATATATATTTATACATATATATACATATATATATATATATATATATTTATACATATATATACATATATATACATATATACTGTATATATATTTATACATATATATATATATGTCCATATATATATATATATATATATATGTATATATATATATATATATATATATCTATATATATATATATATATATCTACATATATCTATATATATACATATATATACATATATACAGTATATATATTTATATATATACATATATATATACATATATCTATCTATCTATATATATATATATATATATATAGTTTATATAGTCTTGCTTTCTTTGCTTATCACCACTTTGCAGAACTGCTATTAATCATTTAAATTTCTAACAGTGTCAAATAAAATATAGTATTTCCATCAGGCGTTAAGTCTACTTACCCTACTATGTTTAAAAATTCTCTCTCTCTCTCTCTCTCTCTCTCTCTCTCTCTCTCTCTCTCTCTCTCCTTTGATAAGTTCTAGTCACATTTCATCACAGCTTAACTTTATCATCAAGACTTTCACATTACTTTTTATGCCAGATTAAACTTTCCATCTTTTATTTTCTTTCATCTCATCATCTTTTCAAATAGTTTACCAATAATTGAACAATCAAATAACTATATATTCTTCATCGCTTAATCATTTAATCCTTTCTAAATGTCTTTTCCTTCCACCGACAATCATTCTTTCCTTATCAAATATTGCCGCGCGATCAAATTATCGCTCGACTCCAAGCGTTATAAATATCATACCCGTTAAAATAGGCAAAAAACTAAATATTCTTCATTTGATAATTACTAAATCATTTCTAAATCTCTTTTCCTTTTAATATACCCCATCTCCCACCGACAGTCATTCTTTCCTATTGCCACGTGATCAATTTACCGCTCGACTCCGTTATAAATATTATGCCCCTTAAAATGGGCAAAAAACTAAATATTCTTCATCTATTAATTATTAAATCATTTCTAAATCTCTTTTCCTTCTAATATTAGCCATCTTCCGCCGACAATCATTCTTTCCTTATCAAATATTGCCGGCGATCAAATTATCGCTCGACTCCAAGCGCTATAAATATTATTCCCCTTGTAAAGTGTCAAACAACTAAATATTCTTAATCTGATAATTATTAAATCATTTCTTAATCTCTTTTCCTTCTAATATTCCCCATCTTCCACCGACAATCATTCTTTTCTTATCAAATATTGCCACGCAATCAAATTACCGCTAGACTCCAAGCGTTATAAATATCATTCCCTCTGTAAAGTGTCAAACAACTAAATATTCTTCATCTGATAATTATTAAATCATTTCTAAATCTCCTTTCCTTCTAATATTACCCATCTTCCGCCGACAATCATTCTTTCCTTATCAAATATTGCCGCGCGATCAAATTACCGCTCGACTCCAGGAGTTATAAATACCATCTCCCCTGTGAAGTGGCGCTTGATAAATGTCAAATGAGCTCCCAAACCTCGCCTGTTTCCTCGGCGGTAAAATCCTTAATGATCCATTTACTGCCTCAATTTCTTGAACAAACGCATCCGTCATGACTTGGCGGGGCATTATCGCGCGGTATAGTTCCAGGTCTGGAGTTTTATGTTAACTTTTCGATTCATGATTATTGCTCGTTGGAAATAAGCTATTGCGGTGGGGTCGTTATCGAAATTCACTTATTTATACTTATTTGCTGTTAATGCAATCATATCATGTAAAAGACCTGATTATCTTGGTGTTAAGCACCAACATTTAATTCCACCGTTCTGATTTTTCCTTCCATTCTTAGTAATTAATTTTCTTTAACAATCACGAAGTAATTAACTCGCATCGAATTAAAGAGAGGGGAAGAGCGAGAGAAATGAATACAAAAATAACTGTGATATTATGTTAATAAGATAATACACGGTAATAGCTATATGAAGATCAACTCGATGTCAGTCGTAATGCTTAATTACTTTATTGATTCGAGAGGGACACTGAAGGATTGTAGATAAATTAATATTCTGAGGACGATTCAAAAGGGAATTGAAATGTAATTTCAACGACCATTGGAATCAACAGATCGATCTAAAGAGAGAGATATTTTTGTTTGTTAGTTTATTTGTTTTTCGTTTCTTTTTTATGTTTGAAAACATTGTGCAATTGCACTGAGGTTTTTAACAACATGGAGTGTACAGTATGTATTACATTAATAATGTGACACTTTTTTTAACATCCTCATAGAAGATAATATCTATTTATTAATAATGCGAAGTTCATATTTTAATATCTAGACAAAAACAACAACAACAAACACAGCCAAGTATGAGAATAGAGGATACTATTTATTTATCAATATTGCAAAATAAATCGATTTATATTTACACAACGACAACAACAACAGATGCAGACATGTATGAGAATAGAGGATAATATTTATTAATATTGCAAAAAAAAAATCGATTAATATCTACACAACAACAACAACAACAACAACAAATGCAGCCACGTATGAGAATAGAGGATAGTATTTATTTATTAATATTGCGAAGTAAATATATCAATATCTACACAACAACAACAACAACAACAACAACAAAAGCAGAATTTTCCAGTTCACTGCATGACAAAGGCCTCAGAGATATCAGTTCCTGTCTGGGGCTTGGCCAGTTAATATCACCACACTGGACAGTGCGGATCTTCAAATACAATTATTTCTTTTTAATTATAAATACTATTTATAATCACAAAAATAATCTGTAGAAGTAAACATTTCTAAAAAGAATGAACTCTAAAAGAAGATAAACTAATTAGAGCGAACTCAAAGATGAAATTGTATTGTTCTTTACAAAAGTCACTGGAGCGAAGAGAGAAGTTCTTTGTGAAGAGAGTGAAATGAAGGTAAATTCTTTGATTACAAAGAATCGTCAGTGACATGAACCTTTTTTTATTTTCTTTCAAATTGCACATTACAAGAGAGAGAGAGAGAGAGAGAGAGAGAGAGAGAGAGAGAGAGAGAGAAGGAATCAATTCATTCGTAAATAAAAAAAAAAATCTTTATTGCTCTTGATGGAGAGATTCGTTTGAAGTCTGATGATACCAAAAAAAAAAAAAAAAAAATATTAAAAATTTCCATCAAACTGAAGTAATGAAGTCTTACCGTTCCTTCGATGTCTGAGTGGGAGGTACACTATGCTTAATATTTATTTAAAGGCTGCTCATGAACGGCAGAAGTAAGGGACAGTGACATCACACTATTAAGCAGGTCAATGTCCTAGAGACTAACCATGTAAACATATGATCAGCGCCCAAGCCCCCAAAGGCAATGGCTGCTGATGATTCAGCAGATAGATCTACAGGTTCCCACAAACCCACCATCCTTAGCTCACAAGGATGGTGAGGTTGCAGCGCACATAGGGACTAACGAGTTTGTTCGGAACGTTACTACAAAGGCCACCGCTGAAAAGAGTTTTCTGGAATCCAAATTCACTAAAAACACATACACAAAAATAATAATAATAATAATAATAATAATAATAATATTATTATTATTATTATTATTATTATTATTAATAATAATAATAATAACAATAATAACAATAATAATAATAAAATACTTCAAACAAGACTTCCTGAGTTTTAAATAGAAAACCGACAATAAAACTAAAAACAAAAATACAAAATAACCCTACGTGCTACTTTTGTTTTTAGGTTCGGGATAATGCTGAAGTAGGTCAAAGCTGGATTTGTTGTTTTATTTAGAGATTTATAAAAATGTGGCAACTGTAATTATTTCACATGGGATGCTGTGTTTGTTTCATACGAAAAAATCTATTATTTTTTATACACCTTAAAGGTATCTATAAAAAGGGTTAAAAGCTATAAACAATTTTTGAAAATAAAAAACAAAACAGAGAGAGAGAGAGAGAGAGAGAGAGAGAGAGAGAGAGAGAGGTCATTAAGGTAAATAGTAAGTGCATTTATTCATTAGCGAAGAATTATCGGGGATAGATGAAATTATTTTCAAGGTAAGAAATAAAAGTCTCGGGGGTAATTATTAAGAGAGAGAGAGAGAGAGAGAGAGAGAGAGAGCGAGCGAGAGAGAGAGAGAGAGAGAGAGAGAGAGAGAGAGCACACCATTATACATGTTACTGTACTCGTTTCATCAAACTTATTTTGTTTGGAAAACATTAGTTTCCTTGAAATAATGTTCAGAGAGAGAGAGAGAGAGAGAGAGAGAGAGAGAGAGAGAGAGAGAGAAAATGTCTATGTTAATGATCTTGAGAATACCTGTTCAATTTCCAAAAACACTTTTTTTTAAACAATGCTTTAAAATTATATTGGTATGTTCATTATCAAACTCCATGACTCTATTGAAAAAGAGCTGACTCAAAAACAAATCTTATTTAAGGCTGACATATAAGAAAAAAAAAATATAAATTATCCACTTATATTTTTAGTTTACCAGAAAGTATTGAAAATATCGGTTTACTAATTAGTCCCAGCAGATATCTTTCATCGTCTTGTTTCCTCGTCTTTCTAACCCATTTACTATAATCGTTTTTATAAGGAGAGAGAGAGAGAGAGAGAGAGAGAGAGAGAGAGAGAGATCCGATATCAGTTTAACGTATTTCACAGTAACAAAAGATACGACCTCATCTCCCACGAAAAATCGATGAGGAAAATCGTTATGGAAAATCACATTCTTTCTTTTGTTTATTTTCTGTATTCCAACAAACACAAATAGTTGTTGCTTGAGACGTTTTATCATTCTGACCATCCTTTACATTCAGATCTTCCCGGACAGTTCCACCCTGTTCGTAATACTAGGTCTGCAGTTAATTCTAATAGTTAGTCCTTCTCCATCATGAGGCTCAATACTACACAGTATTCTAGAAGATTTATTCCAGCTGTGACCAAGTTGTAGAATGATCTTCCTAATCGAGTAGTTGAATCGGTAGAACTTAAAAAGTTCAAAGTTGGTGCAAATGTTTTTGCGTTGAATAGGCTGATATAAGTCTTTTTATAATTTATATATGAAATATCTATTTTGATGTTGATGTTGTTTTTAAAATGTTTTATTCTAATTGTTCATTACTTCTTTTGTAGTTTATTTAGTTCCTTATTACCTTTCCTTCATAGGCTATATTTCCCTGTTAGAGCCTTTGGGCTAATAGAATTTTGATATTCCAACTAGGGTTGTAGCTTAACTAGTAGTAGTAATAATAATAATAATAATAATAATAATAATAATAATAATAATAATTCATACACGTCAAAAGCTATAAGAAATTCGCCCTACTTTCTAGAAGGCCACTTCCTAGCCACATCATATGACACAGGGTAATACAGTCATCAGCGCCATCTATTGGGGAATTTAGGCTAAACAAACAAAATCAGCAAAATTTGGTTTACTTACCATTAAGAGAGTGAGGGAAGAGCCGTCGCAGTATCATGTGGAGGTGGGGGGGGGTTTATTTGAGCTTCGGATAAAGTAGAGGATAGTAAAAGGGGTTTGGGAGGGGGATAAGGAACGAGGTTGGGGACACAGTGGAAAAAAATGAGACAGAAAAAGCTTTGAATGCACAGCTATACAGAGCAGATGTGATCACTGAGCCAAGGGGGTTGTGTCTTTTAATTGAAGATGAAATAGTTTTGCCTGATTGAAAATAAATACAGGACATAGTAGCCTATTGGAAACGTCCCTGCCTTGCGATCTTGCGGAATGGGATTCGAGTATTGCTCAAGCTTGATAGATCCTTGCAGTATCTACAATCTCACCATCCTTGTGAGCTAGGTATGCTGGGTTTGGGGAAGCTTTCTTGCTGAGTCAACAGCAGCCATTACCTGGCCTTCTCTAGCCCTAGCTAGGGTGGAGATGGGCTTTGGACGCTAGTCGTATGTATATATGGTCAGTCTCCAGGGCACTGTCAGTGTATCTTGCCTCTGGATTACTCAAATCTTTAAACAGGTTCTATCCTTAGAAAAGGGTTAAAAGAACTAAATAAAAAATAATGGTTGTGTGGAAAAATAAATAATCCTTTCGAAACCTGATCAAAGATTTTTAATCTTAATGATGATTCTTAATAAGATAACATCTCACCAGTGAATAGACATACAGAATTGATTGTTCTCCTTTTATTTTGTAAGAGAGAGAGAGAGAGAGAGAGAGAGAGAGAGTTCCCCCTCTCTCTCTCTCTCTCTCACTCTCTCTCTCTCTCTCTCTCTCTCTCTCTATGTATATATATATATATATATATATAAATATATATGTGTATATATATACATATATATGCACATATATAAATATGTATATATACATATATATATATATATATATATAAATATATATATATATATATATACGGAAACACACCACAAACACATTATATATACACACATATATATATATATATACAGTATATATATATATATATATATATATTTATATATATATATATATATAAGGAATTTTGAGAGGGGGAAAAGAACGTCGTAAGGGAGAAAGAAATCACGAAAAGAGAGAGAGAGAGAGAGAGAGAGAGAGAGAGAGAGAGAGAGAGAGAGACAGAGAGAGAGAGAGCCCTGAATGCAGGGCTACGCAGCAGATAAGATCAGAGCCACAAGGAATGGCTTTTAATTGAAGATGGCGACGTTTATAAAAGTGATTTGGAAATAGTTTTCCCTGATTAAAATCAAATAGATTCTATCCTTGTAAAAAGGGTTGAAAAAATGGAAAGAAAGACGGAATGGTGGTCGGGAAAGAAAAATAATCCTCTCGAATTCAGGTCAAAGATTTTGAATTCTATTTATAAATATCTATAAGATAACATTACACTATTTAACTAGACAAATAAAATAAAAAGAAATTAAAATTATAATATTATACATAAACTGATATTATTTACTGTATGGACATGAGTTGTGGTATGACAATGAAATATCCAATTTTGTAGATTTGAGAAAAAAGCCCCCAGAAGAATATTGGGAGTTAAATAGCAGGACAGGATTAGAAACGAAACTATAAGTGAGATTACTCGACTGCCATATGTGGAGGAGATCATGGTGGAGATGGTTTGGGCAGGCTTTTCTTACTCCCCAAGAGAGATTAGTACACCAAACGTTTAAACGGGCCTCACAAGGCACTAGAAGAGTTGGAAGACCCAGCCCTATATGGCTGAGGATTGTGCAGCGTGAAGTGGGAGATGATGAATGGAGAAGTATTGATTTAAAAGCTCAAGATAGAGACGACTGGCAAAATCTAACCGAGGTCCTTGGCCTCTATGGCCGTAGAAGATGATGATGATGATGATATGAACATTGACGATGGAAAAAAGATATTAGAATCTATAAAATAAAAAGAAAGGAAAATTATGGTGTCATACATGAATACTGACCATGAGGGAAAAAAAAAAAAAAAAAAAAACTACAATCAATATGGCCATACAAGTTTTAATCTGAGAATGAATAAATATCACACACGACACTAAATAAATAACCCTGTTATTGTGTAATTAAATTCAATATTTCGAAATAAGGTACCAGCAATGTATGATATCTAAGCTTTAGTTAGGTACAATAGCATATGTTTTTTCTTATTTGTGAAAAGAACATTAGCTCATTTCATAATATCACACCTCATAACTAAAAATATATATGAGATTTTTATATGTAAAAAATTACATTTTCTATTAAGAATTTTGAATTGAGGATAGAATACTATAAACTACATATATTGCAGTTCAAATTGTGTTTATGCAGCTAGGGCTATAGAATATAGTTTCAAACAACTAATGTTTGATTCTTAAAACTACAATCCCATTGCCTAGCTTTTCTAAAACTTTGTAGAAGTTAATTTTTACAGTATAATCATCTATAATTATGAAGTAACTGAACGTAAAAAGTCTTTTTTTACAGAATAATCATTTATATTTATGAAGTAATTGAACGTAAAAAGTCGCTTTTTACAGTATAATCATTTATATTTATGAAGTAATTGAACGTAAAAAAGTCGCTTTTTACAGTATAATAATTTTTATTTATGAAGTAAATGAACGTAAAAAGTCGCTTTTTACAGTATAATCATCTATATATATGAAGTAATTGAACGTAAAAAGTCGCTTTTTACAGTATAATCATTTATATTTATGAAGTAATTGAACGTAAAAAGTCGCTTTTTACAGTATAATCATCTATATATATGAAGTAATTGAACGTAAAAAGTCGCGTTTTACAGTATAATCGTCTATATATATGAAGTAATTGAACGTAAAAAGTCGCTTTTTACAGTATAATCATTTATATTTATGAAGTAATTGAACGTAAAAAGTCGCTTTTTACAGTATAATCATTTATATTTATGAAGTAATTGAACGTAAAAAGTCGCTTTTTACAGTATAATCGTCTATATATATGAAGTAATTGAACGTAAAAAGTCGCTTTTTACAGTATAATCGTCTATATATATGAAGTAATTGAACGTAAAAAATCGCTTTTTACAGTATAATCGTCTATATATATGAAGTAATTGAACGTAAAAAGTCGCTTTTTACAGTATAATCATTTATATTTATGAAGTAATTGAACGTAAAAAGTCGCTTTTTACAGTATAATCGTCTATATATATGAAGTAATTGAACGTAAAAAGTCGCTTTTTACAGTATAATCGTCTATATATATGAAGTAATTGAACGTAAAATGTCGCTTTTTACAGTATAATCATTTATATTTATGAAGTAATTGAACGTAAAAAGTCGCTTTTTACAGTATAATCATTTATATTTATGAAGTAATTGAACGTAAAAAGTCGCTTTTTACAGTATAATCATTTATATTTATGAAGTAATTGAACGTAAAAAGTCGCTTTTTACAGTATAATCATCTATATATATGAAGTAATTGAACGTAAAAAGTCGCTTTTTACAGTATAATCATTTATATTTATGAAGTAATTGAACGTAAAAAGTCGCTTTTTACAGTATAATCACTTATTATTGTGATGTAATTGAATTACAAGTGATCTTTATTGGACAGATCATTAATAGGAAACATTATTTTCCATATAATATTGACTCTCGATAAACTATTTAAAAACTATTTCAAGTATCATTAACATTACCATCTAACGTTCTCAAGAAAGAGCTTTTAATTCAATACTTCTCCATTCATTACCTCCTACTTCGCGCTTCATAGTCCTCACCCCTGTAGGCCTGGCTCTTTCAATTCTTCTATAGTCAATTCTTTGTAGTGAGGCAGATTTGCACCGACTCGCAGGGGTGCCCTTTTAGCTCGC
>NC_090725.1:114937467-114952467 GCF_036898095.1 Palaemon carinicauda | reverse complement strand
AAGACAAGAACAGTGAGGTACTATCTCTCTGCCTACAGGTAGCCCATAAAAGAAATAATTATTCTCTGAGATCAACACACTAAGTCAGGGGTTACCAACCTATTTGTTTTTCTATTTTTTATATATTCCTGTCTACCCCTAAATTTGAGGATAAAAAGGAAATGATCAAATTGATATTGTGATATAATTAGTAAATTTTTTTTTAGATCAACACACTAAGTCAAGGGGGCCCAACCTATTTGTTTTTCTGTTTTTATAGATTCTTGTCTATCCCTAAAATTAAGGATAAAAAGAGAAATGATGAAATCAATATTGTGATATAATTCCATGCAGATTACATCATGTATTGCACAATACTGGCTACTCTCTCAGATCCAAGGTAACCCCTGGGAGTACATGTGGCATGTACTAAAGGTTGGGATACTTTGCACTAAGTGGCCTGATAATCATGATTACGATGATGCTGATGAGATGGACGAAGCATCGATGGAATATGTAGCAAGGGCGAAACGGAACCACCCCCCCCCCCTCTCTCTCTCTGTCTCTCTCTCTCTCTCTCTCTCTCTCTCTCTCTCTCTCTCTCTCTCTCTCTCTCTCTTTAAAAGACAGCAAACAGACACTGATGATTTTCCCTGGGCTGGAAATTTGCCTTCCCTGACCAACTGAAGATTCATCGACTTCCCCTTGTGTACTCAACACAACACTTCCAGAAGGCTATAATCACGGTTAAATCTTTGCTAAGACAGCCACTATAACGTTTACAACACTTCCGGAAGGCTAAAATCACTGTTAGATCTTTGCTAAGACAGCCACTGTAACGTTTACAACGCTTCCGGAAGGCTAAAATCACTGTCAGATCTTTGCTAAGACAGCCACTGTAACGTTTACAATGCTTCCAGAAGGCTAAACTCACTGTTAGATCTTTGCTAAGACAGCCACTATAACGTTTACAACGCTTCCATAAGGCTAAAATCACTGTTAAATCTTTGCTAAGAAAGCCACTATAACGTTTACAACGCTTCCAAAAGGCTAAAATCACTCTTAGATCTTTGCTAAGATAGCCACAATAACATTTACAACGCTTCCAGAAGGCTAAAATCAATTAGATCTTTGCTAAGACAGCCCCTATAACGTTTACAACGCTTCCAGGAGGCTAAAATCCCTGTTAGATCTTTGCTAAGACAGCCACAATTACGTTTACAACGCTTCCAAAAGGCTAAAATTACTGTGGGACCTTGAATTGCAAGGGGTTACCATGTAGTTCTAGCTGGGAGAGATGGGCTTTCTTGCGAGTTGGTCCTCCATAAACTGTTGTTTCATATGCTTCTCCCCTTCTGGATCTGCAGGAGAGCTCTGTTCCTTGATCTAGAGCGAGTCGAAGCATAAAAGTAGTTTCCGAATGCTTTTTATCTACTATCTGGGCTCATAAAAAATATTTATTACATCATGTAACAATTATTGGTAATATTTTTTTTTGGTTCCTATTTTCATTATCCTGGTCTGTTATGTGTCCTAAAAAACTATGGTATGTCTAAACTAAAGTTATTTGTTTAATACAAACAAATTGGTTTAGGCTTACAATTCTTTCACTTTACTAGCATTTACAAATTGAATATTGAATGAAGAAAACCTGAATCACGATATAATTTTGTTCCTTTATTTATTCATACGAAGGAAGAAGGAACTAGAGAAAGGACGATATATGCAAAATAAAAACATAAAAGATGAAAATCTGATTTTAAAACGTCGAACACCTCAATCCTTCGCTGAACCACATCCCTGATAAGAAATATAAATCTGGAGTCATAAACTTTACAACGTGAGGGGAGATATTGGTGCGAGAGAAAAAGATGGATATAGAAAATTGGAAAACGCCAAGAATGACAATAAAAAGAATCCTGATGTTGATTAGCAATCATAGGAAGTGCAGGGCACCACCATATTTAAATAGTCGTCTTTCTCATCGTCATCACTATCTGAACGTTTTAAATAAAGTTTCTTATCGCTGGCACTATCTAAGCGTTTCCTATCATTGGCACTATCTAAGCATTTCCTATCATTGGCACTATCTAAGAATTTCCCATCAATGGCACTATCTAAGCATTTCCTATTGCTGGCACTATCTAAGCGTTTCCTATCTTTGGCACTCTAGCATTTTAAATATCGCTTCTTATCAACAGCACTATCTAGGTGTTTTAAATATCGTTTCATATTGTCAGCACTATCTAAGTGTTTGAAATATAGTTTCACATCATAATAACTATCTAAGCTTTCTAAACGTTGTTTCTTATTGTCGGCACTATCCAAGCGTTTCCTATCGTTGGCAGTATCTAGCATTTTAAATATCGCTTCTTATCAACGGCACTATCTACGTGGTTTAAATATCGTTTCATATTGTCAGCACTATCTAAGTGTCTTAAATATAGTTTCCTATCGTTATGACTATCTAAGCTTTCTAAACGTTGTTTCTTATCGTCGGCACTATCTAAGCGTTTCCTTTCGTTGGCATTATCTAAGCGTTTCCTTTTGTTGGCACTATCCAAACTCCTTTCCAACGGCACTATCTAGGTGTTTTAAATATAATTTCATATTGTCAGTACTATGTAAGTGTTTTAAATATATTTTCATATCGTTAGAACTATCTAAGCCTTCTAAATGCTGTTTCCTATCGTTGGCAATATCTAAGCATTTCCTATTGTTGGCAATATCAAAGAATTTCCCATCAATGGCACTATCTAAGCATTTCCTATTGTTGGCAATATCAAAGAATTTCCCATCAATGGCACTATCTAAGCATTTCCTATTGTTGGCAATATCAAAGAATTTCCCATCAATGGCACTATCTAAGCATTTCCTATTGCTGGCACTATCTAAGCATTTCGTATCATTGGCACAATCTAAGCATTTCAATATCGTTTCTTATCAACAGCACTATCTGAGCGTTTTAAATATAGTTTCATATTGTCAGCACTATCGAAATGTTTGAAATATAGTTTCATATCGTAATAACTGTCTAAGCTTTCTAAACGTTTCTTATCGTCGGCACTATCTAAGCGTTTCCTATCATTGGCACTATCTAGCATTTTAAATATCGCTTCTTATCAATGGCACTATCTAGGTGTTTTAAATATCGTTTCATATTGTCAGCACTATCTAAGTGTCTTAAATATCGTTTCCTATCGTTATGACTATCTAAGCTTTCTAAACATTGTTTCTTATCGTCGGCACTATCTAAGCGTTTCCTTTCGTTGGCACTATCCAAACTCCTTTCCAACGGCGCTATCTAGGTGTTTTAAATATCATTTCATATTGTCAGTGCTATGTAAGTGTTTTAAATATAGTTTCATATCGTTAGAACTATCTAAGCGTTCTAAATGCTGTTTCTTATCATCGGCACTATCTAAGTGTTTCCTATCGTTGGCACCATCTAAGCATTTCCTATCGTTGGCACTATCTAAGCATTTCCTATTGCTGGCACTACCCAAGCGTTTCCTATCGTTGGCGCTATCTAAGCATTTTAAATATCGCTTCTTATCAACAGCACTATCTAGGTGTTTTAAATATCATTACATACTGTCAGCACTATCTAAGTGCTTTAAATATAGTTTCATATCATTATAAATACCTAAGCGTTCTAAATGTTGCTTCTAGTCGTTGGCACTATCAAAGCGTTCCCTTTCGTTGACACTAAGCATTTTAAATAAATATTGCTTATTATCAATGGCACTATCTGGGTGTTTTAAATATAATTTTTTATCGTTAACATTATCTAAGCTTTTTAAATATCCTTTCTCATCAAGCGCACTACCTACACATTATAAATATCGCTTCTTATCATCGGCACTCTCTGAGCGTTTTAATTATTATTTCTTATCATTGGCACTTAAGAGTTTTAAATATAGTTTATCATCGGAACTTTACTAGCATTTTAAATATATTTTCTTTTTGTCAGCACTGTTTAAAGTGTTTTATTGTTTCTTATGGTTGGCATCATCTAAGCATTTTGAATACTTTCTTAGCTTCTTATCGGCAGAACTATCAAAGCCTTTTACATATCGTTTCTTATCATTGGCACTGTCCAAGCGATTTAAATATTGTTTCTTATCATCGTCATTATCTAGGCATTTTAATTATTACTTTTATCGTAGGCACTATAGAAGCCTTTTAAATCTTGCTTCTTATCATCAGCATTATCTAAGAATTTTGATTATAATATCTTATCTTTGGCACTATCTAAGCCTTTTATTGTTTCTTATCATCAGCACTATCTAAACGTTTTAAATATAATTTCTTATCATTAGCACTATCTAAGCGATTTAAATATAGTTTCTTATCGTCAGCACTATCTAAGTATATTAAATATCATTAATCTTATCGTCAGTACTATCTAAGCGTTTTAAACATCGTTTCTTATCGCCGGCACTATCTAAGTGCATCAAATTTCATTTCTTATTGTCAGTACTATCTGAGCGCTTTAAACATCATTTCTTAACGTCGGCACTATTAAGCGTTTTAAATATAATTTCTTAGATTTACGTGGTAACCCTCTGCACGTCGACTCTCCTCACATAATGTCTTAGCTCATTATAGATGTAAAGACTAACACTGAAACAAAACAGAACCGGGTTTGATCAAGTAAAAAAACGAATGTGTACGTTATCAAATATTTTACAAATCACTGATATTACAAAATAAAAAGAAAAAGAAAAAAAGGATACAAAGGGCGAGGGTGAAGAGTGGCGTTCAATTACAATTTCTCCTTTATAAAAGAAGCCGGGAGGAATGGGAGAAAAGAAATGATGAGAAGTGGGGAGACATCTGTGAGTGACATTTGGAAGCAAGAGCAGTAAGCTGAGACCAATGAACCGGATTTTATGACAGTATGAAGACCATTAGATCCGAGAAAGTGTCTCTTATTTTTGACAAAAAACCATTCTCAATGACAGCAATTTTCTCAGCTTTGTTATTGGGATGAAAATAAAACTTATCCTTTTTATTCGGATAAAAGAAGTAGAATAGAGGAAATAAGATTTATTTTTCTACGCAAAGAAATCTTGAAATAATTAAAATTAGTAATAATCTTTTAAAAACTGTCTTAATTTCCTTATAAAATCTGTCAGTTGAATCGGAGGAACTTGCATAATTCAAATTTGAAGAGACTGTTATATTGAACAGGCTGATATAAGTCTCTTCATAGTTTATATATAACAAATATATGTTAAAGTTGTTAAGAATATCAAGACATTTTATATATTTTATATTCATGACTTCTCATACATAGTTTATTTATTTCCTTATTTCTTTTCCTTACAGAGCTATTTTTCCCTGTGGAACCCGTAACCTTTAAGAATCCTGCTTTTCTTATTAATGTTGTAGTTTAGCTAATAATAATAATAATAATAATAATAATAATAATAATAATAATAATAATAATAATAATAATAATAATAATAACCTCAGGATTAATCAAGTCCCTTCAATGTCTGGGAGTTTATTTTGGGACCAGTTACTGAGCAGATCTAATACAACATTCAAGTTTGTATATTTCACATATTTTCATTAATTTATTATGATAAAGAAATGTGTAGTAATTTTGTTTCATCCATTTCTGTTCCAAAAAAGTAGAGAACTGAATTTGTGGATACATTTTCTAAATTAAGTATCCCCTTATACAGAATGTTATATATGCTACATTACTTTTAAAATGTATGAAGAAATTCTGCAGTTCATAAATATACTGTCTACAACGGCATTTTTTTTTTATTGTTTCTTCTTTTAATTTTGTTTATTTGACTAGTGTTCATGATTACTGCTTATAAAAGTGACATATATTTCTCCAAAGAAATAGATAACAACATTTTCTTCTTTTCTTTATTTTGAAATTCCTAATAAGTATTTTTTTCTGAAATACTAATTTTACTCTCCGTTTCAAAACTCGAAATTAAATAAATCTTTTTTGGATCCATAGTGTTTTCTCTACTACTTAACCTTTATCAATTCAAAACCCTTGCTATCAAAAGTAAAATAAGTAAAATACAAACAATAAAATTCTTTTGTGGATGTAAGAAAAAGCTGAAAAATAAAGAAAAAAATGATGGAGGATAAAGCTAAAAAATAAAGCATAAAATGTCTCTTATCTTTTCCCAGAAACGAATTGTCTGGTTTTAATTTTACTTATTTTATTTTTGAAGTAAAATAAATAAAAAATATTACAGAATATATCTCAGACATATCTTCACTACAGCATTCCTAAATAACTCATCCAATAACCAGAATGATCAGTATTTTGGAAAAAACCATGGTTTTCATTTTACTTATTTTACTTCTAAACTTAAAAAAAAAAAAATTACAAAATATGATTCAGAAACTCTTCATTACAGCATTTCTAAATAATTCATCCAATAACCAGAATGATCACTATCTTGAAAAAAAAAAAACCCAAAGAATTCATCAATTTTAATTGGAACCCTTTTCAATGCAATTTTTAATAAACTTAATCTGTTCGAGGAGAAAACCCGGCTTGGAAATTTAGCCCACGATCGTTCGCGGAAATAATGTTCGCAACTAACAATTGGCGCACAGGGCCATCCAATTTAGGGGATTAAGTATCGCGGTGAATCATACAAGATTGCGGATACGGGGATACGATAACAAGCGCCATCTTCAATGCGACGAAGTTCGCAATAATAGTGAATTATTGTCGCGTCTAGAATCGAAATCTTAGATAGAGCCCCGTTTAGCCAAGAGGCGTCTAAGTAATGAATACAAAAACGAATTATTGTGGTGACTCGAATCGAAGTCTTAGATAGAGCCCCGCTTAGCCAAGAGGCGTCTAAGCAATGAATACAAAAACGAATCATTGTGGTGTCTCGAATCGAAGTCTTAGATAGAGCCCCGCTTAGCCAAGAGGCGTCTAAGCAATGAATACAAAAACGAATCATTGTGGTGTCTCGAATCGAAGTCTTAGATAGAGCCCCGCTTAGCCAAGAGGCGTCTAAGCAATGAATACAAAAACGAATCATTGTGGTGTCTCGGATCGAAGTCTTAGATAGAGCCCCGCTTAGCCAAGAGGCGTCTAAGCAATGAATACAAAAACGAATCATTGTGGTGTCTCGGATCGAAGTCTTAGATAGAGCCCCGTTTAGCCAAGAGGCGTCTAAGCAATGAATACAAAAACGAATCATTGTGGTGTCTCGGATCGAAGTCTTAGATAGAGCCCCGTTTAGCCAAGAGGCGTCTAAGCAATGAATACAAAAACGAATCATTGTGGTGTCTCGGATCGAAGTCTTAGATAGAGCCCCGTTTAGCCAAGAGGCGTCTAAGCAATGAATACAAAAACGAATCATTGTGGTGTCTCGGATCGAAGTCTTAGATAGAGCCCCGTTTAGCCAAGAGGCGTCTAAGCAATGAATACAAAAACGAATCATTGTGGTGTCTCGAATCGAAGTCTTAGATAGAGCCCCGTTTAGCCAAGAGGCGTCTAAGCAATGAATACAAAAACGAATCATTGTGGTGTCTCGAATCGAAGTCTTAGATAGAGCCCCGTTTAGCCAAGAGGCGTCTAAGCAATGAATACAAAAACGAATCATTGTGGTGTCTCGAATCGAAGTCTTAGATAGAGCCCCGTTTAGCCAAGAGGCGTCTAAGCAATGAATACAAAAACGAATCATTGTGGTGTCTCGAATCGAAGTCTTAGATAGAGCCCCGTTTAGCCAAGAGGCGTCTAAGCTATGAATACAAAAACGAATCATTGTGGTGTCTCGAATCGAAGTCTTAGATAGAGCCCCGTTTAGCCAAGAGGCGTCTAAGCAATGAATACAAAAAACGAATCATTGTGGTGTCTCGAATCGAAGTCTTAGATAGAGCCCCGTTTAGCCAAGAGGCGTCTAAGCAATGAATACAAAAAACGAATCATTGTGGTGTCTCGAATCGAAGTCTTAGATAGAGCCCCGTTTAGCCAAGAGGCGTCTAAGCAATGAATACAAAAAACGAATCATTGTGGTGTCTCGAATCGAAGTCTTAGATAGAGCCCCGTTTAGCCAAGAGGCGTCTAAGCAATGAATACAAAAAACGAATCATTGTGGTGTCTCGAATCGAAGTCTTAGATAGAGCCCCGTTTAGCCAAGAGGCGTCTAAGCAATGAATACAAAAAACGAATCATTGTGGTGTCTCGAATCGAAGTCTTAGATAGAGCCCCGTTTAGCCAAGAGGCGTCTAAGCAATGAATACAAAAAACGAATCATTGTGGTGTCTCGAATCGAAGTCTTAGATAGAGCCCCGTTTAGCCAAGAGGCGTCTAAGCAATGAATACAAAAAACGAATCATTGTGGTGTCTCGAATCGAAGTCTTAGATAGAGCCCCGTTTAGCCAAGAGGCGTCTAAGCAATGAATACAAAAAACGAATCATTGTGGTGTCTCGAATCGAAGTCTTAGATAGAGCCCCGTTTAGCCAAGAGGCGTCTAAGCAATGAATACAAAAAACGAATCATTGTGGTGTCTCGAATCGAAGTCTTAGATAGAGCCCCGTTTAGCCAAGAGGCGTCTAAGCAATGAATACAAAAAACGAATCATTGTGGTGTCTCGAATCGAAGTCTTAGATAGAGCCCCGTTTAGCCAAGAGGCGTCTAAGCAATGAATACAAAAAACGAATCATTGTGGTGTCTCGAATCGAAGTCTTAGATAGAGCCCCGTTTAGCCAAGAGGCGTCTAAGCAATGAATACAAAAAACGAATCATTGTGGTGTCTCGAATCGAAGTCTTAGATAGAGCCCCGTTTAGCCAAGAGGCGTCTAAGCAATGAATACAAAAAACGAATCATTGTGGTGTCTCGAATCGAAGTCTTAGATAGAGCCCCGTTTAGCCAAGAGGCGTCTAAGCAATGAATACAAAAAACGAATCATTGTGGTGTCTCGAATCGAAGTCTTAGATAGAGCCCCGTTTAGCCAAGAGGCGTCTAAGCAATGAATACAAAAAACGAATCATTGTGGTGTCTCGAATCGAAGTCTTAGATAGAGCCCCGTTTAGCCAAGAGGCGTCTAAGCAATGAATACAAAAAACGAATCATTGTGGTGTCTCGAATCGAAGTCTTAGATAGAGCCCCGTTTAGCCAAGAGGCGTCTAAGCAATGAATACAAAAAACGAATCATTGTGGTGTCTCGAATCGAAGTCTTAGATAGAGCCCCGTTTAGCCAAGAGGCGTCTAAGCAATGAATACAAAAAACGAATCATTGTGGTGTCTCGAATCGAAGTCTTAGATAGAGCCCCGTTTAGCCAAGAGGCGTCTAAGCAATGAATACAAAAAACGAATCATTGTGGTGTCTCGAATCGAAGTCTTAGATAGAGCCCCGTTTAGCCAAGAGGCGTCTAAGCAATGAATACAAAAACGAATCATTGTGGTGTCTCGAATCGAAGTCTTAGATAGAGCCCCGTTTAGCCAAGAGGCGTCTTAGTAATGAATACAAAAAAAAAAAAAAAAAAAAAAAAAAAAAAAAAAAACAGAGCTAACAACGGAAAACAATCAAGGAGAAGCAAAATGAATCTATCCATAAAACTTCCATGGAAGATGGAGTAGGATCAGGGCGGAAGAATGGATGGGGGAGGAAATGAATAATGTAGGGGGAAATGGGGGGTTAGGAGGGGTGAGGGAAAGGAAGCAAAGAGACAGCTGAGGAGGGGGGGAAGGGAGAGGGGAGATCAGCCAAGCATGCTGAAGAGGGACTCTGAAAGCAATGTGAAAATAATGATCATAAGGGGATTCGAGTGGGTAGATGGATGATGTCGTCCTCCGTGCATCATCCGTCTTCTGCATAAATATGTCGTGGAATGATGTGTCTGGCTCGTCGTGCAGCTGTTTGAGAGTTTAAAGGCCGCTCATGAATGGCATGGGCAGGGGACAGTGACATTGCCCTATCAAGTACAATGTCCTAGAGACTGACCTTATATATACATATGATCAGCGCCCACACACCCTCTCCACCCAGTCCTAGAAGCTAGGACCAAGGAAGGCCAGTCAATGGCTGCTGATGTCTCAGCAGATAGACCTACATGTTCCCCCAACACCCCTCCCCCAACCCTAGCTCATAAGTATGGTGAGGTTGCCAGTTGTTTAAAGGTTTAAAGGCCGGTCATGAATGGCAGAGGCAAGGGATAGTAACATTGCTCTATCAAGCAGGACAATGCCCTAGAGACTTACCATATATACATATGATCATCGCCCAAACACCCTCTCCACCCACGCTAGGACCAAGGCAATGGCTGCTGATGACTCAGCAGATAGACCTATAGGCTCCCCAAACCCCCATCCTTAGCTCACAAGGATGGTGAGGTTGCAGCGACCAAAGAAACTAAGGGGTTTTAGAGGGACTCGAACCCCAGTCTGGCGTTCACCAGTCAGGGACGTTACCACATCGGCTACCACAACCCTGTTATCCTCGATTGATTCTTTTTTCTCTCTTCGGTTGATTATCCCCTCGTATATCCTTTCATTATCTCTACTCCTTTAAAAAAAATTAATATCTCGAGCTGATTCTGAATATCTAATGCAAAGACCCTTATCATCTTAACAACTCTTCCAGTCACTAATATCAACTTCACAGAATACTTATTTACTATAAAATAACTGTAATTCAACCTAGGCTATTTCATTTCACTATCTCTGTTCATGTTAAAAAAATGAACATCACCAACATCGATTACTAAGTTCCCCTATTTCTTTAATATCTCTTCCAGTCCATTACATCAACATCATCATCATCTCATCCTACGCATATTGACGCTAAGGGCCTCGGTTAGATTTCACCAGTCGTCTCTATCTTCACGTTTCATAGTTCTCAGCCACATAGGCCTGTATCTTTCAACTCTTCTATTGCCTTATGAAGTCAAGTTGAAAATTTGGTGAACTAATCTCTCTTGGGGAATACGAAGAGCATGCCCAAACCATCTCCATCACCCCTCACCATGATCTCCACATATGGCACTCGAGTAATCTCTCCTATAGTTTCATTTCTAATCCTGTCCTGCCATTCAACTCCCAATATTCTTCTGAAGGGCCTAAGTTATATTTCACCAGTCGTCTTTATCTTGAGCTCTTAAATCAATACTTCTCCACTCATCACCTCCCACTTCACGTTTCATAGTTCTTTGCCATGTAGGCCTGGATCTTTCAACTCTTCTAGTGCCTTGTGGACCTCAGTTAAATGTTTGGTGAACTAATCTCTCTTGGGGAGTGCGAAGAGCATGCCAAAACCGTCTCCATCTACCACTCGCCATGATCTCATCCACATATGGCACTCGAGTAATCTCTCCTATAGTTTCATTTCTAATGCTGTCCTGCCATTTAATTCCCAATATCCTTCTGAGGGCTTTGTTCTCAAATCCATCAACTTCACAGACTACTTATTTACTAAAAATACCTATAAGTAAACTCGGAGCTATTTCAAGTTGGATTCGTCCATATCTATAAAAAATAACGCATTGTAATTGAGGTCGGGGTGCAAGATGCCATTCAACTACCTGTCTCGTGCTGTGCAATAAATCAATCAGAAAGGACTCGGGGAAAGGTTGATAAAGTCAAAAGGTGTGTCAGGATCGTGCGTCAGGATCTCGCAATATCCCTCAATATCTTTACATGAAATGACAATATGTCATGGATGTATATTCATTGACGAGGGTACAGTGACAACCAATTGTTATTTATGTTAGCGAATAACACATGTGATATTAATCTTAGTTGTAACTGTGGAAACCGCAGAAACATATTTTATTTTACTCGTGATCAACTGTCCTTGCAAGACACGTATTCAAAGTGATGGGATTAGATTGCTTCTCTCTGGAATAGGTTTTCATTAGATGGGATTAGATTGCTTCTCTCTGGAATAGAGGTTTTTTCATTAGATGGGATTAGATTGCTTCTCTCTGGAATAGAGGTTTTTTCATTAGATGGGATTAGATTGCTTCTCTCTGGAATAGATGTTTTTTCATTAGATGGGATTAGATTGCTTCTCTCTGGAATAGAGTTTTTTTCATTAGATGGGATTAGATTGCTTCTATCTGGAATAGAGGTCTTCATTAGATGGGATTAGATTGCTTCTATCTGGAATAGAGGTTTTCATTAGATGGGATTAGATTGCTTCTCTCTGGAATAGGTTTTCATTAGATGGGATTAGATTGCTTCTATCTGGAATAGAGGTCTTCATTAGATGGGATTAGATTGCTTCTATCTGGAATAGAGGTTTTCATTAGATGGGATTAGATTGCTTCTCTCTGGAATAGGTTTTCATTAGATGGGATTAGATTGCTTCTATCTGGAATAGAGGTCTTCATTAGTTGGGATTAGATTGCTTCTATCTGGAATAGAGGTTTTCATTAGATGGGATTAGATTGCTTCTCTCTGGAATAGGTTTTCATTAGATGGGATTAGATTGCTTCTATCTGGAATAGAGGTCTTCATTAGATGGGATTAGATTGCTTCTATCTGGAATAGAGGTCTTCATTAGATGGGATTAGATTGCTTCTATCTGGAATAGAGGTCTTCATTAGTTGGGATTAGATTGCTTCTATCTGGAATAGAGGTCTTCATTAGTTGGGATTAGATTGCTTCTATCTGGAATAGAGGTTTTCATTAGATGGGATTAGATTGCTTCTCTCTGGAATAGGTTTTCATTAGATGGGATTAGATTGCTTCTATCTGGAATAGAGGTCTTCATTAGATGGGATTAGATTGCTTCTATCTGGAATAGAGGTTTTCATTAGATGGGATTAGATTGCTTCTCTCTGGAATAGGTTTTCATTAGATGGGATTAGATTGCTTCTATCTGGAATAGAGGTCTTCATTAGATGGGATTAGATTGCTTCTATCTGGAATAGAGGTTTTCATTAGATGGGATTAGATTGCTTCTCTCTGGAATAGGTTTTCATTAGATGGGATTAGATTGCTTCTATCTGGAATAGAGGTCTTCATTAGATGGGATTAGATTGCTTCTATCTGGAATAGAGGTCTTCATTAGATGGGATTAGACTGCTTCTCTCTGGAATAGGTTTTCATTAGATGGGATTAGATTGCTTCTATCTGGAATAGAGGTCTTCATTAGATGGGATTAGATTGCTTCTATCTGGAATAGAGGTCTTCATTAGATGGGATTAGATTGCTTCTCTCTGGAATAGGTTTTCATTAGATGGGATTAGATTGCTTCTATCTGGAATAGAGGTCTTCATTAGTTGGGATTAGATTGCTTCTATCTGGAATAGAGGTTTTCATTAGATGGGATTAGATTGCTTCTCTCTGGAATAGGTTTTCATTAGATGGGATTAGATTGCTTCTATCTGGAATAGAGGTCTTCATTAGTTGGGATTAGATTGCTTCTATCTGGAATAGAGGTTTTCATTAGATGGGATTAGATTGCTTCTCTCTGGAATAGGTTTTCATTAGATGGGATTAGATTGCTTCTATCTGGAATAGAGGTCTTCATTAGTTGGGATTAGATTGCTTCTATCTGGAATAGAGGTTTTCATTAGATGGGATTAGATTGCTTCTCTCTGGAATAGGTTTTCATTAGATGGGATTAGATTGCTTCTATCTGGAATAGAGGTCTTCATTAGATGGGATTAGATTGCTTCTATCTGGAATAGAGGTCTTCATTAGATGGGATTAGATTGCTTCTCTCTGGAATAGGTTTTCATTAGATGGGATTAGATTGCTTCTATCTGGAATAGAGGTCTTCATTAGTTGGGATTAGATTGCTTCTATCTGGAATAGAGGTTTTCATTAGATGCGAATATTTCATGAAATTTCTGAAATCCGTTGTTTTAAGATTAAGAAATAATTGGATTACATAATGCAAAAATTATATACTTTAACTTGAAAACCGTACACTGAAATGTGTGTTTACATTTAATAGTCAAAAGAAAGATACGTGTATTAATGTAATAAGTGACATCATAGAAAATACAGCTTTTTTTTTTTACCTCAAAATCACACATAGAATACAAACAGTTTGTGTATCTTTTGTTTTCAAATTATCGTCAGCATCATTTGCAATAGAAAAAAAAGATACATGTAAAATGGAGAAATTTGATCTTACTCCAAATATACCTGTTTTTTACTCGAAATACAGCTTCTTGACTCCAAATACAGATTTTTTTTTTACTCTAAATTCATTCTTTACCTCTAATTGCAGGTTTTTTACTCCAAATACACCTTTTTTTTACTTTAAATGCAGTTTTTTCACTCCAAACAGAGGTTTTTCACTCCAAATACCGATTTTTTACTATAAATGCTGCATTTCTTTTTTTACTGTAAATGCAGTTCTTTTCAAATCCAAGTACAGTTTTTTTTTACTCCAAATACAGCTTATTTTACTATAAATGTACTTTTTTTTACTCAAAATACAGCTTTTTTTTTTTTTTTACTCTATATGCATTTTTTAACTAGAAATTGCTTTTTTTTACTCTAATTACAATTTTCTTTTACTCTAAATGCATTTTTTACTACCATTTTATTTACTCAAAATACAGTTTCTTTTATTCCACATACAGCTTCTCGTTACTCAAAATCACATGAAGAGCAACGCTTCCATGTTTTAATTCATTTCTAACAACCATCAGCACAGGGTCATCTGGTCTCCCATGGAAACTGTCCCAGCCAACCACCTCTCCACAGACTCTCTAATTCCATACACGAGATCCGCATAAGCCCACCAATCTGCGCTTCATCACCAAACTGGTTTCAACCACGCGAGCCCTGGTTATGCGCTCTCTCGTCCAGCCAGATTTGCCAGGTTGGCCTTTTTACAGGATAAAAACATTAAATTTGTCCTTTTCAGTCCAAAAAACCTACAATTTGTCCTTCTGAGGGCAAAAACGACAAATTTATCCTTTTTTAGACCATAAATTTCAAATTTGGCATTTTTTAAATAGGTTGGCCTTTAGTTAAAGGAAAAAGGTTGGCCGTAGATGCTACATTTTGGCCTTTTTTCTAATAATGGGTTGGGTTGGCCTTTTAAAG
>NC_090725.1:114924967-114934967 GCF_036898095.1 Palaemon carinicauda | reverse complement strand
AGGGAGTACCCATACCCTGGTGAGAGATATTGGGTGGGCAAGGTTGAATGTGTGTGCGTGTGTGTGCATATCTATCTAAATACAAAGTAGTTCATACATTTTCGACGGGTCACGTGTACTAGAAGCGTGTATTATATAGTTCCATTGTTTCGCTCTCTCTCTCTCTCTCTCTCTCTCTCTCTCTCTCTCTCTCTCTCTCTCTCTCTCTCTCCTTTTCTAACTCCTCATCAGTATAATGGCCACGTACAGTACACGTAGGCTTACGCTACACTGAAACCAGCCAACAGAGGGAACCACTGGACGTCACGCCCCCTATCCATCCAAGGGCGAAAATCCGATACATTAGCACCGAGACAAATGCCCTGTCAACTTAGAATCACTGCTGTCGGTTAGAACTATCTAGTGGTTGCCATTTTGGTCATCTCTTGAATTCGATTTTGAGTCCCACAGGCCGTGATTGAATTGGGAGGTTAGAGAAGCTCACATGTCAAGTGGGGGAGGGGGGATAGGAGGTAGGTTTAGAGGTTAAGGTTGTGGGGGGGGGGGGGGGTTAAGGGGTAGGAGATTTTCCTTAAGATTAAGACGTACGAGAAAGCCAGCTCTTGTTTTCTCTGCTATCCGATGTTATATGAGATTTTTTTTTTCTTTAGGGTGACAGGCACAAGATCCTTTCAACTTACAAGTGAAAGGTAGTCATAGGAATATTTATTGTACTTAAATTGTATATTCATATTGTATTTTAATTGTATTGTATTCAAGTTGTGAAATGATCTTCTTAATCGGGTAGTTGAATCAGTAGAACTTCAAAAGTTCAAATTTGCAGCAAATGTTTTTATGTTGAACAGGCTGACATAAGTCTTTTTATAGTTTATATGAAATATCTGTTTTGATGTTGTTACTGTTTTTAAAATATTTTATTAATTGATAATTACTTCTCATATCGTTTATTTATTTCCTTATTTCCTTTGTTTTAAATACAATTACGTGTACACTCAAACACATACAAATTATATATATATATATATATATATATATATATATATATATATATATATATATATATATACATATATGTATATTTATATATTTATATATATATACTGTATATATATATATATATATATATATATATATATATATATATATATATATATATATATACTGTATATATAACACTAAAATATCGAGGCTTTAAAAAAGCTCAATAACATACTTCCATCCATTTATAAGAAACTTCACAATCCAGTAGCCCATTACATAAAAGAAAATAAACTTCCACCCACTCTTCTTAATATGATTACAGCACAATATAAAAACACTCATAACATCATCCAAACCATTTCCTATATCGGAATAAATTTCCTATTGCCTTTAAAAGGAGTCAATTTATTCCATGCAAGTGTATAGGACACACGGAATAAACTGTGCTAGTCACCAGCATTGCAATGCAGTATCGAGGTTTTGGGAAAAATTCACTCGTACGAAAAAAAAAAAAAAATCTATTTGCAATCACACCCGGTTGATTTGGGAAATGCTCGCCAACTTTATTCATGGCTTACTGTACCTATATGACACGAGGTTTAGAGGTCATATCGAGGTCATATTGAGGTCATATATAGGGCATATTGGTATAGACCATAACCGTTAGACAAATATATTACAAAGCCTCGGCCCATGAAAAGCTTTAGGCGAAATCTGAGCACCGAATTTTTTTTTTTTTTACTTTATGAAACCCGGTTTTAGTGCTTCTAAATCCTTTAAAACCAGACCCTAAATCGTTAAAGCTTTTATGAAATGTTTAGCTTTAGCCATTTTACACTCCGCTTTGTGAAAGACAACAACGAGAGTTGGAAGGAAACAGATGGACGGAATTGCATATGTATATGAATGAATATATAGTACCGGCGTGACAAAGATGGACAAAAGCGTTTTATTCCTGTGTGTGCATGATTGCGTTTCTATATGTAGTAACTATTTATCCCGTTATATATAGCTTGAGAATTATATACATACACATACACACACAAATATATATACCTGTATATATATATATATATATATATATATATATATATATATATATATATATATATGTAACCACCGATCTACTTTCTTACATTCTTATCTATACGTTTATTCAAGCTATGGCATAAATTGAAGGGGTATACAATAAAAAGCCATTTAAAGGTTTAAAGGCCGCTCATGCATGGCAGAGGCAAGGGACAGTGGCAATCCCCTAGCTAGCAGGACAATGCCCTAGAGACTGACCATATATACATATCATCAGCGCCAAAGGCCCCTCCCCACCTAAGCTAGGACCAGAGAAGGTCAGGCAACGACTGCTGATGACTCATCGGGTAGACCTATGGGGTTCGCCCAAAACCCCATATCCTTAGCTCACAAGGATGGTGATGTTACAGCGACCAAAGAAACTATAGAGCTTGAACGGGTCTCGAACCTGACTCAGAGACATTTCCAATAGGCTACCACTTTATCATCATCATCATCATCATCATCTCCTCCTACGCCTATTGACTCAAAGGGCCTCGATTAGATTTCGCCAGTAGTCTCTTATCTTGAGCTTTTAAATCAATACTTCTCCATTCATCATATCCCTTCTCACGCTTCATAGTCCTTAGCCATGTAAACCTGGTCTTCCAACTTTTCAAGTGCCTTCTGAGTCGTCTCGATCTTGAGCTTTTAAATCAATACTTATCCATTTATCAGCTCCTACTTCACGTTTCATAGTCCATGTAGGCCTGGGTCTTCCTACTCTTCCAGTGCCTGCTGGGACCCAAATAATGTTGGTGAACTAATCTCTCTTGGGGGGGGGGGGTGCGAAGAGCATGACCAAACCATCTCTATCTACTCCTCACCATGATATCCACGCTTCATAGTCTTTAGCCATGCAGGCCTGGGTCTTCTATCTCTTCTAGTGCCTTCTGGGGCCAAATTAAATGTTTGGTGAATTAATCTCTCTTGGGAAGTGCGAAGAGCATGACCAAACCATCTCTATCTACTCCTCACCATAATATCCACGCTTCATAGTCTTTAGCCATGCAGGCCTGGGTCTTCTATCTCTTCTAGTGCCTTCTGGGGCCCAATTAAATGTTTGGTGAACTAATCTCTCTTGGGGAATGCAAAGAAAATGTCCAAACCTTCTCTATCTACCACTCATCATGATCTCATCCACGCTTCATAGTCCTTAGCTATGCAGGCCTGGGTATTCCAACTCTTTTAGTGCTTTCTGGGGTCCAATTAAATATTTGGTGACCTAATCTATCTCGGGGAGTGCGATTAGCATGTCCAAACCATCTCAATCTACCATGATCTCATCCACATACAGCACTCGAGTAATGTCTCTTATAGCCTACCACGACCCCAAAGATATTTCAAACCCAGAGTTTGCGAAAATCACGACGTATGTCGTTTAGAATATCCAAAATCTGTTCGGCGACCTCTTATCCCTCTGGAAATATCTCTTTTGTTTCGAAATGTTGGAAAAGGTCCGTGAGAAATTCTCAGCCCTAAACTTTTATTTCCCCTTGGAATGATGGTGCTGTGTTTTGTTGGGGATAAAAAGAATAACTTGTTTTTTAGGATGAGATTATTTTAGGTTTTTAATGTGATTTTTATGTGATAATTGCAATTTATCTTTAAAGTGAAGTTTGATTCGACCTAAAGTGAAGTTACATTTCCAAACAGAGATATTTGTAAACAGATTTCTGATATTCTAAACATATTGGGAAAGAAATTTTTTAAATCTCCAGATATTGTTTGTAGAAAAATGGGGCAAAAATAAGAAAAAAAAATTATAATTGTGAAAAAAATATTGAAATCTCCAGAAACTGTTTATAGAAAAATGGGGCAAAAATAGGAAAAAAAAATGTTATAATTGTGGAAAAAATATTGAAATCTCCAGATATTGTTTATTGAAAAATGGGGCAAAAATAGGAAAAAAAAATTATAATTGGGTAAAAATATTGAAATCTCCAAATAACATAAAAGAATGGAGCAAAATTAAAAGAAAAAAAGATGTTAAAATAAGAAATAATTCATAGAAAAGTAAAGAAAAAATAGTCATCAATAATAGGAACGAAATGTTGAAATTTCGAAATATTATTTATCGGAAAATTGAGCCAAATTAAGAAACATAAATGAGAAAGAAATATATAATAAAAAAATCTTTAAAGAAAAGTGAAGCAAAATAAGAAACAGTAAAAGGAAAGAAATATTGAAATCTCCAGACATTATATATAGAGCATAAATCGAATTGTTAAAAGATATGTAAGCAAAATGAATACTCAAATTGGAATAGAGTAATAACTTTATAAATTATTTGAAACCTCCGTATTAATATCAACCACATATTAAAGAAAGCAATATGAAAGAAGCCAACTGGAAGAGAAAAATGAGTTTATTATTATTATTATTATTATTATTATTATTATTATTATTATTATTATTATTATTATTATTACTAACAATTGGAAGAGAAGAATGAGTTTATTATTATTATTATTATTATTATTATTATTATTATTATTATTATTATTATTATTATTATTATTAACAATTGGAAGAGAAGAATGAGTTTATTATTATTATTATTATTATCATTATTATTATTATTATTATTATTATTATTATTATTACTACTAGTTAAGCTACAACCCTAGTTGGAAAAGCAAGATACTATAGGCCCCAAGGCTCCAACAGGGAAAAATAGCCCAGTGAGGAAATATGGAAATAAATAAACGATATAAGAAGTAATGAAAATTAAAACATCTTAAAAACATCAACAACATTAAAACAATATTTGATATATATGCTATAAAAAGACTTATGTAAGCCTTTTCAACATAAAAAACATTTGCTGCGAGTTTGAACTTTTGAAGTTCTACTAAACAGTTTATAGATGATTTGAAAACTCCATATTAATATCAATCAGATATTCAAAAAAGGAGAGGAACAGAGATGAAAGAATAAAAAAAAGGAATTGAAGGATACATGATCTGTCCACGAGTTTGAACCTTTGAAGTTCTACTGAACAGTTTATAAAATGATTTGAAACCACTATATTAATACCAATCATATCAAAAGAAAAAAACATGAACATTCAAATAGGAAGAGCGAAATGAGTTTATAAAATGATTTGAAACCTCTATATTTATTTCAATCATATATTAAAAGAAAAAAAAAAACATGAACATTCAAATTGGAATTGAGAAATGAGTTTATAAAATGATTTGAAACCACCATATTAATATCAATCACATATTAAAAACAGGAGAGGAACAGAGTTGAGAAAATAAAAAATGATTTGGTGGATAAATAATCTATCCGAAATATTGGGAACTGTGAGACTGACAATATTGAGAATGCACTTGGCATCACCAAAAGTCCTCCTGGGTTAGGATGTTTCACGCTGGGATTAATGAAAATCAATAGTGTTTCCCATCTCCTGTCTTTAATCTTAGTTCTTTCTTCTCTCCATTCTCCAGTCTTCTTTATTTCCTATATTATTTTATCATTATTATTATTAATTGCTAAGCTACAACTCTAGTAGGAAAAGCACATTGCTATGAGCCCAGGGGCTCCAACAGGAAAAATAGCCCAGTGAGGAAAGCAAACAAGGAAAAATCAAATTTTTAAGAGGAGTAACAACATTAAAATAAATATCTCCTATATAAACGATATACACTTTAACAAAACAAGATGAAGAGAAATAAGATAGAATAGTGTGCCTGAGTGTACCTTCAAGCAAGAGAAATCTAACCCGAGGCAGTGGAAGACCATGGTACAGAAGTTATGACACTACCCAAGACTAGAGAACAATGGTTTGATTTTGGAGTGTCCTTCTCCTAGAGGAGCTGCTTACCATAGCTAAAGAGTCTCTTCTACCCTTTCCAAAAGGAAACTGGCCACTGAACAATTACAGTGCAGTAACCCCTTGGGTGAAGAAGAATTGTTTGGTAATCTATTTACATAGGGTTGTCGTGGTCTGATTGGTAACGTCTCTACCTGGTGTTTGTCAGACGGGGGTTCGAGTCCCCTTCAGACTTGTTTAGTGCCTTTGGCGTCTGCAACCTTACCATCCTAGTGAGCTATGGTTTGGTTGGGATATTTGGGGGAGCCTATAGGTCTATCTGCTGAGTTATCAGTAGCCATTGCCTGGCCCTCCCTGGTCCTAGCTTGGATGGAGAGGGGGGGGGGGTTTGGGCGCTGATCATATAATATAAGGTCGATCTCTAAGGCATTGTCCTGCTTGCTTGCAATGTTACTGTCCCTTGCCTCTGCCATTCATGAGCGACCTTAGCCTTTAAAACCTTTCTTTCTTTATAAATTTTCTTTCGTAACCTTCCTTTCTTTCTTAATTCTCTTTATTTATGTCACTTCTTTTATCATCTTGATTTCCCATTCCTTGCTCTTTCTTATTTTCATTATCTAGTCTTCTTTACTTCCTATATTGCTATACATCATAATCTTCCTTTCTTTATTATTTCTCTTTATTTATCTCATTTCTTTTATCCATTTGATTTTCTATTCCTTATAAAAATTCAATTTCTTTCTTATTCTTCCTTTAATTCGATCACTCCTTCTGACTCTCATCTTCCATTTCATTCCAACTTTCCTCCTTTTGATTTTCTATTCCTTTTTATAAATTCTATTTTCCTCTCCTCTACTTCCTTTATTTCATACTCTTTTTCTCACTCTCATCACCTCTCTCCTTCCTTCCTCTTCTTCTTTTTTTTTTACTTGCATTTTTTCATTTCCTCAGTTTTGTAGTTTCTTTTATCCTCTCTACTTTCAATTTCTCTAATAAATTCTATTTTCTCTCTTCTCCTTCATTTATTTGATGCTCTCTTTCTCATTCGCATCATTTCTCTCCTTCCTTCTCCCTCTTCATTTTTACTTGCATTGGAATTTAAACCTTTCTTTAATAATTTCTCCAGTTATGTAGTTTTCATCCTCTTCATTTTTTGAGTCCTTTTATCAATTCTATTTCCTCTCTTCTTCCTCTTTCATTTATTTTATACTCTCTTTCTCACTCTTATCATCTCTCTTCTTTCTCTTTCATTTATTTTATACTCTCTCGCTCTTATCATCTCTCTTCTTCCTCTTTCATTTATTTCATACTCTCCTTCTCACTCTTATCATCTCTCTTCTTCCTCTTTCAATTATCTTATACTCTCTTTCTCACTCTTATCATCTCTCTTCTTCCTCTTTCATTTATCTTATACTCTCTTTCGCACTCTTATCATCTCTCTTCTTCCTTCCTCCTCTTCATTTTTACTTGCAGTGGAATTAAAACCTTTCTTTAATAAACTCTCCAGTTATGTAGTTTCTTTCATCCTCTTGATTTTCGATTCCTTTTAAAAATTCTATTTCTTTCTTATTCTTCCTTTAATTCGACCACTGTTTCTGATTCTCGTCTTTCATTTCGTTCCATCTTTTATCCTTTTGATTTCCTATTCCTTTTATAAATCCCCTTTTCTAACTTCTTCCGCCTTCATTTATTCTATGCTCTCTTTCTCACTCTCATCATCTCTCTCCTTCCTTCCTCTTCTTCTTTTTTTTATTTGCAGAGGAATTTAAACCAGTTATGTAGTTTCTTTCCTCCTCTTGATTTTCGAGTCCTTTTATAAATTCTATTTTCTTTCTTCTTCCTCCTTCATTTATTCTATGCTCTCTTTCTCCCTCTCATCACCCCTCTATTTCCTTCCTTCCTCTTCTTTTTTTACTTGCAGTAGAATTTAAACCTTTCTTTAACCAATTCTTGCTCTATTCAGCTTTTTTCATCCTTTTGATTTCCTATTCCTTTTATAAATCCTATTTTCTTTCTTCTTCCTCCTTCATTTATTCTATGCCCTCTTTCTTTATTTCTTTCGTCCATTTACACTCTCATCATCTCTCACTCTCCTTCTTTCCTCCTCTTCTTTTTTTTCCTTACTGTGGAATTTAAGCCCTCGCTGCCAAAGTTATCTGAGGCAAGGGGAGCCCCCTTCCTTTCTTGTCTCCTAACAGCCTCCCTTTTTCCCTTTTTTTATCTACAACAAAGCTGTCATCGTCAGTGTCCTTTGATATGTTAAGGCTACTTATGAAGCATTTCAGTTTTGCTTAGCGTCTCGTTGGCTTTTCTTCTATATCCTGAGTCACTATTATTGTTGTTTTTGTTGTTGTTTATATTGTTGTTAAAGTTATGGCATGATGTTCTGTGTGTACTTTCTTAGTAAAAAAAAAAGGTTCAAGATGAAGCATTACAACTTTCCTTAGTATCTCGGTTTGTTTTTCTTCAATATCATCAGAGTTACTATTATTGTTGTTGTTGTTTGTTGTTGTTGTTGTTTATGTTGTAGTTGTTAAATCTATGGGATGATGTTCTATTTTTACTCTCTTAATGAAAACCATTCAAGATGAAGCATTACAACTTTTCTTAGTATCTCGATTTGTTTTTCTTCAATATCATCAGTTACTATTATTGTTATTGTTGTTGTTGTTGTTATTACAGTTATGGCATGATGTTCTGTTTGTACTCTCTTAGTGGAAAAGATTCAAAGTGAAGCATTTCAACCTTCCTTAGTATCACAGTTAGCTTTTCTTTAATATCATCATCGTTGAAATTATATTTTTTTTTGTTTGTTTATATTGTTGTTTAACCTAGGATGTCTTGTTCAGTTTGTACTTTCTTAGTGAAAAAGGTCCAAGAAGAATGTCTAATAGGCTATGTCTAATCAGATTCTTTCGAAATTCTAATTCAGTATATTACTTTATTAAAAAAAAATTCTTCTTATCAACAATCCATAACTCATACAATGCCTCTACGGTAGGCACTCAAAACACCATATATCTGTCGATAAATAACCTGATATAATAGTGAACTAAGCAAATATTGAACTCTCTCTCCCTCTCTCTCTCTCTCTCTCTCTCTCTCTCTCTCTCTCTCTCTCTCTCTCAAACAACTCACACGAGCTAGTAAATCATTCCTTTTTGCCTCGCCATTCCACAGCCCCTTTTGTTCACCCTCTCTTTTGACTATATTTTTTTTCTTCTCTCTCTCTCTCTCTCTCTCTCTCTCTCTCTCTCTCTCTCTCTCTCTCTCTCTCTCTCTCGTAGATCATTCCTTTTATAGCATCGCCATTTCCCAATCTTTTGTACTGCCTCTCTTCCACCTTTCTTATCTTATATCTCTCTCTCTCTCTCTCTCTCTCTCTCTCTCTCTCTCTAGTAAATAATTCTCTTTTCTGCCTCACCATTTCACAATCTCTCTCTCTCTCTCTCTCTCTCTCTCTCTCTCTCTCTCTCTCTCTCTCTAGTAGATCACTCTTATTTTTTAGCATCGTCATTTCACAACCTCTTTTGTTCTGCCTTTCTTCTACCTATCTTTTTTCTCCTTTTTTATTCTCAGTCTTTTTATGTGCTGACTTGTACCTTCGGTCCTTTATCGTCCGAGTCTCGTTTTTTGTTTGGTCGTCTACAAAAAAAAAAAAAAAAAAAAAATTGCCTGGAAACCCCCGGGACCCAAAAGAGGTGAACTTCAACCTGGCTTAGTTTCATAGGCCATCTCTTGCAGGGACCCGTAATGGACTTGGGAATTTTATTTCTCTCATTGTCTCTCTTATTCGTCTTCTGGAAGATAGTCTTCTTACAAAGTCAAATGCTGGACTTCATCATTTGCAGCTGAATTATCTAACAAGAAATAGATGAAAAATGTGGACGTTATCTTTTGCAAAAGAATTATCTAACAAGAAATACATGAAAATGTGGACTTTATTATAAATAAAAATGTAGACGTTAACTTTTGAAACAAAATCAAACAAGCAATCGATGAAAAATTTGGACTTTATAGTTTGTAACAGAATTATCCAAAAAGAAATATATGAAAAATGTGGACGTTATCCTTTTTAACAGAATTATCCAACAAGAAATATATGAAAAATGTGGACGTTATCATTCGCAACAGAATTATCCAAGAGGCAATAGATAAAAATGTAGACGT
>NC_090725.1:114907467-114919967 GCF_036898095.1 Palaemon carinicauda | reverse complement strand
AGGTAAGCGCACCCGAAATTCTCTCTCCCCGGGCCTGGAGGGGCCTTCATTCTGCTTCTAAGTATGATGAGGACGGTTGTGTCCCGAAGAGAACTAGTGGTGCATGGTTTTATGGGGTCGTGAAGGAAGTCGGCCATAAGCTAACGAGAATGCGTTGTAAATGCAACAAGGCGTTCGTTAAAGGATTGTTTGAAATTATCTTCCGTAATTAATGTTTTCGTGGTATTCTTTAAACGTCAAATAATGTTACCTTCAAAGTTACAGTTCATGGATTTTTGGTACTTTCTCCTACCCTTAAAAAACCCGTAAATCTTAATCGGATATTCTCTGTAAAAATATACTATACTCAGCCGGTTTTTTTATTTTATTTAAGGATCATTTAAAATTATCTTTCGTAATTAGGGATTGTTTTCGTGCTATTCTAAAAACGTAAAATAAAGTTACCTTCAAGGTTGCAGTTCATAGATTTTTGGTACTTTCTCCTTCACTTAAAAACCCGTAATTTTAATGGGAAATTCTCCGTAAAAATAAAATATTCTGAGCCGTTTTTTTTAAGGATTATTTAAAATTATCTTTCGTAATTAAGGATTGTTTTCGTGCTATTCTAAAAACATAAAATAAAGTTACCTTCAAGGTTGCAGTTCATAGATTTTTGGTACTTTCTCCTTCACTTAAAAACCCGTAATTTTACTGGGAAATTCTCCGTAAAAATACAATATTCTCAGCCGTTTTTTTAAGGATTATTTAAAATTATCTTTCGTAATTAAGGATTGTTTTCGTGCTATTCTAAAAACATAAAATAAAGTTACCTTCAAGGTTGCAGTTCATGGATTTTTTGGTATGTTCTCTTCTACACTTAAAAAACCGTAATTTTAATGGGAAATTCTCCGTAAAAACATGCTATTCTGAGCCGTTTTTTTAAAGGATTGTTTAAAATTATCTCTCGTAAATAATGTTTGCGTGCTATTCTTTAAATGTAAAATAAAGTTACCTTCAAGGTTACAGTACATGGAATTTTGGTACTTTCTCATACACTTAAAAACAACGTAATTTTAATCGGAAATTCTCAGTAAATATATACTATTCTCAACCGTATTTCAGTAAAATGCAGGCGACCGTAATGTTTACCCTAGTTGGTTATTATCTTTCACGGGTTGGTGACCATAATATCATTCCTTTTACGTCAATATATCCGTTTTTTAAACGGTAAAAATCCTGGGTGAAAAATTTTGTCAGGCATTTACCGTTTTTAGGCAAATTTTTTACCAATTTAGTAGTACAGTTATTATCTTTTATGGGTTGGTGACCGTAATATCATTCCTGTTACGTCAATATATCCGTTCTTAAAACGGTAAAAATCCTGGGGGGGGGGAAAATGTTGTCAGGCAAACAACGTTTTTAGGCAAATTTTTAAGTGTAGTTGTACATTTGTGCACAACTTAAAACTAATATACTTTATCCTTCTTTCCAGGCATTCATCGTTTTATAGGCCAGATATTTAGCAGTGTAGTTGTACATTTATGCGCAACTCAAAACTAATTTACTTTATCATTCTTTCCAGGCATTTAACGTTTTTCTAATACAAATTCTCAACAGTGTAGTTGTACATTTGTGCACAACTCAAAAACTAATTTACTTTATCCTTCTTTCCAGATTGTCGCTTTTGTAAACGAGACTGTGGTCTTCAGCAACAAGACAGTGAACTCATCAACTTTCACATACCATCTGGCGCCTCTGGTACCCGGGCACACATACGCCGTCAGCCTATCGGCCCTCTCAAAAATGGGCTCAGGCCCCACTTCCCGACCAATCAGATTGCAGACCGATCCGGCGTTGCTGAACCCCTTGGCCAATAGACACGCTGGTTCCGAGGGTGTCGTTAGAGAGGCCTGGTTTATTGTACTCGTCGGAGGTACAATGTTTTTCCTGCTGTTGGTGTTCATCGTGTTACTGTACATCAGGCGATCACAGAACAAGGGGTCGAAGCTGCCTGCTCTCAATGGTAAGTCTTCAGTACAAAGTTTGTGTTTTTTAATTAAATTTTTTGTCTCTACCAAAATTCGTCTTTTCAAACTTCATCGCTATGAAGAAGATAAACAACATAGGTGACAACACATTCCCTTGGAGTAATCCACTGTTCACTGGAAATTCATTTGATAGGACTCCACTTTAATGATGTACCAGTGTTTTATAATTAATTTTTTATCTCTATGACGTACCGGGGCAGTACTAGTCTAGTTATTCTACACAAACTAGTCTTTTCAAACTAGCTCTATGAGATGGATAAACAACGTAGGTGACAACACATTCCCTTGGAGTACTCCACCGTTCACTGGAAATTCATTTGATAGGACTCCACTTCTATGATGTACCAAGGCAGTACCAGTTATTCTACACAATGCCCCGTTACATTATTAGATCTAAATGCAGGTCTTCTAAAATCTATCTAACTTTTATAAAGACATCTTCGCTTTTATGGTTTAAAATTTATTTTCGTCTTATTCTTTATTTCTAACAAATGATATCAGCGTCAATGACTCTTATTGTTTATTTCTAAAAAAATTATATCAGCGTCAATGACCTTCTATGTCAGGATACCAGAAAACTCAAATTCAATCAATATAAAAACTATCAAACATGTTAATGTTTCCTGGCTATTCTGAGATCGAAAATACCTCGTGATATTAATGGCAATCTTAGAGGTTTCCAACTTTCCCCTTCTCGTTTCTCATTAATGCTTCTTTCCCTAAAAGCTTTTTGAAATTAAGCCAAGGATCCGATACCCTGATCAGTTATACTGAGTTATAACAGAACTCGTTTCTTACATTATTTCTGAGTTGGCGGCCTATAGAGACGTCTTTCTAAGAATCCGTGTTTTAATGTACGAATTCACTTGTCTGAATCAGTTTACTATAGTTACCTGGTGCTTGAATTACATTTCAGTCTACATAATCGCCATTTACAGATGCAAATATAATTTTCGTTCAATACAATTGAGATCTACATTTTAAACAAGTTTGGTAAGTGAACAAAGCATAGAAACCTTCAAGAAATTTAATTTGTGAACAAAGCTTAGAAACCTTAAAGAAATTTGGTATGTGAAAATGCTTAAATAAATTTGATAGCTAAACAAAACTTAGAAACTTTATAAAAATTTAATTTGTGAACAAAGCTTAGAAACCTTCAGGAAACTTGATATGTGAAAAAATCATAGACACCTTAAAGAAATTTGACATATGAACAAAGCTTAGAAATCTTCAAGAAATTTCATGTTTGTAAACAAATCTTAGAAACCATAAAGAAATTTTATATGTGAACAAAGCTTAGAAACCTTAAATAAATTTTATGTGAACAAAGCTTTGAAACCTTAAAGAAATCGGATGTGAACAAAGCTAAGAAACCTTAAATAAATTTGATAAGTAAACAAAGCTTAAAAACATTAAAAGAAATTTGATAGATGAACAAATCTTAGAAATCTTCAAGAAATTTCATGTTTGAGAACAGATCTGAGAAACCTTAAAGAAATTGATTTATGAACAAAACTTAAAAACTTTTAAGGAAATTTTATAGGTAAACAAAGCCTAGAAACCTTTAAAAAAATTTATATCTGTAAACAAAGCTTAAAAACCTTCAAGAAATTTGATAGGTAAACAAAGCTTAAAACCTTCCAAAAAAAATTATATCTGTAAACAAAGCTTAAAAACCTTCAAGAAATTTGATATTTGCGAACAAAGCCTAGAAATCTAAAAGAAATCTTATATTAGTGAACAAAGCTTAAAAACCTTAAAGATATTTTATATGTGAGCATAGCTTAGAAACCTTAAAGAAATTAGATATTTGTGAATAAAGTTTAGAAACCTTAAAGAAATTTGATATGTGAACAAAGCTTAGAAACCTTAAAGAAATTAGATATTTGTGAACAAACTTAAAAACCTTAAAATAAATTTGATATGTGAACAAAGCTTAGAAACCTTAAAGATATTTTATATGTGAACAAAGCTTAGAAACCTTAAAGATATTAGATATTTGTGAACAAACTTAAAAACCTTAAAAGATATTTGATATGTGAACAAAGCTTAAAAACCCTAAAGATATTTCATATGTATACAAAGCTTAGAAACCTTAAAGATATTTGATATGTAAACAAAGCATAAAAATCTTGAAGATATTTGATATGTGATCAAAGCTTAAAAATCTTACAGAATTTTTGTGTGACGAGAGCTTAAAATCCTTAAAAGAAATGTGATATTAGTGAACAAACTTTAGAAACCTTAAAGATATATCATATGTAAACAAAGTATAAATATCTTGTTAATTCCCTCTAATTACAATTATCCGTCATTTTCCTGAACATAATTAGATTCTAGTTTCAATAAAAAAGAAAACAATTATATAAGGGTATTTCAATGAACAAAGGTTTTAGCCTCCTATACTATTTTGTAGAAAATCGTGCTAACTTTGCACGTTTTAAATTTCATCATGAACATGATATTCCAATGTGGTAACGTCCCTGACTGGTCGCAAGACTGGGGTTCGATTCCGGCTCAAACTCGTTAGTTTCTTTGATCGCTGCAACCTCAACATCCTTGTAAGCTAATGATAGGGGGTTTGGAGGAGCCTACAGACCTATCTGCTGAGTCATCAGCAGCCTTTCCCTGGCCCTCCCTGGTCCTTGCTTGGGTGGAGAAGGGGGGCTTGGGTGCTGATCATATAAATATATGGTCAGTCTCTAGGGCATTGTCCCTTGCCCCTGCCATTCATGAGCGGCCTTTAAACCTTTAAACCTTTCACCATGGAACCATTTTCTTCCCTGTATTTTTTATCATTCCTTTCCACGAATTTCTTTCGCCCAATCCATTCTTCCAGGCCTTAATCTAACCCGTTTTTTTTTCCACCCAACTCCAATTCTCCACACCCTCAAGAGCTCCTCCCAAAACCCTCATAAACATTTTCTTTTCAGCCGAAACTATTCCTCATCCACAGAAATTTCCTCTTTTTATACCAGTCGACTAGGGGCCCAACACCCCCAAGTTAACGTGCCCCCCCCCCCCCCACCCCTCCCCCCTCTTAATTCCCCCAACCCCACTCCTCCCATACCAATTCTTTAACTCCTCAAAGGCAAAGTGAGAAGAAATACTTTCCTTCTTCCCATTTTCCTTCAAGGGAACTTTTTCTCCCCGCACCTCTAATCACAGTATAATCTCTAGGCCCTGATTGATATAAAGCTACTGTGCTCTTGACTCCTTGCTACCCCAACCCGCCAATGTTGTAATCACGAGCACTGTAATTGCTTGCAATTGCTTGCAATTGCTTTCCTTTTGCACGATATACATCTCCACCGGCAAAGGATATTGACCGGGCCACGGTTCAATTGGCACTTGCCTGGCACTACCCCCGTACTCCAACTGCCCCGTGGGGCAATTTAGCGCTCGGCTTATTTATAAGGTTTTAGTCGTCCTATTAAATGATTTTTCTTAACGCATTACCTTCTTCCTCCGCCTCGTTCTTCCGCCGTGTGAAATTCATGATCCTTTTCGTCATGTCATTCCTTAGGCAAATCATTTCACAAAGAAGGAAAAATGGAAAATGAGGAGACAAGAAAGAAAAGGAAATTTGTAACTGCGACTTTTATAACCTTCATTTTTGTAAGACCCGTGGATTTAGCTCCTCTCTCTCTCTCTCTCTCTCTCTCTCTCTCTCTCTCTCTCTCTCTCTCTCTCTCTCTCTCTCTCAATAATCATTCCTATATTTGCATTGTCATTTTGCAATCTCTCTCTCTCTCTCTCTCTCTCTCTCTCTCTCTCTCTCTCTCTCTCTCTCTCTCAGGCCATTCTCTTTTCCTCATATTCCTTCAAATGATGCTTATGAAATGTCGCGATCTTCCAGAGGTTTAATCCCCACTCCTTCATTATTCAGAATCCTTTGGTAATGCCCTGGAGTACGAACTGTGGCAAATAGCGCGGCAGTAAAAATGGGGGCGAAATTTAAATGCGTGTTTACAAGGTACAATTCCAAATCACTATCACTCAAACTGCACGGTTCCTTTAACGTTTATGGCATCTTGGGCAATTTCATAATTCACTCTCACAGTAATGGTTATTTCTCGCCCATCTACAACTTGTCGGTTGATTTGACAGAGGTGAATAAATGAGGAGTTGGGATTTTATTTTCAAATTCTTAATGATGGCTGGAAATGGATTGGCTAGGGGTGTAATTTTGTGGAAATTGTATGAATATTGTTTGGACTTCTAACATCGTTCATTTCTTTGAAGAGTTCAATACTAAAATGCTTATCACGTTATTCTCTTCTTTGAAGAATTTGATGATAAATGATTATTCTAATAGTCTTTTCTTTGAAGAATTTGATATTGAAATGATCATAACATTATTCTTTTCTTAGAAGAATTCAATACTAAAATTATTATCACGTTATTCTCTTCTTTGAAGAATTTTATACCAAAATTATTATTATAATATTCTTTCTTTTGAAGAATTTGATACAAAAATTTATTATAATATTCTTTTCTTTCTAGAATTTGATAATAAAATTATTATCATATTATTTTCTTTGAATAATTTGATACTCAAGCGATATAATATTCCTCTCTTTAAAGAATTTTATACTAAAATTAAAATAAAATCGCTGCTAAATAATTTGCAAAATATTCTTCCAGTAAATTTCATTGCAATGAAAATTATGTTATTTGTTGAGGATAACTAAACAAATGAGGATGATTAAACAAGTCTCCAGTGCCTCACTTCACTCAATGCAATTAGTTCACAACAATATGTAAGAAATAATCTTCCTTATACCATTTCTGTATTTCATTTTTATAGTTTGCTTTGTAAAGGTCTGTAGAAACTGCTATGAATAGACCTTTACCAAAACTCGTTCTTTTCTTATAACTTCAATTTATCCATATCTTCTGGCAATAGCAGCAAACAAGAAAATTATTTACTATACTATACCAAACTGAGTTACGTACTGTTATTATTATTATTATTATTATTATTATTATTATTATTATTATTATTGGTTGTTGTTGTTGTTGTTGTTGTTACTAATAGCTAAACTACAACCCTAGTTGGGAAAAAGCTGAACGCTACAAGTCCCAAGGGATTCAACGGGGAAAATAGCGCAGTGAGGAAACGAAATAAGGAAACAGAGATGAGGAAACAGTGTACCCTCTTCCTCTTGTTTTTTCAAAGTATTTTATAGCCTATATGTGAAAGATTTATTTTACGTAGTTATTGTTCTTAAAATATTTTATTTCAGTAGTTAATTACTTCTCATGTTGTCTCCATATTTCCTTTCCTCACTGGGTTACTTTCCCTGTAGGAGCCCTCGGGCTTATAGCATTCTGTTTTTCCAACTAGGGTTGTAGCTTAGCAAGTAATAATAATAATAACAATAATAATAATAATAATAATAATAATAATAATAATAATTAATAATAATAATTGGTTAGAAAAAGAACATCCCAGCTATTTTCCTTTACCTTTTTCCAGTTCTTACACCTTTCTCTTTCTCCCTTCTTCTGCGATTCAAGTCTTCCTCTCTTTATCTAGTTAATTTAGGTTAGAAAATGAACGTTCCACCTGTTTTCATTTACCTTTTTCCAGTTCTTGCACCTTTTTCTTTCTCCCTTCTTCTGCGATTCAAGTCTTCCTCTCTTTATCTAGTTAATTTAGGTTAGAAAATGAACGTTCCACCTGTTTTCATTTACCTTTTTCCAGTTCTTGCACCTTTTTCTTTCTCCCTTCTTCTGCGATTTCAAGTCTTCCTCTCTTTATCTAGTTAATTTAGGTTAGAAAATGAACGTTCCAGCTGTTTTCATTTACCTTTTTCCAGTTCTTGCACCTTTCTCTTTCTCCCTTCTTCTGCGATTCAAGTCTTCCTCTCTTTTTCTAGTTAATTTAGGTTAGAAAATGAACGTTCCACCTGTTTTCATTTACCTTTTTCCAGTTCTTGCACCTTTTCTTTCTCCCTTCTTCTGCGATTCAAGTCTTCCTCTCTTTATCTAGTTAATTTAGGTTAGAAAATGAACGTTCCAGCTGTTTTCATTTACCTTTTTCCAGTTCTTGCACCTTTCTCTTTCTCCCTTCTTCTGCGATTCAAGTCTTCCTCTCTTTATCTAGTTAATTTAGGTTAGAAAATGAACGTTCCACCTGTTTTCATTTACCTTTTTCCAGTTCTTGCACCTTTCTCTTTCTCCCTTCTTCTGCGATTCAAGTCTTCCTCTCTTTATCTAGTTAATTTAGGTTAGAAAATGAACGTTCCACTGTTTTCATTTACCTTTTTCCAGTTCTTGCACCTTTCTCTTTCTCCCTTCTTCTGCGATTCAAGTCTTCCTCTCTTTATCTAGTTAATTTAGGTTAGAAAATGAACGTTCCACTGTTTTCATTTACCTTTTTCCAGTTCTTGCACCTTTTTCTTTCTCCCTTCTTCTGCGATTCAAGTCTTCCTCTCTTTATCTAGTTAATTTAGGTTAGAAAATGAACGTTCCAGCTGTTTTCATTTACCTTTTTCCAGTTCTTGCACCTTTCTCTTTCTCCCTTCTTCTGCGATTCAAGTCTTCCTCTCTTTATCTAGTTAATTTAGGTTAGAAAATGAACGTTCCACCTGTTTTCATTTACCTTTTTCCAGTTCTTGCACCTTTTTCTTTCTCCCTTCTTCTGCGATTCAAGTCTTCCTCTCTTTATCTAGTTAATTTAGGTTAGAAAATGAACGTTCCAGCTGTTTTCATTTACCTTTTTCCAGTTCTTGCACCTTTCTCTTTCTCCCTTCTTCTGCGATTCAAGTCTTCCTCTCTTTATCTAGTTAATTTAGGTTAGAAAATGAACGTTCCAGCTGTTTTCATTTACCTTTTTCCAGTTCTTACACCTTTCTCTTTCTCCCTTCTTCTGCGATTTAAGTCTTCCTCTCTTTATCTAGTTAATTTAGGTTAGAAAATGAACGTTCCACCTGTTTTCATTTACCTTTTTCCAGTTCTTGCACCTTTTTCTTTCTCCCTTCTTCTGCGATTCAAGTCTTCCTCTCTTTATCTAGTTAATTTGGGTTAGAAAATGATCGTTTCAGCTGTTTTCATTTACCTTTTTCCAGTTCTTGCACCTTTTTCTTCTCCCTTCTTCTGCGTTTCAAGTCTTCCTTTCTTTTTCTAGTTAATTTAGGTTAGAAAATGAACGTTTCAGCTGTTTTCATTTACCTTTTTCCAGTTCTTGCACCTTTTTCTTCTCCCTTCTTCTGCGTTTCAAGTCTTCCTTTCTTTTTCTAGTTAATTTAGGTTAGAAAATGAACGTTTCAGCTGTTTTCATTTACCTTTTTCCAGTTCTTGCACCTTTCTCTTCTCCCTTCTTCTGCGTTTCAAGTCTTCCTTTCTTTTTCTAGTTAATTTAGGTTAGAAAATGAACGTTTCAGCTGTTTTCATTTACCTTTTTCCAGTTCTTGCACCTTTCTCTTTCTCCCTTCTTCTGCGATTTAAGTTTCCTTTCTTTATCTAGTTAATTTAGGTTAGAAAATGAACGTTCCAGCTTTTTCATTTACCTTTTTCCAGTTCTTGCACCTTTCTCTTTCTCCCTTCTTCTGCGATTCAAGTCTTCCTCTCTTTATCTAGTTAATTTAGGTTAGAAAATGAACGTTCCAGCTGTTTTCATTTACCTTTTTCCAGTTCTTACACCTTTCTCTTTCTCCCTTCTTCTGCGATTTAAGTCTTCCTCTCTTTATCTAGTTAATTTAGGTTAGAAAATGAACGTTCCAGCTGTTTTCATTTACCTTTTTCCAGTTCTTGCACCTTTCTCTTTCTCCCTTCTTCTGCGTTTCAAGTCTTCCTCTCTTTTCTAGTTAATTTAGGTTAGAAAATGAACGTTCCAGCAGTTTTCATTTACCTTTTTCCAGTTCTTGCACCTTTCTCTTTCTCCCTTCTTCTGCGATTCAAGTCTTCCTCTCTTTATCTAGTTAATTTAGGTTAGAAAATGAACGTTCCAGCTGTTTTCATTTACCTTTTTCCAGTTCTTGCACCTTTCTCTTTCTCCCTTCTTCTGCGTTTCAAGTCTTCCTCTCTTTTTCTAGTTAATTTAGGTTAGAAAATGAACGTTCCAGCTTTTTTCATTTACCTTTTTCCAGTTCTTGCACCTTTCTCTTTCTCCCTTCTTCTGCGATTTAAGTCTTCCTCTCTTTATCTAGTTAATTTGGGTTAGAAAATGAACGTTCCAGCTGTTTTCATTTACCTTTTTCCAGTTCTTGCACCTTTCTCTTTCTCCCTTCTTCTGCGATTCAAGTCTTCCTCTCTTTTTCTAGTTAATTTAGGTTAGAAAATGAACGTTCCAGCTGTTTTCATTTACCTTTTTCCAGTTCTTGAACATTTCTCTTTCTCCCTCCTTCTGCGAATTAAGTCTTCCTACCTGTCTATAGTTAATTTGGGTTAGAACATGAATGTTCGAGCTATTTCTTTTACCTTTTTTCCAGTTAATTTGGGTTAGGACATGAACTTTCCAGCTATTTTCATTTGCCTTTTCCAGCTCTTACACATTTCTCTTCCTCCCTTCTTCTACAATCTAAGTCATCCTCTCTTCCTCTTTCCTCCTCTCCACGAAAGCATCCACGGCCACCTAGCAGTTTCCCAACAACCATCTCTCCCCCTCTTTGCAAATCACGACAAACTGTCAGCTCCAGACGGAAGCCTGGAATGGGGGGTGGGGGGAAACTGTGGGACACAGGAGGAATCACATCCCCCCAAAAGTAAACCTCCGGTTCCCCACGTGCGTTAACAAAGTGGGGAGTCTCCTCCCCTACGTTCCCCTACGATCCCCAACAGGGCCAAATGCAGCAGCCGACCCGGTGGTCTACCGTATGGCCTACCTTATAGCCTACCCTATGGCCGACCCTAGAGCCTACCCCGACCTACAAGGACTGCTCTCACCGTCACAATTTCCTCCTTTTTATGGCGTCCATCTTCTGGCCAATACGACCATTAAAATGTTTCGAAACGGTGACTCGAGATGGAAAGTCGCGGCGTCATGACGACTCTGTCGTAATTCTGTCGTAATTCTGTCGTAATTTGGTCGTAGTCGTTGAGGAGTCGTAATACTGTCGCAATACTGTCGTAGTTTAGTCGTAGTTGTTGAGGGGGATTTCTTTTCACCACATAAAGAACAGGGAACTTAAATTCCTCTACATTTAAGTGGTCCGTTTTACCTAACTGGCCGAAGAAAATAGTTCTCTGGCAAAAAAAAAAAAAAAAAAAAAAAAATATATATATATTGCAGCTGTTGAGTAAATTAAAAGGAATGGGTACAAAAAATGTTATGGCGGTGACTGGACCCACGAATCTAATTTATTTTCCCCCAAACTTCTGTTTTCTCGTTTTTAGTTTTCTGTGTAGTTTTTTTTTTTTTCAAGCCATTTTCTCTTTAAAAGTTGCGATTCCAGACAAATTATTCAATAGTTAACATATAAATGAAACAGCGAATGTATAGTTTGTGTTATAGAGATCATTTTATAAAACTGTGAATGATTTCTATTTTTCGTTGGTGGAGTATAATAAGCAGGAATTCCTTTTTAACTTGAACTTACGTCAAAAAAAAAAATAAAAAAAATTATAATCGGGGATTCTCCAAAAAAATAAAAGGTTCTCATCTCAATTTCAGTAAAATACAGGGAACTGTAATTTTCTCCCTACTTTGTTATTAATTTATACGGATATTTTACTGAAATATCACACCTTAACGTCAATATATCCATTTTTAAAACTGCAAATGCAAGGCAACATTTTTTCCAAGATACCTAGTTTTTTTTTTTTTTTTTTTTTTTGGGGGGGGGGCAAATTTTCAACAGTGTACACTACAAATTAAATCCAGAATTACTCTTACAGACAATACAAACACTGATTTTATAGGAATCATTCATTCAACTCCTGGCTACACTGTTACAAAATTTGCCGTAAGAAAACGATAAAAATCCTGGGACAAGTATTGCCAGGTATTTACCTTTTTAAGAACGAATATAATGAACTCAAGGAGTGATATTATAGTCACCAAAACGTAAAAGAATTAATTCAAGGTAAAATTACGGTCGACTGTATTTTACTGAAATACGGCTGAGAACGGTATATTTTTACAGAGAATTTCCGATTAAAATTACGTTTTTTTTTTTTTTTTTTTTTTTTTTTTTTAAGTGTAGGTCGAGACGAAGACTTGTTTCCTTGCATGATAATAAAAAATCCAATAAAATATCCTTTTATTTTTTAACAATCGCGCGTCTGAGGGCCAGACTACTATAGCTACTAAGCAGACCACAACTCCAGTACGAAAACAATCTTCCACTGAACATCGCCGGGCCCTGGGGGAACGTGTGAATATCTGCCCCGCAATGGTGCAGAAAAGAAAAATCAACAGAAGGGCACTTGCTACTTGAAAAAATACGATCTTCAGTCGTTTTTTTTACAAAGTCTCTTGGAAGGTTAAAGCTACAACTTCGCCTCTTCTCAATGAGGCTTTCCCAT
>NC_090725.1:114882467-114899967 GCF_036898095.1 Palaemon carinicauda | reverse complement strand
TTCCTCACTGGCTATTTTCACTTGTTAGAGCCCTTGAGCCTATAGCATATTTCTTTTCCAACTAGGGTTGCAGCTTATTATTAGTATTATCATTATTATTAGCTAAGGAACAACCCTAGTTGGAAAAGCAAGATGCTATAAGCCCAAGAGCTCCAACAGGGAAATATAACCCAGTGAGGAAAGGAAATAAGGACATGAATAAACTGTATATGAGAAGTTATATTATTATTATTATTATTATTATTATTATTATTATTATTAGCTAAGCTACAACCCTAGTTGGAAAAGCAGGATGCTATAAGCCCAAGGGACCCAACAGGGAAAATAGCCCAGTGAGGAAAATAAATAAGGAAACTGCAAGAATACTTTCTTGTTACTAGCCTAAAGTGACCTTTTAAAAGTATCTACTTTCCACTACTAGTGCAGCATTTATGAAGAGAAAATAAAAAAATATATTTGCAAGATTTTTATTGGGTCTATGACTCACCGGGCAAGTCCACTTACTCGCTAATTGTCGCCGAATCCTAGAGGTGACGAGACAAACATTGTTGATCAATAACGTTTTTTTTTATTTTGCTCTCTCTACTTAATAACATTATCAAAATGTAAGAATTTAGAGTATCTTCTCACGATTGCATAAAGGTCGATCATGAATGGCAGAGGCATGGGACAGTGAAATGGCCCTATCAAGCAGAACAATGCCCTAAAGACTGACCATATTCATATGATCAACGCCCAAGCCCTTTTTCCACCCAAGGTAGAACCAAGGAGGGCCAGGCAATGGCTGCTGATGAATCAGCAGATAGACCTATAGGCTACCCCAAACCCACCATTATTAGCTAACAAGGATGGTGAGGTTGAAGCGACCAAAAGGAACTAACGAGTTTGACCGGGACTCGAATTCCAGTCTGGCAATCACCAAGCAAGGACACTACCACCCGGCCACCACAACCGTGTCTTGATCTACATTGTCACTGCATTTTTATGATACCATACCAGTTAGGGTAATGACATATTCTACATGCCTTAACAACATTATTATTTCTATTATTATTATTATTATTATTATTATTATTATTATTATTATTATCATCATCATCATCCTTATTATTATTATTATTATTATTATTATTATTATTATTATTATTATTATTATTATTGTTATTATTATTATTTTTATTAATATTACTATTATTATCATAATTATTATTATTATAATTACTATCTAAGCTACAACCCAAGTTGGAAAGGTATGATGGTATAAGCCCTAAGGCTCCAACAGGGATAAAATAGCCCAGTGAGAAAAGGAAATACGGAAATAAATATACTACATGAGAAGTAATGAACAATTAAAATTAAACATATAAAGAACAAAAACAAAATTAAAACAGATCTTTACACATGAAAACTGTAAAATGAGACATGACAGCTTGTTCAACATAAAAACATTTGCTCCAAAAGCTAACATTATAAGTACTATGTCGCATATCCAGTAGTTTTACAAGATAAAAATCTCTATTCTGTAATAAATAATCTACAGAAGAAGTAATGAACAATTAAAATAAAACATTTTGAGATCGTTATCAAAATTAAAATAGATCTTATATATATACATATATATAAATATATATATAAATATACATACATACATATATATATATATATATATATATATATATACATATATATAAATATACACACACAGTTATACATATACACATATATATACATATAAATATACAATATATAAATATATAAATATATATATATATATATATATATATATATATATATATATATACTATAAAAAGATATTTAAATCAGCCTGTTCAACATAAAAACATTTACTCCAAATGCTAACATTTTAACTACTACTAAGAACATCATACTTCAATTCCTCTCAATCTTTTTTTCTATAAAACAAATAAATAAATAAAAAAAAAAGTAGTGCTCTCCCGAAAGAGTCTCGACTTTTCGACTCTTCCAAACGATATCCATGTAGTTGTTACTGATCCCCCGTCTTTATCTGAGTCAATAAACTGAGTTCGAGAGACAGTTTAGTACCCAATACCCCAGGAAGGCGTTCGAAGCCATAAAATGGCCTGGTCGCCCGTATCTCGTCACGGGTGTTGCTATCCCGATGCATTTTCTCTCTGTTATAGCCCCCTCCCTCCCCCTTCGTCCCAAATTCCTGCCCCCTTCCCCATTAGTAAAGCCTCCCTAACCCTCCTTTTATATGGAATCCAGAAACACCATAGGATTAGGGCTCATCGTGTGTGGGAAAGTCTTTGTTGTTGTTATGTCTGTCGTTTGTTTTCTTGGGCTGCCTTAAGGTCGTGTTTTTGTCGATTTGTTTGTGTCCTTGAGGGATTTCTCTTCATATCTTTTTCAGCAACTTTATCATTGTTTCCTTGTCTCATTATGCTGGGAAAATTTGTTTTTTGGCTCTCCATGAAGGTCGTGTTTTTGTCAATTTGTTTGTCCTTGAAGGATTTCTCTTTATATCTTTTTTCAGTAACTTTCTATATCATTGTTTCCTTGTATCATTATACTGGGAAAGTCTATTTTCTTGGGCTCTGCATGAAGGACATGTTTTTGTAGATTGGTTTGTCCTTGAAGGACTTCTCTTCATATCTTTTTCTGTAACTTTTTCCTTGTTTCCTTGTCTCAATATGCTGGGGAAGTCTTTGTTTTCTTGGGCTCTCTATGAAGGTCGTGTTTTTGTCGATTTGTTTGTCCTTGAAGGATTTCCTTTCATATCTTTTTCAGTAGCTTTTTTTATCCTTGTTTCCTTGTCTCATTATGCAAGGAAAGTCTTCGTTTTCTTGGGCTCTTCATGAGGGATGTGTTTTTGTCGATTTGTTTGTCCTTGAAGGATTCCTTTTCATATCTTTTTCAGTAACTTTATCATTGTTTTCTTGTCTCATTATGCTGGGGAACTCTTTGTTTTCTTGGGTTTTGCCTGAAGGCTGTGTTTTTGTCGATTTGTTTGTACTTGGAAGAATCCTCTTCATATCTTTTTCAGTAACTTTATCATTGTTTTCTTGTCTCATTATGCTGGGGAACTCTTTGTTTTCTTGGGTTTTGCCTGAAGGCTGTGTTTTTGTCAATTTGTTTGTACTTGGAAGAATCCTCTTCATATCTTTTTCAGTAACTTTATCATTGTTTTCTTGTCTCATTATGCTGGGGAACTCTTTGTTTTCTTGGGTTCTGCCTGAAGGCTGTGTTTTTGTCGATTTGTTTGTACTTGGAAGAATCCTCTTCATATCTTTTTCAGTAACTTTATCATTGTTTCCTTGTCTCTTATGCTGGGGAACTCTTTGTTTTCTTGGGTTCTGCCTGAAGGCTGTGTTTTTGTCAATTTGTTTGTACTTGGAAGAATCCTCTTCATATCTTTTTCAGTAACTTTATCATTGCTTTCTTGTCTCATTATGCTGGGGAACTCTTTGTTTTCTTGGGTTCTGCCTGAAGGCTGTGTTTTTGTCGATTTGTTTGTACTTGGAAGAATCCTCTTCATATCTTTTTCAGTAACTTTATCATTGTTTTCTTGTCTCATTATGCTGGGGAACTCTTTGTTTTCTTGGGTTCTGCCTGAAGGCTGTGTTTTTGTCGATTTGTTTGTACTTGGAAGAATCCTCTTCATATCTTTTTCAGTAACTTCATCATTGTTTCCTTGTCTCTTATGCTGGGGAACTCTTTGTTTTCTTGGGTTCTGCCTGAAGGCTGTGTTTTTGTCAATTTGTTTGTACTTGGAAGAATCCTCTTCATATCTTTTTCAGTAACTTTATCATTGTTTTCTTGTCTCATTATGCTGGGGAACTCTTTGTTTTCTTGGGTTCTGCCTGAAGGCTGTGTTTTTGTCGATTTGTTTGTACTTGGAAGAATCCTCTTCATATCTTTTTCAGTAACTTTATCATTGTTTTCTTGTCTCATTATGCTGGGGAACTCTTTGTTTTCTTGGGTTCTGCCTGAAGGCTGTGTTTTTGTCGATTTGTTTGTACTTGGAAGAATCCTCTTCATATCTTTTTCAGTAACTTTATCATTGTTTTCTTGTCTCATTATGCTGGGGAACTCTTTGTTTTCTTGGGTTCTGCCTGAAGGCTGTGTTTTTGTCAATTTGTTTGTACTTGGAAGAATCCTCTTCATATCTTTTTCAGTAACTTTATCATTGTTTCCTTGTCTCATTATGCTGGGGAAGTCTTTGTTTTCTTGGGTTCTGCCTGAAGGCTGTGTTTTTGTCGATTTGTTTGTACTTGGAAGAATCCTCTTCATATCTTCTTCAGTAACTTTATCATTGTTTTCTTGTCTCATTATGCTGGGGAAGTCTTTGTTTTCTTGGGTTCTGCCTGAAGGCTGTGTTTTTGTCGATTTGTTTGTACTTGGAAGAATCCTCTTCATATCTTCTTCAGTAACTTTATCATTGTTTCCTTGTCTCATTATGCTGGGGAAGTCTTTGTTTTCTTGGGTTCTGCCTGAAGGCTGTGTTTTTGTCGATTTGTTTGTACTTGGAAGAATCCTCTTCATATCTTTTTCAGTAACTTCATCATTGTTTCCTTGTCTCTTATGCTGGGGAACTCTTTGTTTTCTTGCGCCCTGCTTGAAGGCTGTGTTTTTGTCGAATTTCTTGTCCTTAAGGAATTGTTTCTTTCATGTCTTTTTCAGTAATTTTCCTTTTCTTTGTGGCGGAGATGTGAGCTCTACTGGGTTTATATTTTGAGATTTCCTTTTCTTGCTGTAAATGTTATGAATTTCTCAAGTTGTGTTTATTTTCTTTTACTTTATACCCAAGTGGTATTATTGATCGACGTTCAAAAACCTCTCTCTCTCTCTCTCTCTCTCTCTCTCTCTCTCTCTCTCTCTCTCTCTCTCTCTCTCTCTCTCTCTCTCTCTCTCTCTCTCTCTCTCTCTCTCTCTCTCTCTCTCTTTATATATACATATATATATATATATATATATATATATATATATATATATATATATATATATATGTATATATATATATATATATATATGTATATATATGTATATATATATATATATATATATATATATATATATATACAGGTACATATATATATATATATATATGGCTCATCGTATGTAAGGAAATCTTATTTTTGGGCTCTTCGTGAAGGTCATGTTTTTGTCAATTTCGTGTCCCTAAGGATTTTTTTCCTTCATATAAATTTCAGCCATTTTCATTTTCATTTTCTTGGCTCAACGTGAGTAAGGAAAGTCTTTGTTTTTGGGCTCTTCGTGAAGGTTCGTGTTTTTGTCGAATTTATAGTCCTTGGAGGATTTGTCTTCATATCTTTTTGTGCAACTTTCCTTTTTATTGTTTTCTTGGCTTATCGTGTGTAAGGAAAGTCTTCGTTTTTAAGCTCTTTGTCCTTGAAGGATTTATTAGCTTCACATCACTTTCAGCAACTTTCCTTTTTATAGTGTCCTTGGATTATCGTATGTAAAAAAAAGTCCCTGTTTCTTGTAATCTTCATGAAAGCCGTATTTTATAAAATTCATTGACCTTGAAGGATTGATTCCCATCATAACTTTCCCAGCAACTTTAATTTTCATTGTTTCCTCGCTTTGCCTTCGCACCTCTCCTTTTCGGGGAATTGTATTCTGAGGCTTCTAGAACAAAAGGCCAAAACCAGTACGAAATCATTTCTCGGCAATTTCAAGCACCAATTTTAATTACGAACCGAATAGCATTTACTGTTATATCACCCCCCTAACTTGGGCCACCTTCGCAACTGAACCATAACTTAGGAATGTAATAGTCGTGCGTTACGCATAAAACAATGTAATAGTTGCCTAGAGCACTCACGCAGGGGGATCTGGCAAGCAAGAAGAGTCTTTAGACCGCACTTATTTTGAGGTCAGATTAGGATCCGATTGGAGCACCCGACTCTCCGAGGCGGGAGGTCTTCGAACAAAGATCTGACGGACGCAGAGCTCCAGCTATGTTAAGCATTTACTGATTACCAACCACTGAGAGGGAGGGAGGAGGAGGAGGGAGACATGTCCCGTAAGGCCTACAGGCAATTTTAACACTTCAAACAACGCTAGAGAGAGATCAATTTAATACGAGTCCACGGGGGCCCAGGATGCGTACCGTGGCTTACACTCGCTTGTACGGGGACAGAACTACTGGTCGTTTGGAATAAGGGAGAAATTATATCAGAGATTTATATCGTTTATAGTTCCGTTTGGATCAAGATCTGGATTTACATGTCTGATAAATATGCAATTAAAGCAGATTAAAACTAGTACACATACATCCACATATAAACGTTTAACAATCGTATACATACACTATTTATACATACATATATATATATATACATATATATATGTGTGTACTGTATATATATAATATATACATGCAAATATATAATACATATACATATATATATATATATATATATATATATATACATATATATATATATATACATTCGTATAAATATATATAATTATAAATATACGCATTATATGTATACATACATATATATACATATATATATAAATTATATTTATATATATAGATAGATATGCATCATTTAATTACATGTATACACACATATATATACAATATATATATACATATATTTATATATATATATATATATATATATATATATATATATATATAAAACAGAAAGAGAGAGAGAGAGAGAGAGAGAGAGAGAGAGAGAGAGAGAGAGAGAGAGAGAGAGAGAGAGAGAGAGAGAGAGAGAGAGAGAGAGAGTCAATCAATAATACCACACGGATACGACGTAAAAAAAATTACTTGAGAAACTCGTAACAATTAAAGCAAAAAAGTGAAATCTCGATATATAAACCAGATTAAAACTATAGGAGCACACAGTAAAGCACAGACCTCCACCGCGGCTGCTTATTTCTCTACTTTTTGCTTGACCTTGACCTTTATCTTTGGCCTTAACATGTATTAATTGGCGTGGATTTTCATACTGTCAAATATGAATCAAGTTTGAAGTTTCTGTGACAAATATGTCCAAACTTATGGCTGATTACGTGAATTGGATATTTTGCTTGACCTTAAACTTTCACCTTCCAAAATTTAATCATCTCCAGCTTTAAACATAACAGTCAATGCCTGCAAGTTCCATTGCTCTACGATTAAAATTGGGGCCAGGAAGCTCTTCACAAACAACCACACATACACACACGCGAACAAACAAACACGGGGGTAAAACGAAACCTCCTTCTAACTTCGTTGGCGGAGGTAAATAATCGACAGATTATTGCATACAAATGTCCCCAGTGTAACAATACCACAGAGAAATATATTGCATTAAGAGGTGCCTTCAACCAACCAAACAGGGAAGTAAATCAACTTCGTTGGCGGAGGTACCAATCAGGGCTGCTCTTAAAAATTTGCATTAAAATCGGTAAATGTCCGGCAACATTTATTCTTTGATTTTTACCGATTTAAAAGCGGATCTATTGACGTAAAAGAATGATATTTCGGACACGAACCAGTGAAAGATAATAACAAAATAAAGTGAAATTACGGTCGCCTGTAATTTTGCTGAAATACGGCTGGGAACAGTATATTTTCACGGAGATTTTCCGATTAAAATTACGGTTTTCTTTCTAACAGTGTACGACTACCCCATTCCCGTTAGCTGTTTCTTTTCCCTTTTAACTCTTGTTTTCAGTGTTTAATGCCAAGCTGTATTGACCCATTAAAGGGGACTATGGACTATAAAACCCGGCCTATCGTGAAGATCCAGTTTTAACGATTAAGCGCTTCATTGAAAATCTTCATTTTCTTGTGTAAGGTTTTTAAACGGTTAATGATTTGGAATTTTGACGATACATTTCCCCTATATAATATAGAGCAAGTGTCTGAGTGTGTATATATATACATATATATATATATATATATATACATATATATATATATATATATATATATATATATATATATATATATATATATATATATACACACTATTGGACAAAAGTATTAACTCCAATCAAGTCTTTTAATTTTTCCGTCCGTGGCTATAATACATTTTATATCCATCACGTGTCAGTATTCGTGATTTCTACACACACACATCATGTATATATATATATATATATATATATATATATATATATATATATATATATATGCATATATATATATATATTAATATTTACTATATATATATATATACAAATGTTTATATATAAATATATATATATGTATATATATATACATATATATATTAATATACAAAACAACAACAACAACAAATGCTGCCATTTTTAGTTCATTGCAAGACAAAGGCCTCACACAAGTCCCAATTCATGTTTGAGGTTTGGCTAGTTTTCATCACCAAGCTGGCCAGTGCAGATTAATGACATTGGGACATTTTCGTCTGATCGCTAACAGCATACCAACCTAGTATGGGGGACCCTGTCTATTTATAAAGCTTCTCTCGCACTATAAAGTCTTCATAAAAAAGAGCATGAAAACTTATCGAATTATAAAGTCCGTGGTCTTATATTCACCCATAACACTATTCCACTCTTCCTAAAGCTTTATTCACTCGCCCACTTTCAGACAGTGTTTGGTACACTATTATTATTATTATTATTATTATTATTATTATTATTATTATTATTATTATTATTATTATTATTACTTGCTAAGATAAAACCCTAGTTCTTATAGTTTAAATAGAAGATATTTATTTTTCCTCTCCTCACTGGGCTATTTTCCCTATTGGAGCACCTGGGCATATAGCATCCTGCTTTTCCAACTAGGGTTGTAGCTTAGCAAGTAATAATAATAATAATAATAATAATAATAATAATAATAATAATAATAATAATAATAGTAGGAGAAGCAAGATGCTATAAGAATAGCCCATTGAGGAAAGGAAATAAGGTAAAACTACAAGGGAAGTTTAAGAACAATAACATTAAAATAAATCTTTCATATATAAACTATAAAAACTTGCAAATAACAAAGGGGAACAGAAACAAGATAGCAATTGGCCGCTTCCCTATATAACTGATTTTAATTAGAAGACTTTTGTCCATAAGCTTTTAAACTCTGACATTTGATATTTCTTTTGTAGAGATAGTTAGTATTTCATCAATGAACGGGAAAGGGTGTGGTGTTGCCATTTGGATGTCATAAGATTTAATTTATTTTATGTCTTTTCTTTGATTATTATTATTATTATTATTATTATTATTACTTGGTAAGCTACAACCCTAGTTGGAAAAGCAGGATGCTATAAGCCCAGGGGACCCAACAGGGAAAATAGCCCAGTGAGGAAAGGAAACATGGAAAAATAGAATATTTTGAGAACTATAAAAACATTGAAATAAATAATTCATATATAAACGATAAAAACTTTAACAAACAAGAGGAAGAGAAATTATATACAATAGTGTGCCCGAGTGTACCCTCAAGGAAGAGAACTCTAACCAAAACCAGTGGAAGACCCTGGTACAGAGACTATGGCACTACCCAAGACTAGAGGACAATGGTTTGAATTTGGAGTGTCCTAGAAGAGCTGCTTACCATAGCTAGAGTCTCTTCTACCCTTACCATAAGGAAAGTAGCCACTGAACAATTACAGTACAATTGTTAACCCCTTGGGTAAAAAAGAAATGTTTGGTAATCTCAGTGTTGTCAGGTGTCTGAGGACAGGAGAATCTGTAAAGAATAGGCCAGACTATTCGGTGTATGTGTAGGCAAAGGGAAAGAACAGTAACCAGAAAGAAGGATCCAACGAAGTACTGTCTGGCCAGTCAAAGGACCCCATAACTCTCTAGCGGTATTATTATTATTATTATTATTATTATTATTATTATTATTATTATTATTATTATTATGGTTGTTGTTGTTGTTGTCTCCACCAACGAAGTTGGAAGGAAGTTATGTTTTAGTGATATTCCCAATACAGAATATAAAAGTCACAACTTTCAAAGTAGTTGTTGTTGTTGTTGTTGTTGCTTCCACCAACGAAGTTGGAAGGAAGGTATGTTTTAGTGATATTCCCAATACAGAATATAAAAGTCACAACTTTCAAAGTTGTTGTTGTTGTTGTTGTTGTTGTTGTTGTTGCTTCCACCAACAAAGTTGGAAGGAAGTTATGTTTTAGTGATATTCCCAATACAGAATATAAAAGTCACTACTTCCAAAGTAGTTGTTGTTGTTGTTGTTGTTGCCTCCACTACTCCCAAAGCCTCCAAAGACCACTTCGCCACACCAGACGTAAATCTGAACAAAGATCGATTTTGTAATTTTCTTCTGATGGGCTGATCTCCATTCACCCATTTTTTCCCCTGCACTCAACCATGCTCGTTTCGCTTAGAAAAACAAATCTCTCGGAGAAAGAACCCCCTAATTTATATAACTTATAGCCATACTCACTCAACTTTTTCCCCTTAAATGCAGGGGGATCTAGGGGGAATCTAGGGAGGAGAAACTCTCATGGAGTGGTCCTCTACAGCAAGTGGAATCAAGGGAATGAAACGTCGAAAGGCGAATTTTCGTATCGGGAAAACAAGGGATAAAGCGAGGAGGGGATTTCTTCCATCATAGAGGAGGTTTACTTAACTAAATGGATTTTACCCAACTCAAATCTCATCGGAAAGCCATTTTTTTTTATTTTTTTTTTTGCTCCATGAAATGGAAAAGTTCAAATGAATGATTGAAATCATTGAACAGTAAAATTATCCTAGCAAGCAGGACAATGCCCTAGAGACTGATCATATATACATATAATCAGCGACCAGATCTCATAGAGAAATCAGTTTTTTTGGCTCTATGAAATGGAAAAACTCAAATGAACACTGATTAAAATCATTGAACAGATAAATTTCATTAGATGACTGTTCCTGATAGAGACGAGGGACAGTGATATTGCCCTATCAAGCAGGACAATGCACTAGAGACTGACCATATATACATATGATCAGCGCCCAAATTGATATTACCCAATTCAAATCTCATGGAGAAGTCAGTTCTGGTTTTTACTCTATGAAATAGAAAACACTCAAATGAACACTGATTAAAATCATTGAACAGACAAATTTCAATGTATGACTTCGGGTTGTGGTAGTCTATTGGAAACATCCCTGCCTGGCGATCAGCTGGACGGAGGTTCGAGACCCGCCCTAAGTTGATAGTTTGTAGTATGTGTGCCATTACTTTTCCACTATGGAATGGAAGCACTCAAATAAACACTGATTAAAAACCATCATTAAACAGATAAATTTCATTGGGTTTAAAGATTTAAAGATTTGAATGGCACAGGCCAGGGACAGTGACATTGTTCTAACAAGCAGGACAATGCCCTAGAGACTGTCCATATATACATATGATCGGTGTTACTGTATAGTCACGAGTCATGGTATGACACAAACAATATCCAACAGAGTTCGTAGATTTAAGAGAAAATCCCTCAGAAGAATATTGGGAGTTAAATGGCAGGAGAGGATTAGAAAGGAAACTATAAGAGAGATTACTTGAGTGCCATATGTTAATGTGATCATGATGAGGGGAAGATGAAGATGGTTTGATCATGCACTTCGCACTCCTCAAAATAGAATAGTTCACCAAACTTCCAACTGGAGTCCACAAGGCACTAGAAGAGTTGAAAGACCCAGACCTACATGGCCGAGGTCTATAATGCGCGAAGTAGGAGATGATGAGTGGAGAAGTATCGATTTAAAAGCTCAAGATAGAGACGACTGGTGAAATCTAACAGAGTCCCTGTTCGTCAATAGGCGTTGGAGGATATGATGATGAGGATTGTAAAAATAATACCACAAAAAAAGGCACTAGAAGAGTTGAAAGACCCAGACCTACATGGCTGAGGACTATGAAGCTTGAAGTAGAAGATAAGGAATCGAGAAGTATTGATTTAAAAGCTAAAGATAGAGACGACTGGTGAAATCTAACCAAGGCCCTTTGCGTCTATAGGCGTCAGAGGAGATGATAGTGAGGAGATGATAATGATTATAAAAATTAAAACACAAAAATATAAAGCTATGAATATGATGGAGCGTGGCTAAGAATAAATGCTCTATATGTTCATGCCAGCTTATGCTCCCTCGGCTTTGAAGTACTTGCATAGAGAGACAACATACGAGATAGCATACCACTGCGGGTATCACATGTTGCTGCTAAAGACAAGAAGGGAAAGTTTTTGGATGCGTTGCTCTTCCTACTGAAAAAGAATATCTCGCAGACTCCGAGGGAAAAACATTCCGACATTATTCAGGGCTTTCAAATTCGTAAAAGAGAATATGGTCGAAGTTTCAGAAATACTGGCAGACACCCAACGCTTCGCGGCACAAATATTCACCGAAATATGTTCGGTGGTGTATTTGCATGAGTAGAAAGACTTTGCCAAGTAGAGTATACGTTTTCGGCGGTGGCTGTTATGATGTATTGTTTTTTTCGTTTATTTGGGTATATGATCATGTAGGGAAATGGCCGATAATAATCTATGATTTCTAGTTAGATATCAGAACCTCTCTTGCATGAGGGTACACTCGGGCACACTATTCTATCTAATTTCTCTTCCTCTTGTTTTGTTAAAGGTTTTATAGTTTATATAGCAAATATTGCATCCTGCTTTTCCAACTGGGGCTGTAGCTTAGCAAGTAATAATAATAATAATAATAATAATAATAATAATAATAATAATAATAATAATAATAATAATAATAATATATTCTACTTCTTTTTATCCCACGCGGGAAGAAAATAGTTAATTGTGTGCCATGTTCATATAGACTATAACAATTAATAATTGAATATTAATGCCATACTGTATGCAAAATCCATTTCAATATAGCAAACAAAAAAAGTAATGCTATTCTATTCTATCTGTTTCCTTATTTCAATTCCTCACTGTGCTATTTTCCCTGTTGGAGCTTTTGAACTTCTAGCATCCTTCTTTTCCAACGAGGATTGTAGCTAAGCTATTAGTGTCCTATGATACCAGTCAAAAAAGAAAAAATATCTCATACCTTTGCTGTGAAAAATATTCAATCAATAAGTAATGCTCTTCTATTCTCTTTTGTTTCCTTATTTCGTTTCCTCACTGGGGTATTTTCCCTGTTGGAGCCTCCTTTTCTAATTAGGATTGCAGCTTAGCAAGTAATAATAATGTCCTGTCATACCATTGCCATAAAAGAAAAAATCCTCATACAATTGCTGTCAAAAATATCCACACAATAAGTAATTCTCTTCTATCGTATGTTTCCTCATTTCCTTTCCTCACTGGGCTATTTTCCCTTTTGAAGCCCTTGAACTTATAGCATCCTGCTTTTCCAACTAAGATTGCAGCTTAGCTGGTAATAATAATGTCCTGTCATACCACTGCCATAAAAAAAATCCTCATACCTTTGCTGTCAAAAATATCCACACATAGCGCACACTCGCGCATGCGCACATTCATTCATTCGCCTGAATGTGAAATCTTAATTTGCAGTGAACCTCGCGTCTTTGTGATTCTTTTTGATGTCGATTGCTCTTCCCTGCCACTATCTCTCGCGAAATAAAAAAAGAGGCGGCTCCCTGAATCTTCGAAAGCGACACGGTCGAAAACCCCCATGTTTATTACTCCCAACTGGTCCCTATCGCTTTGGCTGTGCAAAATTTAGCCTCCAGCTACGTCCGTGTTTAATACGGGCAAAGGCACCAGAGCGATATCGGTGCCATTTTTGCGTTTCTCATCATCGGAGTCAAAATAGTTTTATTCTTTACCGTTGACTCTCGATTTATCAGTTCATTGCAGTGGCTTTTCATTCATGTGACAAATTAGTTAAATCATTGGTGCGTGTAATCATCTTCCTAGTTTTAAAATCTTGAAGTGCAGATAAATCGAAGTCCTGAGATATGTTCATCATTTTCATCTGTGGTATATTGGCCTATCAGTGGCCTACATGGGTGAGGACTATGAAGCGCAAAGTAAGAGATGATGAATGGAGAAGTATTGATTTAAAAGCTCAAGATAGAGAAGACTGGTGATATCTAACCGAGGTCCTTTGCGTCAATACGCGTAGGAGATGATGATAATGATATTGGATGCACCTGATTGTGAGCTTGCTTTCTTAATTACTATATTTTTATATCTCTTATTTTCATGTTATACTTTAGAGCTTCTATTAATTCTAGTCCATTTTACATTTTTTGGCAATAGTCGATCTGGTCAACGCTATTGAAATAATAGTTGTGTCTCTCCTGTTTAAGAACTATCTAAGGAGATACATAATCCAAGAAATATTGAAAGAAGTTTAAAAACGGATGTAATTTCAATGTTAACAATAACCACAATTTGTTATATCTGCTTTAGTTAAAAGGTTTAAAGGGCGCTCATGAATGGCAGAGGTAAGGGACAGTGACATTGCCCTATCAAGCTGGACAATGCCCTTGAATACTAACCATAATACATATGACCAATGACCAAGCCCCCTCTCCACCCAAGCTAGGACTTATTGTAACTTATTGTACAAACAGACAGAGGCGAAAACAACCTCTGTGGCTGACCTAAGTCTCTTTTTATAATTTATATATGAAAGACCTATTTCAATGTTACTGATCTTAAAACATCTTATTTCCTTTGTTCATTACTTCTCTTGTTGATTATTTATTTCCTTACTTCCTTCCTCACTAAGGTACTCTTCCCTGTTGGAGCCCTTGGCCTTAAGCATCCTGCTTTTCCAACTAGGGTTGTAGCTTAGCTAATAATAATAATAATAATAATAATAATAATAATAATAATAATAATAATAATAATAATAAAAACTAGGGGGGCACTCAGTAGAGCGCATACCTCCACCGTGACAGCTTATTTCTCGACATTTTGCTTGATCCTGACCTTGACCTTTGACTTTCCGAAATTTCATCAATTCTAGCTTTTTACATAACAGTTAATCCCTGCAAGTTTTATTACTATACGATTAAAATTGTGGCCAGGAAGCTGTTCATAAACAAACACACTCACACACACAAAGTCATACAAGCAGGGGTTAAAACATAACCTCCTTCCAACTTAGTTTCTGGAGGTAATAACCCACAGATTATTGCATACGAATATCCACTGTGCCATAATACCATGGAAAAATACATTGCATTGAAGGATGCTTTCAACCAACGTAACAAACCCAGGAACACTCCACATAACACGGGGTAAAACATAACCTCCTTCCAAATTCGTTGGTGGAGGTAATAATCCACAGATTATTGTAAACAATTATCCACCGTAGTAGGTTGTCCAAGGCACCAGCCACCCATTGAAATACTACCGCTAGAGAGTTATGGGGTTCTTGACTGGCCAGATAGTACCACATTGGATCCTTCTCTCTTTTTGCGGTTCACTTTCTCTTTGCCTACACATATACCGAGTAGTCTGCCCTATTCTTTACAGATTCTCCTCTGTACTCATACATCTGACAACACTGAGATTACCAGACAATTCTTCTTTCACCCAAGGGGTTAACTACTGCGCTGTAATTGTTCAGTGGCTACTTTCCTCTTGGTAAGGGTAGAAGAGACTCTTTAGCTATGGTAAGCAGGTCTACTAGGAGAAGGAGACTCGAAAATCAAACCATTGTTCTCTAGTCTTGGGTAGTACCATAACCTCTGTACCATGGTCTTCCACTGTCTTGGGTTGGAGTTCTTTACTTCAGGGTACACTCGGGCACACAATTCTATCTAATTTCTTCACCTTTTGTTTTGTTAAAAGTTTTTATAGCTTATATAGGTAATATTTATTTTAATGTTGTTACTGTTCTTGAATTATTCTATTTTTCCGGGTTTCCTTTCCTCACTACGCAATTTTCCCTGTCGGGGCCACTGGGCTTATAGCATCTTGCTTTTCCGACTAGGGTTGTAGCTTAGCAAGTAATAATAATAATAATAATAATAATAATAATAATACCATAGAGATATACATTGCATTAAAGGATGCTTTCAACCAACCTACCAAACCCAGGACAGGTCCACACATACCTATGCAAGGTTACAAACCACCTTCGAATTCTTCCCCATCTCGAAGGCCAATCTAAACGTCCCTCCGTTCCTCAGAGAATTCGGCTCAAGGGAAAAGAAAGATAAAAGGAAAAAAACCCGAAAGGTAAAAGAGAAAAAAAAATCTTGACTTTGATTAGAATCGAGGAAAGGGAGAGAGGAGGAGGGAGACACAGAGAGAGAGCCACTCTTCAAAAGGAATGACAAGTGCCCAGTTGGTCTTCTTCAATGGAGTTCGATCCCCAATTTTTGCTGGAATTTCTTTTACTGATTAATTAAGAATTCTACTAAGTCTTTTTTTGGGGGGAAGACCCATCTTGATTACCCTTTTAACGATCACATACCTTTTTTTTTCTTTACTTTTCTTTTCTGTCAAGAAAAAAAGATCTTTCTACACTCCAGTATCGAAAAAGATTGTCGGTCGAAACCAGCCTTTTCTACTATATTTTTTTTTTCTGATGTGATCAAGATTTATTGAGTTTGAGCTTTAATGAAACAAGGCTCAAATTATTCCAGACAAGGAATCAATTCCGAACGACTAATACTTTGTTTACAGACTTAAACTTATTTGGTTATCGAACACGTTCGTCTTAAACCTATTTGGTTGTCGAACAAGTTCGTCTTCAACCTATTTGGTTGTCGAACACGTTCGTCTTAAACCTATTTGGTTGTCGAACACGTTCGTCTTAAACCTATTTGGTTGTCGAACACGTTCGTCTTAAACCTATTTGGTTGTCGAACACGTTCGTCTTAAACCTATTTGGTTGTCGAACACGTTCGAACGGACGGTTCGAAGAAAGTCTGTTCTCGCCTGACTTTTGAGAGCGGGGCTACATTGTCCACAAACCTTATGCGTTAGTGGCTGACTCCACCTCTTCGAACCGTTTGACAAGCAGGTTCGACGAACCGTTCAACCATGTAAACTCCGCTTAAAACAGCTTGAAGCGTCCACTGCAGGACAAAGGCCTCAGACATGTCAGTTCATGTCTGGGGTTTGGTCCGTTTTCATCACCACGCTGGCCAGTGCAGATTGGTGATGGTGGGAGATTTTTATCTGACTGGTTACACCAAACTAACCTAGTATGGGGGGTGGGTGTCCGCCAGTAGTGCAGCTTTCCTGATCATTCCGATGCTCAAAGGATTTATGCAGGGCACTAGACATTTTAATAAAACACTCTTGTATAAGGCTTTATCATGTAAACAATCCTTTTTAAAGTTTTAAAGCTCGGTCATGAATGGCAGAGGCAAAGGAAAAGACAATATCCTAGAGACTGACCATGATTAGTCCACAAGTCCCCTCTCCATCAAGCTAGGACCAGGGAGAGCCAGGCAATAGCTGTTTATAACTCTACAGGTAGACCTGTAAGCTCCCTTACTCACAAGGATGGTGAGGTTGGACACATTTCTGAAAAATAGCAAGGTTGACCATGCCTTAAACCCTGTCCAACATAATGACATGCAGCGGCGTTTCTAATATTC
>NC_090725.1:114849967-114874967 GCF_036898095.1 Palaemon carinicauda | reverse complement strand
CCATAATAAGAAAATGTACCATTAAATTTTATAACTGTTTTAGCTGTTCATTTGTGTATTTTAAGTCTCATTACTGTGACAGCCTTTAGCACTTGTATAATTACCATTAAAGTTGATAACTCACATTTTCATCTATGTATTTTAAGTATCTTTACTATGTCAGCCTTTAGCTCTCGTATATTTACCTTTAAAGTTGATAACTGTTTTAGCTGTTCATTAGTGTATTTTATGTATCTTCACTATGTCATCTTTTAGCTCTTGTATATTTACCATTAAAGTTGATAACTGTTTTAGCTGTTCATTTATGTATCTTAAGTATCTTAACTGTGTCAGCCTTTAGCTCTTGTATAATTACCATTGAAGTTGATAACTGTTTTAGCTGTTCATTTATGTATTTTATGTATCTTGACCATGTCAGCCTTTAGTTCTTGTATATGAACCATTAAAGTTGATAACTGTCTTACCTTTTCATCTTTGTATTTTAAGTATCTTTACTATGTAAGCCTTTAGCACCTGTATATTTGCAGCTATTTCCCCTTTATCGTAGTGATTTGTTAAGTGTCATCCTCAAAAAGAAGATTTACCTGTAGAATGATCTGTAGATATTTTACCCAATTCACTTTTTAGTGTTTTCCTTGCACTAACGGGGCTCTATAACCTCCTGTACCTATCCTTCTATCCTTTCTCCTTGTAGGTATCTGAGAAGTTCCTGTCCCTGCCACAAAGCTTTCCGTTGCTAAAGGATTCCCATCTCTACCACCAGGGGCAGCACCACTCCCACGACGACTACAACCACCGTCTTTCAAAGGACGTCTTGAACAACACTGACAACGATGGTAAGTTCCGGCAGATTTTGAAGGATTTTGCTGAATAATCCCTTGGAGAATTGTGTATAGTATTCGTTTATTAAAAAGAAAATACCACCTTAGGTTTTATTCTTAAATTCTTCATACTGTTTTTCTATCACTTCTCCACAAAATGCAATGCCTCTGCAATGCCTCCAGACTAAATGGTAGGCCATACTGTAGTTCTCTTAAAACACTTGTCATTTACATACCATTCTCTTCTTTCATAGAAAATTCTAATCTAGCCTAGCCTAGCCTAGCCTAGCCTAGCCTAGCCTACTCTAGCCTAGCCTAGCGTACCCTAGCCAGACCTAGCGTGAGCTACTCTAGCCTATCCTAGCCTAGCCTGACCTTTTAGTGAACTTGAATGCAAACTACGCTCGAGTCAAGCTACGGTGAATTATATTTATTAAATTAAAATAAACAAAATTAACTTGAAACAAAGAGAGCAATCATGTACATTTGTTCACAAGAGTCCCTGGTACACCTAGCTCCGAAAAAATCCACCCTGTCATAACATTACTTTGCGGTAAGCAACCAAACAGATGGCACAGGAACTCGCCACACAGTTAGGGTATAGCTGGGTGCTTTTCCTCAGAGTGGAGTGTAAAATGAATCCTGTGTGTGTCCAACTGTACACGATACTTACCTTATTAGAAGGAAATCTAATGTTCCGAATATATATGAGAAGAAACCTTTCAGATAAACATAAGTTCAGTTAAGAGTTCTGAGATATCTATCCATTCTTTTTCCACGATTCCTGTCCACAAAAAACAGCGTCTCCCTTGAACCTTCCTTCGCTAATTCACTTGATATCATATCTACCTATTCATTCTCCACAATTTCTATCCATAACAAACAGCGTCTTTCTTGAACCTTCGCTAATTCACTTGATATCTTATCTATTTATTCTTTCCCAACAATTCCTGTCTACAACAAACTGCGAGTCTCTATCGAACCTTCCTTCACTGATTCACTTGATATCATATATATCTATTCTTTCTCTACAATTTCTGTCCATAAAAAAGAGCGTCTCCCTTGAACCTTCCTTCGCTAATTCACTTGATATGACATCTAACTATTCATTCTCCACAATTTCTGTCCATAATAAACGATATCTCCCTTGAACCTTCCTTCGCTAATTCACTTGATATCATATCTATCTATTCTTCTTCTACGATTCCTGTCCACAAATAACAGCATCTCTCTTGAACCTTCCTTTGCTAATTCACTTGATATCTTATCTATCTACTCTTCCTCCACGATTCCTGTCCACAAATAACAGCATCTCCCATGAATCTTCCTTAGCTAATTCACTTGATATCTTATCTATCTATTCTTCCTCGACGATTCCTGTCCACAACTAACAGCATCTCCCTTGAACCTTCCTTGGCTAATTCACTTAATATCTTATCTATTCTTCCTCCACGATTCCTGTCCACAACTAACAGCATCTCCCTTGAACCTTCCTTCGCTAATTCACTTAATATCTTATCTATCTATTCTTCCTCCACAATTCCTGTCCACAACTAACAGCATCTCCCTTGAACCTTCCTTCGCTAATTCACTTAATATCTTATCTATCTATTCTTCCTCCACGATTCCTGTCCACAACTAACAGCATCTCCCTTGAACCTTCCTTCGCTAATCCACTTAATATCTTATCTATCTATTCTTCCTCCACGATTCCTGTCCACAACTAACAGCATCTCCCATGAACCTTCCTTCGCTAATTCACTTAATATCTTATCTATCTATTCTTCCTCCACGATTCCTGTCCACAACTAACAGCATCTCCCTTGAACCTTCCTTCGCTAATTCACTTAATATCTTATCTATCTATTCTTCCTCCACGATTCTTGTCCACAACTAACAGCATCTCCCTTGAACCTTCCTTCGCTAATTCACTTAATATCTTATCTATCTATTCTTCCTCCACGATTCCTGTCCACAACTAACAGCATCTCCCTTGAACCTTCCTTCGCTAATTCACTTAATATCTTATCTATCTATTCTTCCCACGATTCCTGTCCACAACTAACAGCATCTCCCTTGAACCTTCCTTCGCTAATGCACTTGATATCATATCTATCTACTCTTCCACGATTCCTATCTACAACAAACAGCATCTCCCTTGAACCTTCCTTATCCAATTCACTTGATATCGATATCTATCTATTCTCTCTCCAAGATTCTTGTCCACAATAAACAGCATCTTCCTTAAACCTTCCTTTGCTAATTCACTTGATATCATATCTATCTATCCTTTCTCCATAATTCCTGTCCACACCAAACAGCATCTCCCTTGAACCTTACTTAGCTAATTCACTTGATATCATATCTATCTATTCTTTCTCCATAATTCCTGTCCACAACAAACAGCATCTCCCTTGAACCTTCCTTTGCGATTTCACTTGATATCTTATTTATCTATCCCTCCTCCACAATTCCTGTCCACAACCAACCGCGTCTCCCTTGAACCTTCCTTATCTAATTCACTTGATATCATATCTCCCTATTCTTTCTCCACAATTCCTGTCCACAACAAACAGCATCTCCCTTGAACCTTCCTTCACTAATTCACTTGATATCATATCTATCTATTCCTCCTCCACATTTCTGTCCATAACAAACCGCGTCTCCCTTGAACCTTCCTTCGCTAATTCACTTGATATCTTATCTGTCTATTCCTCCTCCACATTTCCTGTCCAAAACAAACATCGTCTCCCTTGAACCTTCCTTTGCTAATTCACTTCATATCATATCTATCTATTCTTCCTCCACAATTCCTGTCCACAATAAACAGCGTCTCCCTTGAACCTTCTTTCGCTAATTCACTTGATATCTTATCTGTCTATTCTTCCTCCACAATTCCTGTCCACAACAAACAGCGTCTTCCTTGACCCTCCCTTCGCTAATTCACTTGATATCTTATCTGTCTATTCCTCCTCCACATTCCTGTCCACAACAAACAGCGTCTCCCTTGAACCTTACTTTGCTAATTCACTTGATATCTTATCTATTCTTTCTCCACGATTCCTGTCCACAACAAACAGCGTCTTCCTTGAACCTTCCTTCGCTAATTCACTTGATATCTTATCTGTCTATTCCTCCTCCACATTTCCTGTCCACAACAAACAGCGTCTCCCTTGAACCTTCTTTGCTAATTCACTTGAAATCTTATCTATTCTTTCTCCACGATTCCTGTCCACAACATACATCGTCTCCCTTGAACCTTCCTTTGCTAATTCACTTCATATCATATCTATCTATTCTTCCTCCACAATTCCTGTCCACAACAAACAGCGTCTCTCTTGAACCTTCCTTTGCTAATTCATTCCATTATCATTTCCTTCTATTATCATCATCCTCCTTTCTACATTCCAGTTGGAATGCCATTCCAGTTCAGAATATCAGTGAGCGTTAATGCGACTATAATAACGAAAGACCTCATTCCAGGTCTGATATTTTTCCAGAATTAATTGATATCCAGAGTCGTAATTAGATAAGCCGAGAGAACAGGATGAATAAAATAAAAACATATATAAAATAGGATGATTCTCATTAAGACATTAAAGCAATTCATCCGGATATATTAAATTTTCTTTTGTCAGATTCATTGGATGAATGTAAACCCATGTTATTATCATCATAACAATGTATCATTTTTTTTTGTACATGAAGGCCTTCCATGTAGACAGTATCATAATGTAATTTGTAAAAGAAAAAATATTACTCTCTCTCTCTCTCTCTCTCTCTCTCTCTCTCTCTCTCTCTCTCTCTCTCTCTCTCTCTCTCTCTCTCCCAGGATATCAGTGACGAAAGCTTGCTTGCTTGCTTTCTAACCTCTCTCTCTCTCTCTCTCTCTCTCTCTCTCTCTCTCTCTCTCTCTCTCTCTCTCTCTCTCAGGATATCAGTGACGAAAGCTTGCTTGCTTGCTTTCTATACCCTTCCTCTCTCTCTCTCTCTCTCTCTCTCTCTCTCTCTCTCTCAGTGACTCTTGCTCTCTCTCCCAATCTCTCTCTCTCTCTCTCTCTCTCTCTCTCTCTCTCTCTCTCTTCTCTCTCTCTCTCTCTCTCCAGGATATCAATGACTTGCTTGCTTGCTCTCTCTCTCTCTCTCTCTCTCTCTCTCTCTCTCTCTCTCTCTCTCTCTCTCTCTCTCTCTCTCTCTCTCTCTGTCTTATTAATCCCGTTGTCTTAAAAAAACAAACAAATTTATCCATGAAGTTATCAACTACAAACCACCAAACAAAAAATACTTAATTTACAATAGGAATATATCCTAACTCAAAGTGATTTGAAATAATTTTACCATTCTAAATGAATGAATTGCAAATGTTTAGAAACAAGGTTCTTGGATACACGTATGGAACTAGTGATAAAAAAACGTTTGCAAGGTTCCCTTATCTGGAAGTTCATGATGAAAACGTTTAAAATCACTTTATTTCCTAACCTAATAATACCATAAATAACAAAACACCCAAAGATAGGAGATAAAAGTTCCGTTTTCCTGAGAAAGAGAAAAATATTATCTAAACAAGCAGAAAGTCACCAGAGAATTCAGACCTTCGTCAATGAAGATTGCCAATATTTTACTTAAGTCTACGGACCAAGCTTTCCCTTTTTTCATATTTTGACAGTGAATGAATCTATAATAACAACAACAACAACAATAATAATAATAATAGTAACAATAATAATAATGATAATAATTATAATAATAATAATAATAATAACCAGAATTGCCATCTTGATCCGGACCGAGAGGTTTTGACGTATTACCTAGTAACACAAACAAACATAAATAAGTAAAAAAATAAATATATAATCAAATAAATAAATAAATAGACGAAGGTGAAAATATAACCTCATTAGTGTAAACAAATATGTAAAATATGGTCTGCCTAAATCAATCTAATTTATTTACATTTGATCTATCTTGCACTGTGTCGCTAAACAAACGTTTGCCTTACTCAGGCCATTACAAATAACAAATGTTAAATAGAGGGGCACTCAGTAGAGCGCAGACCTCCATCAGCAGCCTACTTCTCAACCTTTTGCTAGACCTTGACCTTGACTTTTGACCTAAACATGTATTAATTGGCGTGGATTTTCATACACTCAAATATGAACCAAGTCTGATGTCTCTGTGACAACGCTGTCCAAACTTATGGCTGATTACGTGAATTGGACATTTCACTTGACTGAGACCTTGACCTTCCAAAATTTAATAATTTCCAGCTTTTTACATAACAGTTAATCCCTCTAAGTTTGATTACTCTACGATTAAAATTGTGGCCAGGAAGCTGTTCACAATCAAACACAACAAACACAAATACACATCCACAAAAACACGCAAATAAGGGGTAAAACATAACCTCCTTCCAACTTCGCTGGCGGAGGTAATAAACGCTTCCTATCTTCCTTTGGACATAAGCTCCCAAAAAACCGATAAATCAATGAAAATGGAATAGGGAATATGACTGTCTACTGTGAGGTTAATCGTTTACAGTTTCTGTTAGTGAACAGTATTGACAACCAACAATCAATATGTCGTTTCAGTATTTATCTTCATCAAATAGTTCTTGTTCGACACACTGCTCCATTTTTTCCAAGCGCAACGAGACAAACAATTTTAGAGCTCAAACGTTTAAAATAGACTCACAGTGAAGTTATCATGGAGGTTTAGCTTGAACATTATCACTAAAATCTGTGGAGTTATCAAATGCATTGAACAATATTAAATATTTAGTCCATTTTTTCTGTTATTATCTGAATTGTTGGTATTCTTAAAATATCATAAGTGTTCACTAATTCACATATAGTTTATTTAATTACTTATTTCCTTTCCTCACTCGGTTATTTTTCTCTGTTGGAGCCCTTGGTATTATACCATAATGCTTTTCCAACTAAGGTTGTAGCTTAACTAGTAATAATAATAATAAAAATAATAAGAAATAAAAATAATAAATAATAAATAGTAAATAATAATAATAATAATAATAATAATAATAATAATCATTATTATTGAAAAGTAATCTTGCATAGGTGGGGGCCAATATAGCCCCAGGACTTGTGCAGAAGAGCGCGACACTTGATAAAGCACATATAACGAGGAAAGTGAAGGATCCCTAAGGAAGCTGGATGTAACCCAGAACCCCACACTATAAATGCTCAGTCTCTGTAGACTGTCATTCACAAATAATAATAATAATAATAATAATAATAATAATAATAATAATAATAATAATAATAATGTGATTTTTATATATTTCCAAACTACATCTTAATCATATCCTTCTCCTCCTCTTGCAGATAAATGCATGACAGAATCCAAACGGCCATTCTTCATTGAGACGTCTTCCCCGGGTCTTCTAGGATCCTCCAGTCTGTCCTTCTCGGGAGGAGGTCCAAGACTAACCTCGACGCCCAGAGGCGCCCTCTGTACCACTCTAGGGCACAACATAGCTCGCCATTCCTCCAACGGTGTTTCTCCCTACAGCGTTAACCCTTTTACCTCGCAGCCCCATTTGCTTCATAAGGTAGGATATGAATCTAACTATATTCCCGTTTTCTTTATCGCCAACATGCTTACGTTTTCTATGATGGTAAAATCGTCTTCTCCGGCCACTCTTTGTATCATTCGTGATTCTAATGATGGTTTGAGGTTGCCTGTTTCTCCCACAATAATATATATATATATATATATATATATATATATATATATATATATATATATATATATATATATACTAATAAAGATGAGCAAATGTTGTGGTAGCCTTTTGCAAACGTCCCTGCTTGGTAATATGTTAGACTGATGTTTGAGACCCGCTCAAGTCCGATAGTTTCTAGTAGTGCCTGCAACCTAACCATCCTTGTGAGATAGGGATTTGGGGTTTAGGGGAGCATATAGGCCTACCTGCTGAGCAATCAGTAGCTATTAGCCAACACTCCCGATAAGCCAATGTCGTTGCGGCCTATTGGAAACGTCCATGGTAATCTGTTAGATGGAGGCTCAAGACCCGCTCAAACTAGATAGGTTATAGTAGTGTCTGCAACCTCAGTTTCCTTGTGAGCTAGGGATAGGGGCATTGAGGGATCCCATAGGTCTACCTGCTGAGTCATCAGCAGCCATTGCCTGAACCTCCCTGGTACTAGCTTGCTGGAGAGTAGGCTTGGGTGCTGATCATGTGTATATGGTTAGTCAATTCAACATTCTTTCCTTGCCCCTGTGCGTGACCATACACAATATATGTATAGTAAATTAACCTAAAAAGGCAAAGAAAATGTAACCCTTTCTCCATGAAAAATAAACAGTAATATAAAAATGGTGGGAAAGAAATGTTTCTTTAAAACTCTAAATCTTTAAATATATTTATTTCAAACTCAAAAATTTTTTTTTTTTCAAAGCTCAAAACTAAATTTCTTTAAATTCGAATATATATCTTTTATAACTCTAAAATATATTTCTTCACAACTCAAAAATATATTTCTTTCCAACCCCAAAATATCAAAAAAATATATATTTCTTTAAAACTCAAAAATATATTTCTTCAAAATAATAGTATATTTCTTTAAAACTCAAATACATTTCTGTAAGACTCAAAAATATGTTTCCTTAAAACCCAAAAATATAAAATGATTTACATTTCTTTAAAACTAAAAAATACATTTCTTAAAAACAAAAATATATTTCAGTAAAACTCAAAAAATATATTTCTTCAGAATTCCACAATATATTTCTTTGAAACCCCATAATATAAAAAAAATATATATATTTCTTTAGAGCTCAAAAATATATTTTTCTTAAGGAAAACACGATATGTCTTTAAAACTCATAAATATATTTCTTTAAAACTCAAAAAATAAAGTAAGTTCATTTTGAAAGCTAACGTGAAACCTTTACAGCCACATAGAGGCCTTTGGTCCTGACCTTCGGAATGGCGTGATATCCACAAAAAAAAAAAAAAAAAAATTGAGCTAATCAACCCACTGACTGACATTCATCTGTTGGTTTTGGGCGATAATTGGTTTCCTTTGTGGAGTCCGATTGACAGGGGGATCTAATTTTACACTTGGACAAGCTAAGCCAAAAAAATTATCGAGAATTGTAGATATGTCTGACGTCGGTAATGCTCTTTATTGCTAAAAATTGCAAAAATAAAAAACATACTTAACTTAATTATTTTCCTGAAAAATTCTTGACTAAAAAAAAAGACATATTAATAGTTATAAAGAGAAGATCTTTATTTCCATCAGATCTGGTTTTTATAATTTTTTTTTCTTTTAGGGAGTAGTGCAATTTTTATTGCTAAAAATTGCAAAGATAAAAAACATACTTAACGTGATATTTTCCTGAAAAATTATTGACTAAAAATGCCATTTTAATAGTCATAAAAAGATCTTTATTAACTTTACTTTAGATCTATATATATTTATAGATTTTTTTTCTTCCAATGAGAAGTGTAATCTTTATTGCTAAAATTGAAAAATAGAATAAATAAAAAAAAATAAATAAAAACACCATACTTAACTTAATTATTTTTTCTGAAAGATTCTTAGACTAAAAAAGCCATATCAATAGTTATAGATAAGATCTTTATTTACTTTACTTTGGATCTTGATTTTATTTATATTTTCTTCTAGTGAGTAGTGCAATCTTTATTGCTAAATTACAAAAATTCAAAAAGCTTTATCTTAATTATTTTCCTTCAAATTTCTTCACTAAGAAAACCATAATAATAGTTATAGACAAGATCTTTATTTTCTTTAGATCTTGATTTTATATATATATATATATATATATATATATATATATATATATATATATATATATATATATATATTTTTCTTCTAGTGAGTAGTGTTTATTGCTAAAAATTGCAAAAAAAAAAAATATTTTCCTTCATATTTCTAGACTAAAAATGCTATATTATCAGTTATAAAGACAAGATCTTTATTTACTTTACTTTAGATCTTGATTTTATATCTGTTTTCTTCTGGGGAGTAGTGCAATGTTTATTGCTTAAAATTGTAAAAATAAAAATGATTTATGATAATTATTTTCCTTCAAATTTCTTGACTTAAAATGCCAAATTAATAGTTATAAAGACAAGATCCTTATTTATTTTATATTAGATCTTTATTTTATGTATTTCTTCTTCAAGAGAGTAATGCAATCTTTATTGGTAAAAATTGCAAAAATAATGTTTAAGTTGATTATTTTCTTCTTAATTTCTTGACAAAACTCCACATTAATAGTTATATATATTTTTTTTTTCTGGAGTAAGACAATCTTGATTAATCACAGAAATAATAATACTTATGATACTTATGTTTCTACAAATTTCTTGACTAAAATGCCACATTAATAGTTAAAAAACAAAATCTAGATTTATATTTATTAGTTTTTCACTTCCAGAGAGTACGGCAATCTTTATTGCTAAAAATTAAAAAATATAAATGCTTATGTTAATCACTTTCCTACAAATCTCCTAATCAAAAATGCAACATTAGCAGAGTTATGAGACAAGAGCTCTACTTTATTTATTTCTTTTCTTTTCTAGGGAGTAGCGCTGACCCTCCGAGACCTGGTGCCTCCTCCCCCACCTCAGCCTCCACCTGGCTCTCATAGACATAGAGATTTTTCGAGAACTAACACCTTGGAGGAGGTATGTAAGCCGTGGACCTTATGATGAGTCATTTGAATTAACATACTTCCTTTTGCCTAATTCCAGCAGATGTTGGGCAACATGGTGTACTAATGAGAGATTAACGTTAAAACTTGGTGTCCTACTGAGAGATCAACGTTAGAATGTTATGTTCTAATGTGAGATCAATGTTAAAACATGGTATCCTAATGAGGGATCAATGAGAGATCAACGTTAAAAATAGATGTCCTAATGAGAAATCAACGTTGAAACTTATATCCTAATGAGAGAACAACGTTAATACTTGATGTATTAATTAGATATTAACGTTAAAACTTCATGTCCTAATGATAGATTAACGTTAAAACTTGATGTCCTAAAGATAGATTAACGTTAAAACTTGATGTCCTAATGAGAGAACAACGTTAATACTTGATGTTCTTATTAGATATTAACGTTAAAACTTCATGTCCTAATGATAGATTAACGTTAAAACTTGATGTCCTAATGAGAGATCAATGCTGAAATGTGATGTCCTAATGAGATGTTAACGTTAAAATATGATGTCCTAATGAAAGATCAACGTTGAAATGTAATGTGCTAATGAGAGATCAACATTAAAACGGGATGTCCTAATAAGAAATTAACGTTAAAATGTCATGTCCCAATCGGAGATCAACGTTAAAACGTGTTTTCCTGGTGAGAGACCAACGTTAAAACTTGATGTTCTAATGAGAGATCAACATTAAAACGTGATGTCTAAATATGAGATCAAAGTTTGACAGAGTGCACTTCCTCGGAGCCCTGTATGCTAGGAATTCCTGAGTCCAACTGTACATTATATATGGTCAGTCCCTTTCGTCTGCCATTCGTGAGCGACCTTTAAAACAGAATTAATGAGAGAGAGAGAGAGAGAGAGAGAGAGAGAGAGAGAGAGAGAGAGAGAGAGAGAGAGAGAGAGAGAGAGAGAGTTAGCACTTGAGTACATATTCTATAAGCAATCATATGTATATAAGGTCAGTCTCTACTACATTGTCCTGTCCCTTATCTCTGCCATTCATGACAACCTTTAAACCAGAATGAGAGAGAGAGAGAGAGAGAGAGAGAGAGAGAGAGAGAGAGAGAGATATAAGCAATCATATGTGTATATGGTCAGTCTCTAGGAGTCTAGGACATTGTCCTGTCCCTTACCTCTGCCATTCATGAGCGACCCTTTAAACCAGAATGAGAGAGAGAGAGAGAGAGAGAGAGAGAGAGAGAGAGAGAGAGAGAGAGAGAGAGTCTGTTAGCGCTTGAGTACATATTCTATATGCAATCACAGTATCAGTTGACACTCCAAAGTTCCTTGAATCATGAGCGGATATCGAATCATAATGGCTCAGTAACTTTGGCTGACGGGTTACCAAACTGTTGGAAGGCGAGGCGAGGACACGAGTGTGCTTATGTGATTCCTCTATGCAGTTCAGAAGTAATCAAAAGGCCTTAACAGTGCTTGCTGGTGCTTGCTGGTGATAATGCCTATCAGAACTTCTGCAATTAAGTGTAAGGTGTTCCATGGTTTTATATGTTCTATGAATTTGAAAGGTAACATTTTATATATATCTTTCGATGGGTATACAGATATTGTTAGGCTTATAATGCATTAACCTAATTAGTATATGTCGCTTGCTGGTGATATAATGCCCATCAGAACTTCTGCAACTAACTGCAAAAGTGTTCCATGATTTTATATGTTCTGTGAATTTGAAAGGTAACATTTTATATATATCTTTCGATGGGTATATAGAGGATATTACGCTTATAATGCATTTACCTAATTAGTATATTGTGTTTGCTGGTAATAATGCCTATCAGAACTTCTGCAATTAAGTGTAAAGTGTTTCATGATTTTCTATGTTCTGTGAATTTGAAAGGCAACGTATGATTTTATATCTATCCTTCCATGGGTATACAGATGTTTTTAGGATTATATAATGCATTAACCTAATTAGTATATGTTGCTTGCTGGTGATAATGCCTACAAGAACTTCTGCAATCAACTGCAAAGTGTTCCATGATTTAATATGTTCTGTGAATTTGAAAGGCAACGTATGATTTTATATCTACCCTTCCATGGGTATACAGACATTGTTAGGCTTATAATGCATTAGCTTAATTAGCTATAAGACTTTTACATAGGGCCAACACTTAAGGTTATTAGTTTAGGACTATTGGTTTAGAAAAAGACTTTTTAATTATTTATTTTAGTTATGCATATTGAGAAATAGATTGTTTTTTATTATATATTTTCATGTAACTTTAGGTCGTTTAGAAAAAGCCTGTTTTAATCATTTATTTTAGTTATGTAACTTTAGAAAAAGGCTGATTTTATCTATTTTATTGTATACCTTTAGGAAGTCTTTTAATAATCTATTTTTGTTATGCAAATTTAAAAAACTTATAATTGATTATTTTCATGTAACTTTAGTAAAAGCTTGTTTTGATTATTTATTTTTATGTAACTTTAGGAAAAGACTGTTTTGTTTATCAATTTTTGTTTTAAACTTTAAAAAAAGGTTTTAATTATTTATTTTTGTTACGTAAATTTAGGAAAACACTGTTAATTATTTATTTTCGTGTTGTAACTATAGAAAGGACTGCTTTAATTATCTATTCTTATGTAACTTTAGAATAAGACTGATTAATTATTTATTTTTATGTAACTTTAGAAAAAGACTTTCAATTATTTTTTTTCAATGTAATTTTAGAAAAAGGCTTTTAATTGTTTATTTATATGTAACTTTAAAAAAGGGCCATTTTAATTATTTAATTTAGATAGTAACTTTACAAAACGGCTGTTTGAATGATTTTGTTTTTATGTAACTTTTGAAAAAGGCTCTTTTAATCAGTTATCTTCATGTAACTGAAAATACAGTCATAAAAAATCTACATAAAATTAATAATGGACGAATAAATCCATAGGTATAGATTTAAACCTAATAGCAAAATAAAAATAAAATAAAATAATGACTAAGTTATTCATGTATGAGACTGTTTGATAGAAACTGGATATTTGACCTAATAAGTATTAGAGAATATTTGCCCTTCAAAGATACATTTCAAGTAACGCCCTGTTTGCCTTTGAAAGTAGTAATAATAATAATAATAATAATAATAATAATAATAATAATAATAATAATTTGGATTAATCTTTGAAAACGTCGTTATTAATCATAAAACTTATTGATCTACTGATAAATGGATTGGATGGGAATGTCATGAATTGATAAATATAAGGAATTGTTGGATTATAAAGCAAATGAATGTCTTAATGAGTTATAATAACAAAAGGTATTCACTGGGAAGTGCAAGACCCTTGTAGCTCCTTTACCTGTCTGTTGCATTTTATTTTAATCATTGGAAAGTGCAAGAGCCTTGTAGCTCATTTATTTCTTTGATTTATTTTAATCACATTAAAGTGCAAGAGCCTTGTAGCTCCTTTACCTGTTTGCTGCATTTCAATTTAATCATGTTGAGAGTGCTAGAGCCTTGTAGCTCCTTTACCTCTTTGTTATATTTTATTTGACAGAATAATTCAGATGCAGTAGCCAAATCTTACAATATTTTTCTCTCTGTCTTTACAGTTACCGTATGCGTGCTACTCAGCCACAAGGGTAGCATCACCCCGTCCCTCTCGAACAGCTAGTTTGGAGGGAGGCGGCTCTCCTTACGGTGGATCAACCAACACCTACCAGAGCATCGATGGCCTCACTGACGCCCTTCGCAGGGACGAAGACAATCGCTGCTGTTCCCACTCCTGCAGCCACAGCAGCCAATGCCACGGACATCACAGCCACGGTCACAGCCATGGCCATTCTCACGGCCACAGTCGCTGCAACACTTGTGGATCCCGTAACTCCTCCTCGTCATCTTCCTGCCGTCGCAATAGTGGTCGAACCAGTCGTTGTAGTCATTCCAAACCAGTTAAGGCTTCTGGCGGTTCGCTCTACTCACTCTCGAGGCCCTGTTGCCACGAGACAACTCGCATTGTACCCTACCCTCCATCGGGGGCTGCTATCCCAACGCACAATTACAGACCGAATTTCTACGGGTGGGCGTCACCTCCCGGCTCCCCATCTATGGACGACTCCAGAGTTGGACCAAGACGGCAAGTCTCTCTCGAAAGTGATGCGTTACTACGGACAGATCAAACGCAGGTGTACAGTGGTGGTTCGACCCGTTCCGACGGCGACTATTGGTGCAGCCGTGACGCAACCAGTGTATACGGAGGATCCACTCGATCTGCAGGCGTGGAAACTATAGGAGACGGTGGAGGGGATTCCAAGTCGGGTCCTCACGGAACTTCTCCCGATTCGAGTGCCGTGGATGGCGCCCCGAGTGATGCCGTCTCCTGTGGTTCTTGCGAGGAAACCGATGCTTCGTTTTATGCCACTTGTGACAAACAAACGAAACTTTAAACGATAGTTTTTTTCTTCGTAAGAGAATTCTGATGAGTGCTAATGAATTCGAGGTGCCAATTCTGGGGTCTATGTGATATAAAAAGTGCTAAAACCTTTTTGGAACCTCTGAACTGAACTCCTGACGTTCCATTTGCATAATGTAGTGAAAGGTTTTATAGAAGCAAGAGGAGGCTTCAATTGTTTTACATCAAATTTTACATGCAATGAATGATACAATCAAGTTTTATTTTGGGAAACACAGGGAGATATACGTTTAAATCATAAGTGAGCGAATACAAAATCTCCCCATGATTAGAAAAAATGAAGCACATTATGTTATAGACTGTATATGAAATACAAACGATACTTTGAATTTTGAAGCTACAGAATTACTGTTAATACATTTTCCTTTGACCCTCCCAGCTTTCTCTTCCAACAGAAAACAGCAAAACTGATTAATTCCGTTTCAGGTCATTTAGTCGAAGGCCGATGATGTCCATCTGTCTTCGAATAAGATCGACTAAACCCGACAGACTACCTCTCCTTAACACCTAATTTTTTTTAGGTAAATTAAGGGACTCGACATTTTTAAATGTCATGGGACGATGAATAGACCTGCAAGATTCTTACAATATCATCACCCTTTCTTTCTTCCTGCTACTCACTGTCTGTCAAATCTTTTTATTGTTGACATTATTCAATTTTTGTATTCGTGCAATACGTAAGTAAACTTACGTATATTCATGACTCCTTATATGTTTACGAATCCTATACCTATGTACAGAGTCATGAGTAATCATCAGATGTCATTCGATGTAGAAAAAACATGAGTCTGTTGTGTTGCATGATGTTCGAGGACTCTTCCCAAATAAAGGTGACTATGCAAAATTAACCGGAACAGGGTGTCACGTTGCTGTTGAAATTATGATCTTTTTTTTTTACAGAGTAAACCTCAGTATTTCATCTATAACTATTCTATGGCAGATTGCAATTTTGAATTAATATATCCTCGAGAGAATGCCTACGATAATCTTCCAGTCAAAATAGTGGATAATGAATCAATGGCCTTGGTATTAGGCTCTTAAAAAGTTTATCTAATGGAGGAGCGAAATGCCAAGTATAGTTATGGGAAATGCATTAATGTATAATATATAAGAATGGAACACAGGGCCTGCACGCATGTGTAGAACTGTTTTTCTATACGCACATATATGTGATCATTCATGGTAATACCTTTTTGGATAATCAGCAACATGCCGGAGGATACGAAGTAAATGCATATAAGTATTGATGAATATTAACTTATATGTGCAAATGGATGCAGGCTATTTCTCATTATGTAAATGTGGACCTGAATACTATTATTATTTCCTCCCGCTGCCATTTTGTACATAGTGTAATCCTAAGGTATGAAAAAACAATATGTTCTTCTTCGAGGAAGAAGAGACGAATTCGGAGTCTATACAGGTGGTTTTGTACAATTAATTTCAGTTTTTGAAAACGTGTTACTGATGGTACGAAGGCTATAAAAGACAATTCCTTTAAGACACCGCCACAATGGCTTGTCTCAAAAAATAATAAAGATAATAGTATTTTTTTTTTCTTGGAAATGCGGTTTTGTATTTCCTCCAACTCGTTCTAGTCTCGTGAAAAATAAAATAAATGAATCTTAGGAAATCTAAATAGATTTTTTTCATTTATTCTCAGCTGTGTAGTAGAGAGGTTTGGATGATGCTGTGTCGTGGTGTTTTATACAGATCTTGTGAATGTGCTTGTGAAATAACCAGGTAGAATTGTCTACAGAGTCTTGTTACTTAAGTATAAATAGTACGTGTGTAAGTCTGTGGCAGACTATTGGCTAAAAAAAAACTTTTCCGGTAGTATGTACATATAGTCTAAGTTTCTTTGCCAGTATTGTTACATTGCAAGCGCCTTTTACGACGCAAGAAGTAGTTTATGCTATTGATACAGTATTTTAGAAAAAAATAAAACAAGAATGCGTTCTTCTCTAATGCTATTAAACTCTGGCATTTTAGCAAGTGAATTTCCGTACTTAATAAGTAAAAAATGGTCCCAGCTACCTTTTCCTACTGTAAATATATGATTTTTCTTGTATCAACTGTACCTTCTTTGTCCTTATTTTGGATGTTCTAAGAATTCAATGACTAATGTTATTATCAAGAAAAAATCTGTCATACGTTTAATTCTTTTCACTCTTTGGTTCTTAAGAAATGTATCTAACTGAATTAAACTTTCCCAATGTTCTACTCAAAGTGTTGCAACTGTTATACGAATGCTCCTGTCTTTATTTAACTTTTTCTTCTTTTTTCCCACCGTTATCCCTACATTAAGGGGTCGGTTGCTTGACGCGCCTTCTGCAATGCCTTCGATCAAAGGCATCCTCTTCCACCAAACCTCTTCTCTTCTCTCTATATCATCCTTCACCTTATCTCGCCATTTAATTCTGTGCCTACCAGTTGGTTTTCTTCCCATTACAGGTACCTCCCAAGCCCTCTTCACTACCTCCCCACCATCCATTCTCAACACATGTCCACACCATCTCAATCGTGACAATCCTACCATCTCAGTAATCTTCACTACGCCTGCCATTCTTCTTATTTAATCACTTTCCAATCTTTCAAACGGTTATATTCCCACAATCTCCCTTAGAATTCTCATCTCTGTTCTCTCAAGCTTTATTTTCTTAATACCTTCCTAATATCTTTCTGAGAAAAAGAATGAAGACTAGATTTTTCTTTTTTTACAAATGAAACATTATTTGATGAAATTCCAATATTTGCTTCTTTATTAAGATATTTCTTTTTTTTTTTTTACAAATGAAACAGTATTTGATGAAATTCCAATATTTGCTTCTTCGTTTAGATATTTTTTCTTTACAAATGAAACATTATTTGACGAAATTCCAATATTTGCTTCTTTATTTAGATGGATTTTAACATTTAATTAATTCCTTCTACTAGAAATTTGAGTTATGAGTTAGTACTTCATGACAAAATATTTTTTCCCCAGAAAATTGATTCAATACAGACTTTTCGTGAGGCAAATTTAGTTTTGACTTTCAAAATAAAAACGCAGTGAAATAGTATTCATTTTTCTGCTAGAGCAGCAGAATTACCATAATAGAATTCTTCGTCATATCTACAATTCTAATTTTAACTTTCAAATATGAGATAATAGGACTTTGAGTTCCCTAATTCATATTCCCCCTTCTCTCTCTCTCTCTCTCTCTCTCTCTCTCTCTCTCTCTCTCTCTCTCTCTCTCTCTCTCTCATATAAACACATACACGCATACAAATACTCAAATATATATATTTATATATACATATATAAATATATATATATATATATATATATATATATATATATATTATATATATATATATGTGTGTGTGTATGTATATATATATATATATATATATATTTATACATATATAAATATATATATTTATATATATATAGATATTCATATATATAAATATATATATATATTATATATATGTATATATATATTTATTTATATATATAAATATATATATACACATAGAGAGAGATATATATTTACATATATGTATATATATCTAACTATTTATATATACATATATTTAACTTTATATATAAACATATATATTATATATACATATATATATTACATATATACATATATATATATATATATATATATATATATATATATATATATATATATATATATATTACAACAAACATTAATAAATATGTTTTATTTTTTATATTCCTGCTCCTCGATTTGTTTCAAAAACTTACCAAACTAACCAACTTCACAATAAATGAAAATTTATTTTATATTTTTCAATTAAATATGTGAAGATTCAAACGTGAGTAATAGGACTGGAAATAAAAACTAATTTCTGAGTCTGTCCATCTTGTCTAATCTTTAACAAAGAAATCAGTTGCTTTCCTCATGTGGCCTAAAAAAATAATAAAAAAATGATAAAAACAAACATTTATTAGTTATGAATACTCAAAAGCCGCTAGCTTCCCTGCCACATTCACTATTTGGTTTGCTGTAAAACATTTTGCCCCCGGACATAGTTTTTTACTCCCATGAAAACATGGAAACATTTTCTTATTTTTGTGAACACTTCTGTTCCCCTAAAATCTAGGTTCTGCGCTAGTTTTGTTTTTTCATTTTCCTCTACAAATGTCTTGTGTTCTTTAAAAAAAAAACATGTATGTAAATATTGTATAGATAATAATCAGAATAAATGATTTGCAATGTTTTGCAACAGGTTTAATAGTCTTTAATTTGTTGTTTTGCCATCTCTCTCTCTTTCTCTCTCTCTCTCTCTCTCTCTCTCTCTCTCTCTCTCTCTCTCTCTCTCTCTCTCTCACGGGACATAGCTCCAAGCTGCTTCTAGTGGCACCAAAATGGAGATCAATCACAGTCCATAATTAAAAGATAAGTAGATGACCAGTGCGATAAAGATAAAATAAAACGATATAAAACTGCTTCAAACTCATATGAATTAACTAGATGAACTCTTTTTGTATTTATCCTTTGTACATGTAGGAAACATAGAAACCCCCCAATCCCAACTAAATGATATAGACAATGGAATATGGGACTTTAAGCTCTCTCTATTGCTACAAGGACTTAAAATGATGATTATCACATGGTTTCTCATTGGAATATCGTACTTAGAAGCAAGTATATAGCCATTTCCATATACCAATTAAATAAAAAAAAGATGTCACACTCGTACTGACATCCTTTGTTACATAAGATGTCAATGTAATTATGTCCTGTTCCCTTTCATAATTCCCTTGTGTGATATTCGAGTCATAGATACTTTGGCATAAAAAGGTTAAATTCCAATATTCCATTGACTTAGCCTCTTTAGGTGAGGGTCAAGTCATGGTTTGTACGTCTAGACAGATGTTTTTGTGGAGGACAAATAGATGTATATATATATACTATTGTTTACATGAAGTTGTTTTATTGTTCCTTGATTTTGGGTGGCGAAATGTGAGTGTTGAATAAAAACGAATGACTAAAATCAAAGATTTGTGTAGCATACACACATTTTAGGGAGTGAAATGTGTGTATTTAATAAGAGGAAATAAAACCGAATGTCTAAAATCAAAGACTTGTGTAGCATACACACATTTTGGGGAGTGAAATGTGTGTATGTAATAAAGGTAAATAAAAACGAATGTCTAAAATCAAAGACTTGTGAGCATACACACATTTCAGAGAGTGAAATGTGTGTATTTAATAAGAGGAAATAAAACCGAATGTCTGAAATCAAAGACTTGTGTAGCATACACACATTTTAGGGAGTGAAATGTGTGTATTTAATAAGAGGATATAAAACCGAATGTCTAAAATCAAAGACTTGTGTAGCATACACACATTTTAGGTAGTGAAATGCGTGTATTAACGAATAGTAAACAACATAGAATTGCTGAAATCAATGGCTCTTGAGTAGCACACACACGGACGTGGTTAAAGAAGATAGTCCAAAATCTTAGAATTGGAACTGAATGTTAGCACAATAACTGAAAGAAGCCGGGAGGTAACAGTTGTAATGGAAAAGGAAAATTGACATCCTGTGTGTGAGTGCAAGAGACAAGGTGGAAGGGAAATAATGCCAGAGAGATTGGCAGTGGAAATAATATCATATATAGTGGAGCCGATGAAAAGGTAAGATGTGGAGTGGGTGTTGTCTTAGTAAGGAAATGAAGGAAAACGTTGTTGAAGTTATAAAGATTTAAGGACAACACGTGAATGGCAGGGGCACGGGACAGTGACATTGCCCTTTCAAGTAGGACAATGCCCTAGAGACTGACCATATATACATATGATCAGCGCCCAAGCCCCCTCTCCACCCAAGGAGAGTCAGGCAATGGCTGCTGAAGACTGAGCAAATAGACCTATAGGCTCCCTCAAACACCTCCATCCATAGTTCACAAGGTTGGTGAGGTTGCAGCAATCAAAGGAACTAACAAGTTTGAGCGGGACTCGAACGTCAGTCTTTTAATGTAATGCTGCTGGGAGGAATGACGCTGGTGACTGGTACAACACATGAACATACGCTACCAGGGTCTAAGCGATGTTAGACGGGGCAGCCGATTGGGACTAGGGTCATCCCGAAAGCAAAGTCCTCCAAAAAGAAGGCAACCGTGCTTATCCCATAAAAAAAATGGAAAAAAGCACGTTAATAGAAAAAGAAAAGGTAAAAGGAAGGTTTTATGTAAGTATACTTCAACCAGTTTTGATGTATGGAGCTGAAACTTGAAAAAATAAAGACCCAAGAAAGGAAGTTAGAAATGGAGGATGTTACAATGAATGTCTAGTCATGAGGAAGGGACAGGATCAGAAATGGGTATATTAGAGGGAGAGTCAAAGTAGGCTAAGTGTCAAAAACAATTACGCAGAGAAGACTAAGGTGGTTTGGATATGTCAAGCAGAGAGAAGATCATGTGTGCTGAAGGGTCATGGACATGGAGGTGGATGGAAGTAAGAGGAGAGGAAGTCCAAAGATCAAAAGTTAAAATAAAGTAGCAAATGACACGCGGGAAAAAGGATGAAGAGAACAGAAAACCATGATAGAAGAGAATGGAGAAGGCCTCTACGAAATAGCGACCTCATATGGAGATGGGTAAAAGCCGTACACTAAGATATATACATTTATATAGAAATATATATATATATATATATATATATATATATATATATATATATATATATATATATATATACATATATATATGTGTATATATATAGACATACACATATACATACATATATATATATATATATATATATATATATATGTATATATACATATATATATTACATATATTATATATATAAATATTTATATAGATAAATAGATATACAAGTATATATACATATATAAACATATATATATACATAAATACATACAAACATAAATATATACAAACAAACTGAAGAGTAATATCAGGAATAATTATGATATGTGAGCCCAAAATTGGACACATTTTCGTTGTAACCCCCCAGAAAGATTCAAAAAGTGTTCCTAAAAGAATTCAGAATCACATTGCTTGCATCAAAGCATGAATACCTGAGAAGCAATTAGGAAAGAAAAAGTAAAGAAAGTATGATTTTACCTCGTTTTATCATGAAATGAAAGATCAAAGGAAATTTCTCAGAGGGAGAAGCATATTTTTATTCCAATCACGTTCTTCAACCAATTGTCATCTTCCAATTTTGACATTCAATTTTGGCTTCCATATCTTTCAATTTTCACATGCAATTTTGGTTTCCATCTCTTCCTATTTTGACATTCAATTTAGCTTTTCAAACTAGGGGTGTAGCTTAGCTAGTAGTAGTAGTAGTAGTAGTAGTAGTAGTAGTAGTAGTAGTAGTAGTAGTAGTAGTAAAAATAAGAAAATAAAAAAATAAAAAAATAAAATAAATTAATAAAATAATAATATAACAAAATAATAATATAACAAAATAAAATAAATAAAATAATACAATAATAATAATAATAATAATAATAATAATAATAATAATAATAATAATAATAATAATGATAAATAATAATAACATTGACAACTTAACCAAAATAATCGCCCTCCACGTATATATTTTTTAAACAAGAATTCAAACGAATAAACAAATCCTCCTAAAATTTGATTTGGATATCTTGAAATATAGTCATTCCTACCACCATTTTTATGTCTTATCCCTTTTCGACCAATTTCCTCAGGGTATCGTCTTGAACGTGGAAATTCCGGTTTCCGGTTTTTTAGGGAAACGGGAAATCATGAAGATAGTTTGAACCAGAACAGGGTTAAAAACAATGTCATATATCAATTTGGAATGATCTTTGAAATAAAAGAAAAAGTAAAAATATTAACTTAATTATGTAGTGAGCTTATTATTTTGAGCAATAGCCTTGAAAAAAGACAGAGTTGAATTGAACGCAATAGCCTTGAAAGAAAAGACAGAGCTGAATTGAACGATATATCCTTAAAAGAAAGGATAGTTGAATTTGACGCAATTGCCTTGAAAGAGTTGAATTTGACGCAATAGCCTTGAAAGAGTTGAATTTCACGCAATAGCCTCGAAAGAGTTGAATTTGACGCAATAGTCTTGAAAAACGATAGTTGAAGTTGACGTAATGGCCTTGAAAGAGTTGAATTTGACGCAATAGTCTTGAAAAACAATAGTTGAATTTGACGCAATAGTCTTGAAAAACGATAGTTGAATTTGACGCAATAGCCTTGAAAGAGTTGAATTTGACGCAATAGTCTTGAAAAACGATAGTTGAATTTGACGCAGTAGCCTTGAAAGAGTTGAACTTGACGCAATAGTCTTGAAAAACGATAGTTGAATTTGACGCAATAGTCTTGAAAAACAATAGTTGAATTTGATGCAATAGCCTTGAAAGAGTTGAATTTGACACAATAGTCTTGAAAAAAAGATAGTTGAATTTGACGCATTAGCCTTGAAAGAGTTGAATTTGACGCAATAGTCTTGAAAAACGATAGTTGAATTTGACGCAATAACCTTGAAAGGGTTGAATTTGACGCATTGGAAAGAGTTGAATTGGACGAAATATCTTTGAAAATAAAGACAGTTAAATTTGACGCAATAGCTTTGAAAAAAGATAGCTGAATTGGACGCAATAGCCTTGAAAAAAAGACAGTTAAATTGGACGCAATAACCTTGAAAAAAAAGACAGTAGAATTTGACGCAATGTCCTTGAAAACAATGTCATATATTGATCTGGAATGGCATTAGAAATAAAAAAGTAAAAAGAGTAAAAGGTTTCACTAAATTATCAAGCTTTATGTTTTGATGCAATGGCCTTGAAAAAGAGACAAGAATTGAAAAACAATGACATATTGATCTGTAATTATCAAAGAAATAAACACAAATTAACTAAATTACCAAGTGAGTGTTGTTTTCCGACGCAATACGATTGACAGTAAATGGTATGTTCACTCGATTGGGGTATATCTTAAATTATTATAAAATACTATCATTATTATCATCATTATTATCCACAATAAACACACATATTCTTATGGATCATGACTAAAGGACAGAAGCTTATAGAAATTTCTCTGCGTGCTAAAGAAACAAGAAAGTGATCGAAAAATAATGATGAAAATTGTACTGATTAGGAAATAGCAATAGAAGAACAAACTCAAGACATTAAATAATGATTCTCAAAATAATACATATAGGTTAATAACTCTATATCAAATTGTAACATATAACCATTATATAAACGATTAAAAGCCAAGGGATCTTAAAAACGAACTTTTAGACGATGTGATCAAACCAACAACTGTAGAAACCCAAGGTAAAGTCGTTGTTATTATTATTATTATTATTATTATTATTATTATTATAAGCTACGCTATAGCTCTAGTGGGAAAAGCAAGATGCTGTAAGCCCAAGGGCTCCAATGGGAAAAAAATAGCCTAGGGAGGAAAGGAAACAAGGAAATGAATAAACTACAAGTAATAAATAATCAAAATAAAATATTTTAAGAATAACATTAAATTAGATCGTCTATATACTGTATAAACTATAAAAAAAAAATTAAAAAACAAGACGAAGAGAAATACGAGAAAATAGTGTGCCCGAGTGTCCCCTCAAGCAAGAGAACCCTATCCAAGACAGTGGAAGGCCATAGTACAGAGATTATGGCACTACCAGATTTTGTAATAAAATTACCTAATTGATTATAAATAATCTGGCATTATAACCACTAGGGTCACTGTCTATGTTTAAGAATATTGTTAAAACATCCCATCCTGGTGATCTGCCGAACTGGAGTTCCAGTCCCGCTAGAGGTCGATAGCTTCTTGTAGTGTATGAAATCTTACCATGTGGGGAACCTATAGATCTACCTGCAGTGTCATCAGCAGCCATTGCTTAGCCATCCCTGGTCCTAGCTCGGGTCGAGAGAATGCTTGGGAGCTGATCACATGGGTCAGTCTCTAGGGCATTATCGCTGTCCCTGGCCTCTGCCAATCATGAGTGGCGTTTAAAC
>NC_090725.1:114842467-114844967 GCF_036898095.1 Palaemon carinicauda | reverse complement strand
AAAGAAACTGGAACCTGACGCTAACAGCTGTCCGAGGATTTACCTGGCGAGACATCAGTCTCTTACCAGCGAGTTTTACCCAATTTCCCGGGCCACCACGTGACACAATTGGTAGTAATTCATTCAAATTACCCCTAATGAGTCAATATGGATAAATATCAACACAACATCGTGTTCAAATAGAAATAAATTTCTACCTCATACTTGGGATCGAACGCTAGCCCCTTCTAATGAAAGGCCAGGTCGAAACCAACCATGTCACGAGAGCCATAAAAGAAACTGGAACCTGACGCTAACAGCTGTCCGAGGATTTACCTGGCGAGACATCAGTCTCTTACCAGCGAGTTTTACCCAATTTCCCGGGCCACCACGTGACACAATTGGTAGTAATTCATTCAAATTACCCCTAATGAGTCAATATGGATAAATATCAACACAACATCGTGTTCAAATAGAAATAAATTTCTACCTCATACTTGGGATCGAACGCTAGCCCCTTCTAATGAAAGGCCAGGTAAATCCTCGGACAGCTGTTAGCGTCAGGTTCCAGTTTCTTTTATGGCTCTCGTGACATGGTTGGTTTCGACCTGGCCTTTCATTAGAAGGGGCTAGCGTTCGATCCCAAGTATGAGGTAGAAATTTATTTCTATTTGAACACGATGTTGTGTTGATATTTATCCATATTGACTCATTAGGGGTAATTTGAATGAATTACTACCAATTGTGTCACGTGGTGGCCCGGGAAATTGGGTAAAACTCGCTGGTAAGAGACTGATGTCTCGCCAGGTAAATCCTCGGACAGCTGTTAGCGTCAGGTTCCAGTTTCTTTTATGGCTCTCGTGACATGGTTGGTTTCGACCTGGCCTTTCATTAGAAGGGGCTAGCGTTCGATCCCAAGTATGAGGTAGAAATTTATTTCTATTTGAACACGATGTTGTGTTGATATTTATCCATATATTTATATATATATATATATATATACTTTATATATATAATATATATATTTTATACATATATATAATATATATATATATATATATATATATATATATATAAATATATAGAAAGGAAACTATAAGAGAGATTACGTTAGTGCCATATGTGGATGAGATCTTGATGAGGGGTAGATGGAGATGGTTTGGGCACGCTTTTCCTACTCCCCAAGAGAGACCAGTTCACCAAACTTTCAACTGAGCTCCACAAGGCACTAGACGAGTTGGAAGTTCCAGGACTACATGGCCGAGGACTATGAAGCACGAAGTAGATGATGATGAATGGAGAAGGCTTGTTTTAAAAGCTCAAGATAGAGACGACTGGTGAAATCTAACCGAGGCCCTGTTCGTCAATAGGCGTTGGAGATGATGATGCAGATGATGATGATCATTTAATATTTAAGATAAATTCCATTTTCTACGATGGATGATTTTTTTAAGGAATTAGATATTTAATTATATATTACTAAAATGTTTTATTAAAAAGTAAATTTTTTTTTATTGAAAAAGTAGAAATTTGAATTCTGAGAATGAATTAGTATTTGATAAAAATGAACTTGATGGAGCTACAATTATTAATTTCCAAGACGATTGAAAAAGGGAAAATTATGCATAATTATTACATAAGGTTTAATTACACTTAAACCCATTTTGTTAATATAAGAATTACCAAGAACTAAGAGTGCTATAAGGATTACCCTTATTTGTTTTCTATAATAATAATAATAATAATAATAATAATAATAATAATAATAATAATAATAATAATAACATTCCTGTTTTAATGGAAAGTAAATTCTGCCCCAGTAGCGTTAATCTTGTAATGAACATTTTCTATTATTGTTTTTTCTTCATTACTGCATTCCGACAGTAACTGGGGTGCAGTAATGAAGAGAAAAACACAACAAGAGCAATAGAAAAAGTCCATTACAGAATTAAAACCACTGAGGCAGCAATTACTTTCAATAAAACTTGTTTTACCCCTGTTTGTGTGTTTTTGTGTGTGGGTTTGTTTGTGAACAGCTTCCTGGCAACAATTTGAATCGTAGAGTACTGAAACTTGAAGGGATTAACTATTATTTAAAAAACTGGAAATGTTTAAATTTTGGAAGGTCAAAGTTAAAGTTCAAGGTCAAAGGCCAAGGTCAAAGGTCAAGGGTCACGGTCAAGCAAAATTTCCAATTCCCGTAATCAGCCTCAAGTTTGAACATCGTTGTCACAGAGACTTCAAACTTGGTTCATATTTGAGTGCATGAAAATCCACACCAATTAATACATGTTAAGGTCAAAGGTCAAGGTCGAAAAAAAGGTCTAGAAAAGTTGCAGGGCGGGGGTCTGCGCTCTACTGAGTGCCGCTCTAGTTTTTTTTTTTTTTTTATTGTTCGAAGTGGACGAAAAACCAAGTCTACAAAGTCTACCTTTTTCAGCCATGGATATTGTTTTACTTTATCACTTCGTCTTTCAAAGTAAAACAGGCTACACAATATACAGTTGAACACATGAATTCC
>NC_090725.1:114829967-114839967 GCF_036898095.1 Palaemon carinicauda | reverse complement strand
ATTTTAACTTTCCTTTCGTGGATTGGAAAGAACGGATAGAAGAAAGTGGTTGTATGTATACATATAAAAAAGAGAGTAATAGTAGCGCAGAAGATAAGAGGCAATTTGAAAAGCTTCAAGATATGCTATTAGAACATAATATGCAACAAATAAACCACATTCCAACAAGAAAGGAAAATGTCCTAGATCTAGTATTTGTGAATGAGGTGAATTATGTTAAAGAAATAATAGTGTATAACACGGGAATTTCAGACCACAATGTCATAGAATTGATAGTTCATTCCAAAGCAAGTGATCACAGAATTAATAAAAGCACAAAACTTTGGGAAGGATATGGAAAATATAACTTTTACAGTAAGAATATAAAATGGTCAGAAATAAATGAAGAACTGAATAAAGAATGGAAAAATGTATTTATAAGTGATAATATACAGGTAAATACGGATATACTGTACAAAATACTGGAGAAAATTGTTGAAAAATATGTACCGAAAAAAAACAATAAACAAAAGACGTGCATACCAAGAGACAGAAGGATCTTATTTCAGAAAATTAAAAAGTGGAAGAAAAATCTTGCAAAAGAAAAAAATGTGTGGAAAATGAGGGAAATAAAATGTAAGATAGAAAATGCAGAACAAAAGATTATGCAGTCGAAAGAAAATGAAAAAAGGGACTTAGAAGAAAGGACACTTCAAAATATAAAAAGAAACCCCAAAGTACTTTACTCCTATGCAAAAAAGATGAATAAAAGGAGAATAGAAATAGGCCCTCTAAGAATTGAAGGACGGCTAACGAATGAAAAAAAGGAAATATGCAACATATTAGCAGAAAAATATAAGAGTGAGTTCACGCCAAGAATTGCGAATGAGAATAATGAAACAGAAATGAGAGAAGAAAATGTTGAATATCTAACGGATATAGATATTAATGAAGCAGATATTGTCACGGCTATAAACGAAATTAAAAATGGATCGGCAGCCGGACCAGATGGAGTTCCAGCGATTTTGTTAAAAAAAACTGCAAACACTATCGCGAAGCCACTTGCAATACTGCTAAGACAGAGTATAGATATGAGCGAGATATATGTTAAACATAAATTAGCTTATATAACCCCTATCTTCAAAAGTGGATCAAGACTAGAGGCAAGCAATTATAGACCTGTTAGTCTAACATCACATATTATGAAAGTGTATGAGAGGGTATTAAAAAAGAAAATAATGAACCATTTGGTCAAAAATAATTTGTTTAATATGGGTCAACACGGTTTCGTACCTGGAAAAAGTACACAGACCCAACTGATAGCTCACTATGAAAACATATACAATAATATGATAAATGAAAAAGACACAGATGTGATCTATCTAGATTTTGCAAAAGCCTTTGACAAGGTAGACCATAACATATTGGAGAAAAAAATGAGAAAGCATAATATTGTGGGAAAGATAGGAAAATGGGTAAAAGAATTCCTGCAAAACAGAAAACAGATAGTGGTTGCAAATGACGAGAAATCAGATGAAGCCCAGGTAATATCTGGTGTGCCCCAAGGTACGGTATTAGCTGCACTGCTATTTGTTATTATGATCTCAGACATAGACTGTGATGTTGAAAACTCCGTAGTGAGAAGTTTCGCCGATGACACAAGAATAAGTAGAGAAATTACTTGTGATGAAGATAGGAACTCACTACAAAGAGATCTAAACAAAATATATGAATGGGCGGAGATAAATAGGATGGTATTTAACTCCGATAAATTCGAATCAATAAATTATGGAAACAGAGAAGGAATGGTGTATGCATACAAGGGACCTAATAATGAGACAATCACAAACAAGGAAGCAATTAAAGACCTTGGTGTAATTTTAAATAGGAATATGTTATGCAACGACCAAATAGCAACACTGTTGGCTAAATGTAAAGCAAAAATGGGAATGTTATTCAGACACTTTAAAACAAGAAAAGCTGAACACATGATTATGCTTTACAAAACTTATGTGCGTAGTACACTCGAGTACTGCAATGTGATATGGTACCCACACTACCAAAAGGATATTGCGCAAATAGAGAGTGTACAAAGGTCCTATACTGCTAGAATAGAAGAAGTTAAGGACCTTGATTACTGGGAAAGACTGCAATTTTTAAAACTATACAGTCTAGAAAGGAGAAGAGAACGCTACATGATAATACAAGCATGGAAGCAAATAGAAGGAATTGCTGAAAACATCATGGAGCTTAAAGTATCAGAAAGAGCAAGCCGAGGTAGATTAATAGTACCAAAAAGCATTCCAGGTAAACTGAGAAAGGCGCACAGGACATTAATCCACTACGCACCAGCATCGATAATGCAGCGACTATTTAATGTGCTGCCAGCTCATCTAAGAAACATATCAGGAGTGAGCGTAGATGCGTTTAAAAATCAGCTCGATAAATACCTAAGATGCATCCCAGACCATCCAAGACTGGAAGATGCAAAATACACCGGAAGATGTATTAGCAACTCTCTGGTGGATATACGAGGTGCCTCACACTGAGGGACCTGGGGGAACCCAAACAAAAAATAAGGCAATAAGGTAAGGTAAGGTAAGGTAAGGCTCTCTCTCTCTCTCTCTGTATATATATATATATATATATATATATATATATATATACATATATATATATATATGTGTGTATTAAGTATCTATTTTAATGTTGTTAGCGTTTTTAAAATGTTTTATATTAATTGTTAATTACTTTTCTTGTAGTTTCCCGATTTCCTTTCTTCACTAGGATATTTTCCCTGTTGGAGCTCTTAGGCTTATACCATTCTGCTTTTCCAACTAGGGTTATATCTTAGAAAAAAAAAATAATAGTAATAATAATAATAATAATAATAATAATAATAATAATAATATACAGAACAACAACAGCAACAAAGTGACCAAGACAAAAGCCTCAAAAATATCAATTCATGTCTGGAGTTTAATCAGTTTTCATCTCCACTTTGAAAGTGACTTTTATACACTGATAAAACATATGAAAAAATAAAAATACAAAGAGAATTTCCTGTGTAAAATTTTTAAGAATCGAAATGTCAAATTATTTCTATAAAGAAAAAAAAATCTAGAAACAAAAGTAGCAGTAGTTTGAATTAACCCTTAAAGAACACTTGCACATCTTGGGATTATACATAATAAGTCATCCACTTTTGATTGGAGTCACTCCTTCAGGGGTTATCCATTCCAAAATATAAATTCTGAATGTTCACCTGCCTATATCATTATAACTGGGCCACTTTCACTGGCTACCCCTCTTGGTATGGACGCAATTAATGGGGTACTTCTTAGGGCATTAAATTCTTAATGCAATATCTGTTTGGTGACGCACATATCTCCCTATGGGATTGCCATTTAAATTGCAACATCGCTGGAAATGCTCCTATTAAGTGCCTAACCAATGGAAGATAATATGTGTAGATATATATATATATATATATATATATATATATATATATATATATATATATATATTTATATATATGTATACATATATATATATATATATATATATATATATATATATATATATATATATGTATACATATATACATATAAATATATGTATATATATAATATATTATATATATATATATATATTTATATATATATATATATATATATATATATATATATATATATCGATAACAATGAACACAATATCGGGATCAAATACGATAAATTTCTATCTGAGTTAATTTTCATTCATATTGACTCATTAGGGGTAATTCGAATTAAATGCTATCAATTGTGCCACCTGGTGGGCCTGGAAGTCAGGGAAAACTCTCTGGTAAGGGACTGATGTCTCGCCAGGTAAATCGTGAATTGCAGTTAGCAATCAGGTTCCGACTTCTTTTGAGCCACTGGTGGATTGGTTGGTAGCGCCCTGGCCATTCATTTGAAGAGGCTAGGGTTCGATCCCAGTATATAGAAATAAATATATATATATATATATATATATATATATCATACTGGGATCATATATATATATATATATATATATATATATATATATCAGTGGTTCCCAACCTGTGGTACGCGTACCACTAGTGGTACGCGAGGGCCTTCCAGGTGGTACACGAACACTTTCGGGGTCATGAACGATTTGTCCGGAAGCTGGATCTGTGGATGAAAAACGTGGAGAGCAAACGCTACGGAATGTTCGAACTCCTGGCCAACCTTTGAGAGGGAGCCCACTGATGAATTTGCCCAAGAAATCATCCATCACCTCTCACTGCTCAAGACTGAATTGAAGCATTACTTCCCGGACGTGACATGTCCCTACGTCGCCAATCCGTTCTCAGTTTATCCAGCCGATCTGCCTGTTGGGACCGGGAAACAAGAGGAACTCATAGATATCCAGGCTGACGAGACACCAAAGACAAAGCACAAAGAATGCTCTCCTTTAAACTTCTGGGTGAGCATGGCCTCCTCGTACCCGACGCTAGCCCGTCACGCTGTTCCCCAGCTACTGATTTTCCCCTCGACGTGGGAGTGCGAGCAGGGGTTCTCAGCCTTCATGGCCATCAAGTCGAAGAGCCGGAACCGTCTTGCTGCGGCCGGGCATGATTTCCGATGTGCTGTGAGCAAAGTCATGCCCAGCTGGTGGAGAAGAAGCAGATACAGCCCTCGCATAGAGTTGTTGTTTTCTTAGTTAATTTGCATGTTCTATTTCTACAATTATAGAAATAAAGTGGTATCTGATCGAATTTCGTTTCTCTGGAACCAGGTGGTACGCGGCGACTGTACGGGACCTCCAAGTGGTACTCGATCACAAAAAGGTTGGGAATCACTGATATATATCATACTGGGATCATATATATATATATATATATATATATATATATATATATATATATATATATATATATATATATATATATATATATATATATATATATATATATATATATATATAAATTTATATATAAATATATATATAATATGTATATATATATATATATATATATATATATATTATATATTTCTATATACTGGGAGCATTATTTCTTTTATATGGTCAGTCTCTAGGCCATTATCTTGCTTAATAGGGCAATGCCACTGTCCCTTGCTTCTGTCATTCATGAGCGGCCTTTAAAAAAAAAAAACACTAAACAAATTTCAAATTTCAAATATTTAATCTTCATTTGATTGGAAAAATCTCCCGAATTTGCATTATTTCGCATAAAATTTTATGCAGAAATTTTTTTACTTACCTTCATCCCCCTAGAAATGGGATCCAGATTTTAAGTCTCTTAAGTGTCAATATGCTCGAAATAGCACCGTCATGCATCGATGCTGAGTAATATATTCAGGATATTATCGTTCACCTTCTATGTTGATGGCATGTAGGAAGCATTGATAAGCGTGGAAAAATAGATTTTACGATCAGAAACGAAATCCAGTTTGAGCTCTACAATGACTCATTGTGATAAATTTGTTCGAATTTCCATTTTTTATTTTTTTATTTAATGTTTCTTCTATTTTCCTCATCCTCTTGTTTGAGTCTGATGGCAATTGGAAGGAGCGCTATTTCTACCTAAGCCAACGAAGTAGGAAGGAGATTATGTTTTTGACTGTTTGGGTGTGTGTTTGTGTATGCGTGTGTTTGTTTGTGACCAGCTTCCTGGCCACAATTTCAACCGTAGTCATGAAACTTGCAGGGATGAACTGTTAAGTAAAAATCTGGAAATACTTAAATTTTGGAAGGTGGTAATAAAATTATGATACCAACCAGGAAACACCAGTATTAATAATAACAACACTGGTAATAAATAACCAAAACTATTGCTGAAATCTATTTTGATATCGCCATTTCTAGAAATAAAAATAACCAATCTATAGATATAGATAAATTTAATGACGTTGGAAAACGATATTCTTCTAGTTCCCCTGCTGGTAAAACAGCGTGATATCCATCAGCCAGGACATCCAATATAACATCAATGATATTAGAGGAGATGGGTGATGCTTTCAGGCAATTAAAACTCCAAAAGCGGCAATACTAGCGTGTAAAGGTTTTGAAAGTGTTTGGGGTCCAGTGAAAAGGGAGATACTTTCTCTCTCTCTCTCTCTCTCTCTCTCTCTCTCTCTCTCTCTCTCTCTCTCTCTCTCTTGACAGTGTTTGGGGTCTAGTGAAAAGGGATATACCCCTCTCTCTCTCTCTCTCTCTCTCTCTCTCTCTCTCTCTCTCTCTCTCTCTCTCTCTCTCTCTCTCTCTCTCTAATCATCTTTCATTTGATAGATTTTGTTTAAGTTTGCGTGATAAAAATTTTAATATAAGGTTGTTTGATTACAATAAAAATAACTGGTAACTTAGGTCTCTCCCTCTCCCTCTCTCTCTCTCTCTCTCTCTCTCTCTCTCTCTCTCTCTCTCTCTCTCTCTCTCTCTCTCTCTCTCTCTTTTATTTGAGCATATTTAAGTATGTTCAGAATTTTATCATAAAAGCCTTTACAAAATCTATAATATTTAAAGTAATTTGAGAGAGAGAGAGAGAGAGAGAGAGAGAGAGAGAGAGAGAGAGAGAGAGAGAGGAGAGAGAGAGAGAGAGAGAGAGAGAGGGAGGTAATAGTAATATTTTTTAGTGTCATTAAACAACTTATGATCAAATTTTTATCGTGAAACATTAAACAAAATCTATAAACCAAACGATGATTTGAATGCGCGCGCGCGTGCGCGCGCGTGCGAGAGAGAGAGAGAGAGAGAGAGAGAGAGAGAGAAAGAGAGAGGGACTTTAGACAAATCCGGCTTCAGCAAAATTCAGTCTCTCCTCAACATTCAAAGCGACGTATTATCATCAAATTTTCATTGAAAAATATTCCGATCATATGAATGTGTAACAGCTGAATAATAGGATCAGAAGAATACCTTTAATGTTACAAAGGGATTTGCCAATATTTTATAAGAGACGAAGACAGAGCAAGCTTCAGTGTGCTAGAAATTAATATCAATGCAAATATTATCCATTTTCATTACCTCCACCAACGAAGTTGAGAGGAAGTTATGTTTGTGTGTTTCTCTGTTTCTGTGTTTGTTTGTGGACAGCTTTTTGCCCACAATTTTAATTGTAGAGTAATGAAAATTGCTTTGACCAACTTATGTAAAAAGCTGGAAATTAAAGTTTGGAAAATCCAGGTCAAAGGTCAGCGTCAAAGGTCAAGCCAAATGTCCAATTTCACGTAATCAGCCCCAAGTGTGGCCTTCGTTGTCACAGACATTTCAATCTTGGTCCATATTTGAGTGCATGAAAATCCACGCCAATCAATACATGTTAAGGTCAAAGGTAAAGGTCAAGGTTAAACAAAAGTTCGAGAAATAAACTGTAGCAGCGGAGGTCTGCGCTCTCTTGGGTTTGTAGCAACCTGTTTTTCCAACTAGGTTTGTAGCTTAGCAATAATAATAATAATAATAATTATAATAATAATAATAATATGAAAAATCCATTGGTCAATCTCATATGACTAATACATTATCTTGCTAAAAATTACCTCAGTTTTATTGTCTTTCTTGTTTAATGATTTCCAAGGGGAGAATATTGGTTTGATAAGTCTCAAATTAATGTTTTTTGGCTCATTATTCCACATTGCTTCCCATTTATCTATTATGAAATACTTTATTGTGGGTACATAATCCTTAACAGGGTATTTATAACGCCTAGTTGTGGTACATTTATTACTGATGTACCCAAAGCTTCTGTTTTCTTCATTAAAAACGACAGCATGGACTGGAATCCACAATGTTTCCATATTTACTCCTTGATAATAGATTTTTTTTTAGCATCTGCAAAGATATACAGTATATATACATGAATATATATATATATATATATATATATATATATATATATATATATATATATATATAAGTTGGAAAACCCAGGCCTACATGGCTGAGGACTATGAAGCGCGAAAGAGGAGATGATGAATGGACAAGTATTGAATTAAGAGCTCAAGATAGAGATGACTGGCGAAATCTAACCGAGGCCCTTTGCGTCAATAGCGTAGGAGATGATGATGATGATGATGATGAGATATATATATATATATATATATATATATATATATATATATATATATATATATATATATATATATGTGTGTGTGTGTGTGTGTGTGTATACATACATTATGCATACATATGTACATGCAAATATCACTTACTGTATGATTATCCTTCACGACTTTGCACCAGCCATATCAGACAGTTCTTCATAATGATAAGGCATAAAATAAATGTATATGAAATAACTACAATTATTTAAGCACAAAATTCAACATATTCTTTTAACTCTTCGTTGCGGGGAACAGTTTTGTTATTTATTTCTTTATATTTATTCCAAAATTTGCCGGTTATCTCTTTGTTTGTTTTTCATATCTGACATACTAACAAACTGAAATATAGATTAGATTTCTGAACGTCTAAACTTCATGCATACAATCAAACAAAATCCATGTGAATGCCGAAACTCAGATATGAAATCAAATGCATTCTATGCAAAAGCAAATGCAAAAAAAAAAAGGTAAAAAGTTAAACGTATCACTAAATTGTGCATTTATATGCATTACTCCCTGCATGCTTTGTTGTCACAATTAATTGCATTCCACAACCGGTCGGTTTCTTTCATTACTTTCACAAGATAACAGACATAGGAGGGTGTATCCAGACCAGCTATGCCATCCCCCCAAAAATCCATTTATATGAAAATCCTGTTGATTTAAATACCTTTCCCTTATGGACACGGGTGAGCGCGCGGGGCCAGATGAAAAATACAAAAAGAATTCTTGTGAATGACAGACTAACTGTATTCACGGTTTCAATTTGAAATTGAACCTTGTTTTGACGTGGGATGTATGCCAGAAGGCTTGGGTGACAGGCTGAGCTATTTTGTATGTCCATATTTACTGGACAACCAACTTTTCATTCGGGTATCAAGAGGACTTTGCTGAACCTTTAGGTGTCGATTTCATCTATTTGTAACGTGGTTTATAAATGGCAGAGGCAAGGAACAGTGACAATGCCCCACCCGTTGAGATACTATAGTAAATTTTTTTTTTAGTAAGACAGATTTGCACAGACTCGCAGGGGTGCCCTTTTAGCTCGGAAACGTTTCCTGATAGTTGATTGGTCGGAAGTGTTCGGACAAAAATGATTCCGACCAATCAGGTAGTAAGAAACTTTTCCGAGCTAAAAGGGCACCCCTGCGAGTCATTGCAAATCTGCCTCACTAAAAAAATGGACTATACCGCTAAAGAGTTATGGGGTTCTTTAGACTGTCCAGACTGTACTAAAATGGATCCTTCTCTCTGGTTACGGTCGATTTTGCCTTTGCCTACACATACACTGAATAGTTTGGCCTACTTACATACTGTATTCTCCTCGGTCCTCATACACCTGACAACAATGAGAAAACCTAACTATTCTTCACCAAGGAGTTAACTACACTGTAATTGTCCAGTAAATATGGACTCTTTTGTTTATTCTCTGGCCTATAAGTCTAGCTTCCCTCTCTTTTTACGATTTGCATGGCATCACACTGTTCAGAAAACCCGTAATTCTAATCGGAAATTCTCCGTAAAAATATACTGTTCTCAGCCGTATTTCAGTAAAATACAGGCGACCGTAACTTTTTCAAAAAGAATTCTTGTGAATGACAGACTAACTGTATTCACGGTTTCAATTTGAAACTGAACCTTGTTTTGACGTGGGATGTATGCCAGAAGGCTTGGGCGACAGCGTGAGCTATTTTAGTATGTCTATATTTACTGGACAACCAACTTTTCATTCGGATATCAAGGGGCAAGGGACAGTGATAATGCCCCACCCGTTGAGATGAAACGCCCAAATCCCAGACATGACTATGGACATGACTGAGGCCTTTGTCTTGCATTGTACTAGGAACGAAACAGCAAGCTTTATCACGGTAACATTTTGGAAAACAATTCTATAATCAACCCGATCTATAACTCGG
>NC_090725.1:114772467-114822467 GCF_036898095.1 Palaemon carinicauda | reverse complement strand
GCTCGATTCTCTGGCGAGGCGTGTGCCTAACCTGACAATGGCCTTACCTACTACTTCGATTTTCCGGTGAGGTGTGTGCTATAGGCAGGTCATGACAACGGCCTAACCTGCTAGCTCGATTCTCTGGCGAGGCGTGTGCCTAACCTGACAATGGCCTTACCTACTACTTCGATTTTCCGGTGAGGTGTGTGCTTTAGGCAGGTCATGACACTGGCCTAACCTGCTAACTTGATTCTTGGGGAAGGAGTGTGCTATAGACAGGTCACGACAATGGCCTAACCTGCTAACTTAATTCTCGAGAGAGGAGTGTGCTATAGGTAGATCCTGGCACTGGCCTAACCTACTAGCTCAATTTTCAGGTGGGGAGTGTGCTATAGGCCGCTCATGGCAATAGCCTGACCTGCTAACTCGATTTTCCAGTGAAACGTATGCTATATGCAGCTCAGGACACAAGCCTACCCTGCTTAACTCGATTCTTGGGCGAGGCAGGTGTTGTAAGCAGATCAAGTTAAAATTTTACTTTCAGTAAAAGAGAAAACACTTGTGTTAGTGGTGTAATTGACATAGTACTTCAAAATTATTCTTTACATAATGGCTAGCTAAACCACTAATTTAGCTGGAGTCCATTTCTGACCTTAAGACCAAGAAATTTCATGACATTTTTGGTCTTTCAATCCACAGATACTATTGTCACTGGTGCAATTAACTATTTGCCAATTAAAAGAAAACTCATTCGCTGTACTTTACAATCATTCATCCAATTAAGACACATACCTTTTTTTTAGCAAGTTTCAATTTCATTAAATTTTGGGTCTTTCAATCCACAGATACTAATGTCACTGGTGCAATTAACTATTTGCCAATTAAAAGAAATTTTTTCTTTGTACTTTGCAATCATTCATTCATTTAAAAGACATACCTTTTTTTTAGCAAGTTTCGTACTCCTTCGAGATAACAAAGCAAGGAGTCACCATCATCATCATCATCTCTTCCTACGCCTATTGACGCAAAGGGCCTTGGTTAGATTTCGCCAGTCGTCTCTATCTTGAGCTTTTAATTCAATATTTCTCCATTCATCATCTACTTCACGCTTCATAGTCCTCAGCCATGTAAGCCTGGGTCTTCCAACTCTTCTAGTGCGCCTTGTGGAGCCGAACTGAACGTTTGGTGAATTAATCTCTCTTGGGGAGTGCGAAGAGCATGGCCAAACCATCTCCATCTACCACTCATCATGATTTCATCCACATATGGCACTCGAGTAATCTCTCTCATATTTTCATTTCTATTCCTGTCATGCCATTTAAAGGTTTAAAGGTCTCTCATGAATGGCAGAGGCAAGGGACAGTGACATTGCCCTAGCAATCAGGACAATGCCCTAGAGACTGACCATATATTATATGATCAGCGACCAATCCTCCTCTCCACCCAAGCTAGGACCAGGGAGAGCCAGGCAGTGGCTGCTGATGACAGATAAACCTATAGGCTCCCCAAACCCCCCAACCTTAGCTCACAAGGATGGTGAGGTTGCAGACACTAATGACTCTTACGAGTCTGAGCGGGACTCGAACCCCCGACGGGCAAACACCAAGCAGAGACGTTACCAATCAGGCCACAGCAACTCCCAATATTCTTCTGAGGGCCTTGTTCTCAAATCTACTAAATCTATTGGAGATTGTTTCACTGTCGTAATATTCTTAGTGTACCTCAGCTTTCCCACATCCCCAGTTGGTTCTCTATCTATGTTTTCATTTCATTTGCGGATGAGACCTTCCTCTCTGTCCTCCCCAACACCTTTAATTGGCCATGGTCTGGTTTTTTCGTGGCCAGGAGAGGGAGCAAGACGAGTGAATGTTGACTTTGTATTGGCACTAATCCTTCAATGCTTATTGAATGGTTTTAACCTCCGCCAACGAACATGGAAGGAGGTTATGTTTTAATCACTGGTTGTGTGTTTCTTTGTGTGTTTGTGAACAGCTTCCTGCCGACAAATATGGAAGGAGGTTGTGTTTTACCCCCCTGGTTATGTGTTTGTGTTTGTTTGTGCGTGCATTTGTTTGTTTATGAACAGCTTCCTGGCCACAATTTTGTGGTTTTTACTTCCGCCAACAAATAAGGAAAGAGGTTATGTTCTAGCCCGTGTGTGTGTTACTTTTTGTATGCATGTGTGTTTGTTTATTGGTGAACAGCTTCCTAGCCACAATTTTGTGGTTTTTACCTCCGCCAACGAATATGGAAGGCTATGTTTTACACCCTGTTTATGTGTTTGTGTTAGTTTGTGTGTGTGATTGTTTGATTGTGAACAGCTTCCTGGCCACAATTTTAATTGTAGACTAATGAGACTTGCAAGGATTACCTGTTATGTAAAAAGCTGGAAATTATTAAACTTTGAAAGGTCAAGGTCAAAGGTCAAGGTCACGGTCAAGCAAAATGTCCAACTCACGTAATCAGCCAAAAGTTTGGACATCACTATCACAGGGACTTCAAACTTCGTTCATATTTGAGTGTATGCCAATCCACGCCAATTAATATATGTTAAGATCAAAGGTCAAAGTGAAGGTCGAGTAAAATGTCAAGAAATGAGCTGCCCCGGTCAAGACCAAAAGTTAAGGTCACGGTCAAGCAAAATGTCCAATTCAGGTAATCAGCCATAGGTTTGGACATCGTTTTCACAGAGACTTCTAACTTGGTTCATATTTGAGTGTATGAAAATCCACGCCAATTAATACATGTTAAGGTCAACGATCAAGGACAAGGTCAGGAAAAAGGTCGAGAAATGAGCTGCTCCCGCGGAGGTCTGCGCTCTACTGAGTCCCACCCCAATGGTTGTTAATTTTTCACTATACTCCATAAACGGTATCCATTTGATTACTCTAGATCAATTGGATGACAACAATTTTGTGTTTACCAAAATTGTAAGAAAGGATGCGTGAGTAATGATTGATGATATGATTCCAAATACCTTATCAAAATTTCTCCAAGGTAAAAAAAAATGCAAATCGGACTGAATTTGCTAATAAAAACCTTTAAATCTACAAAATTTTTTGTTTAAAGAAAATGTAAGAATGAATACGTTAGGACTGATAGTTGATATGATGCCAAATATATACCTAATAAGACTTTCTCCCAGGTAAAGAAAAAATGCAAAAAAACGGACCAGATTTGCTGATAAAAACATTTAAATCTACAGAATATTTTTTTTTTCAGAAAGTGTCAGAATGAATACGTTAGTAGTAATAGCTGAAATGATGCCAAACAAATCCCTTGTTAAAATTTTTCCTAGGTAAAGAAAAATGCAAAATGGACTGGATTTACTAATAAACACAATTAAATCTACAGAATATTTTTTTTAAAGAAAGTGTAAGAATGAATACGTCAGGAGTGATAGCCGATATGATGCCAAACAAATCCCTTGTTAAAATTCCTCCTACGTAAAGAAAAAGGCAAATCGGACTGAATTTACTTATTGAAACATAAAAATTATCACGCCCATTCCATGTCAAATTTAAATACCTGACACTTGTGATCTTTAAGATGATATGAATCTACAAGAAACTATCAACCTTGAACGGGTCTCGAACCCCAGTCCAGCAGATCGTCAAACGGGGACGTTTCCAATTGGCCACCATTTCTACTTCATTTGAATGGTACTTGAAATACATTCTGTACATGGTTTCCAATATATTTACCCAATAGCAAAGATGTAATCATAAAAACTGCCAATATATCATCAACAAACTATATATTAGAGCATTTTGTAGGTAGTAGGTTGGCCAGGGCACACGCCACCCGTTGAGATACTACCAGTAGAGAGTTATGGGGTCTTTTGACTGGTCAGACAGTAATACATTGGATCCTTCTCTCTGGTTACGATTCATTTTCCCCTTGCCTACACACTCACACACCGAATAATCTGGCCTATTCTTTACATATTCTCCTCTGTCCTCATACACCTGACAATACTGAGATTACCAAACAATTCTTCTTACTGCATTGTAATTGTTCAGTGGCTACTTTCCTCTTTGTAAGGGTAGAAGAGACTCTTTAGCTAAGGTAAGCAGCTCTTCTAGGAGATGGACACTCCAAAATCAAACTCTTGTTCTCTAATCTATGGTAGTTCCATAGCCTCTGTACCATGGTCTTCCACTGTCTTGGGTTAATGTTCTCTTTCTCTTGTTGTGTTAAAGTTTTTATAGTTTATGAAGTGATATTTATTTTAATATTGTTGCTTTTAAAATACTTTATTTTTCCTTGTTTCCTTTCCTCACCGAGTTATTTTCCCTATTGGAGCCCCTGGGCTTATAGCATCCTGCTTTTCCAACTAGGGTTGGGGATTAGCAAGTAATAATAATAATAATAATAATAATAATAATAATACCACAAGCGTTACGCAGAATATTTGAATATATTTCCAATAATTTCCCTCCGCAGCGTACTTATCACTGTTCCAGGACAAAGAGCCCATTCCTTCCCTTGACCATTAATCACACGATCAGCTGAGGTTGCATACTGCTGATGGAGGGGAGGCACACACATCACCACACATGACTTAACTGTGATATTCGTAACATGGCGTAACAGGGCGTAAGATGGCGTAACAGGGCGTAAGATGGCGTAACATGGCTAATGTCAAATCACATGACAAGGTAATGTTTACAACCTTTATAGAATCAATGTATCAATAACATCTCCACTGATAAATAAGGTTCTTATTTCTTTCTTTACGAAGTTTTAAAAACTCAATTATCTCATTCTGTGAAGATTGTGCATATTTATTTCCTTATTTCCTTTCCTCGCTGGGCTATTTTTCCCTGTTGGAGTTCTTAGGCTTATAGCATCTTGCTTTTCCAACTATGGTTATAACTTAGGTAATAATAATAATAATAATAATAATAAAGATGAGTACATTTATTTACTTTTTTCCTTTCCTCACTAAGCTATTTTTTCCCGATGGAATCCTTGGGCTTATAGCATCCTGCTTTTCCAACTAGGGTTGTAGCTTAGCTAATAATAATAATAATAATAATTATAATAATAATAATAATAATAATAATAATAATAATAAAAATCATAATAATAATAATAATAATAATAATAATAATAATAAAGATGAGTACATTTATCAACTCTTTTCCTTTCCTCACTGGGCTATTTTTTCCCGATGGAGTCCTTGGGCGTACAGCATCCCGCTTTCCCAAATAGGGTTGTAGCTTAGCTAATAATAATAATAATAATAATAATAATAATAATAATAATAATAATAATAATAAAAATTGAGTATATCTATTGTCTTATTTCCTTTCCTCACTGTGCTATTCTTACCTGATAAAGACCTGCATTCCAAACTAGGTATTTAGCTTAGCTAATAATAATAATAATAATAATAATAATAATAATAATAATAATAATAATAATAATAATAATAATAATAATAATACCTATATGCATCAATACACACATGAGAAGCTTCATATACACATAAATGTAAAATGTATCAGTTTGTATCTATGCACATAAAAGCAAATAAACTCACATCCCTTTCATGGTTAGTCTTAGCTGACCATTACAACACTTCATCTCCCGTTACCCAATCACTGATGCTCACTAGTTCATCCCATGACTTCCTTTTCGCCCAAGTCTTTTGTCCACCCTTCAAATTTCCCTGCAGAAATCAGTATGCATTTCGCCCTCAGATGTATTATGTGTTATTATATTAGAATAGCTTTTCTCTCTCTCTCTCTCTCTCTCTCTCTCTCTCTCTCTCTCTCTCTCTCTCTCTCTCTCTCTCTCTCTCTCTCTCTCTCTTCCAGCGGATGTAGTAAACGGTAACAAGGTAAACGAGTTCAAGAATAAGTTATACAAGATCATAAGAACTCTCTAAATGCTTAAACTAAATCGCTCTACCAAAGAACAAATGGAATCTCCCCGAATGGACTAAAACGTCTCTGAGACATGCAAAATCCTTGTAACTCTCTCTCTCTCTCTCTCTCTCTCTCTCTCTCTCTCTCTCTCTCTCTCTCTCTCTCTCTCTCTCTCTCTCTCTCATCTGTTTATCGATTGGCCCCATCCGTGACCTAATAATCCTATTTGACCCCCCTCCATGAAATCCGACCTCACCCCAGGGGTCGGTCGTGTGTGCAAAACCATTACCATAAAGGGAAAAGGGGGGAGATGGCATATCAGAACAGCTATTTCGGGGCATTATTGGAGATGGCCAGTATTTTATGCCAATGTCCACTGGGAACGAGGATACAGAAGATGGAATAATATTAATGTAGGAAAATGGCAAATAGAATGTATGCAGATGGGATATATGTGTGAGCATGAAACGTTAACAAAAAAAAATGTTGTTGCAAATAATCAAAATAATCCTAAGTCTAAAAGACCAAAGGCCGAATAACAGGCAAATTGGCCTATTCATGTACTTGGCTGTATTTGAATGTAGGAATAAAAACCGACGCATAACTATATGAATAAATATATATATATATATATATATATACATATATATATATATATATATATATACATATATATATATACATATATATATATATATATATATATATATATATATATATATATATATACATATATATATATATATATATATATATATATATATATATACATGCATATGCATATACTGTATATATATATATATATATATATATATATATATATATATATATATTGCACACACATATACATACCAGGTATGTATATACACAAACACACACATAAATTCCCCTAATAAAAAGCGGCTCCTGCCTAGACAACAGTAAAGAAACTAGAGAAGTGGAACAATGTAGTGGAAAACCTTTTTTCCTCTGTCATTCCAAAGCAAACTACAACAAGAGAATGTCATAAGCAAGAATTAAGTTCCCTGAAATAGCAAATTAATATATGAATTTATGCAATCATGTTTTGTGGTTATAAAAGACTAATATCCAATAATTATAGGCAATTATCGTACTATAATAGTGACTCAATGAATCATATGGCGTGCAGAGCACATCCAAGTACCACTTGCCAGAACTGAGGAACAATGAGATCCACAGCGGAGCATAGACCTTTTGATGAAAGTCTTAGGGAAGGGTTAGGCAAGCCCCAGTATGTCTACATTACAAATTAGATGATGCTGAGCAGTTCAACATTTTCCTTTCTCTAAAGATTGGTCTATCGAAAATGCTACAAAGGCATGGCGTGAAGTTTAAACTATTTGCAGATGACACACAATTTTACTTCACCATAAATGATATACATGACACTACTGAAACTCTAAACCGAATCCTTGATAGTTTTAGAGAATGGATGACATTTAAACAACTAAAATTAAATGAGAACAAAACTGAATTCATGGTGGTGGGCAAGAGAAAAAGCGTGAGAAACTTAAGTGATATTCAAATGAACATAAATAATGACTCCGTGCCGATATCTAGTAAAGTTCGAGATCTAGGTGTATTTCTTGACTGTAACCTGTCTCTAAATGCCCAAATAAATAATGTAATAAAAACTGTTGGTTATTATCTAAGAAATATTGCGTTTATAAAAAAGTACCTGGACGAAAATTCTGTAAAGAAGCTTGTGATAAACTGTGTTATTACCAGGATTGACTACTGCAACTCTATCTACTACAATTTACCAAAAGTGCAACTTGAGAAATTACAAAACATAATAAACAGAGGAACAAGACTGATAAAAGGTGTCCCACCTAGAAAAAAGGATCACCCCTATACTAATCGATTTACAATAGCTGCCGATTAAAGTGAGAATTGAATTTAAAATATGTACAATAACCCACCAAGTTATCAGAACCGGGCGTCCAAAATACTTAAAAGAATTGCTACACATTGCGCAGCCAACAAATCGTGTCGACACGAGAATAGTTACAGATGGCTTCAAACTGTTGGAACCTAGATATATGTCTACTTAGGCTCCAGAGCCTTTAAATATGCGGCCCCGAGACTATATAATAAGCTCCCACGAAACATTCGAATGATTGAAGACATTAAGGCTTTCAAGAGGAAACTGAAGACTTTCTTATTTCATGAGTCTTTTGACAGTGACGATTTAACAGTAAATGAACATTATATGATATGAAATGTTAAATACTCTGAACGAACAAGGTAAAACGACAGTGGAGGTCCTGTAGAGAGTGGGGTTCCCCTGCTGTATGGGACCGGAAAAGCAGCCATCAAAGTAAAAGTAAAGTAAAGTAACTCTATTTGAAAAATGTCCTTTTCTTCTAAATAATTACCATTAAGTTTGCATGAATCAGCCATAGTTGAATATAACTGCACCCTTCAACGCGCCCCTGGGAAAATTAATCCTGTTGCTGATCCCTTGTCAAGAAACACATTGCCCGCCATTCACCCGGGATTGGATTACAACGCCTCGTCATTAACCTAATGAAAAGATCTAGAGTACCAGGCCTGCAGGACATCCTGCATATCCCTCCATTGGGAAGACATCGCCCTCGACGACTTCAACGCCACCCTCGTCTGTGGTGTCACTACTGGTAAGCCGCAACCAGGGATACCTTCCCCAATGGGCCGACAGGTGCTTGATTTCATCCATGGCCTCTCACATCACTTACACTAATCTTCTACACAGTTAGTGAAGACGATGTTCATTTGAAACGGCATTACTAAGGGTGCTAAGGACTTGGACAGCACCAGTACTCCATGCCAAGCTTAAAAAAGTACATATACATCACGGATTCAGGAATGAGAACCTTTCCTCAACTTCAGTCTCGTTTTACCCATATTCACATTGACGTAGTAGCTCCCTTACCCACATCAAAAGGTCAATGTTGCTTGTTTACCGTCGTTGACCGCTCCACTCAGTGGCCTGAAGCCATTTCTATGCAAACTACAATGTCCACCTTGTACATCCGCCTTTCTCTCAGGATAGATAGCAAGATTTGGTATCCCTGTACTTATGATAGGAGTCATTGTGGCATAATATCCTGGGCATCACCCTACATCAGACAACTGGAAGCTGGAAGCTGAAATGGTGTATAGCAACCTATTCGTCATGTCTACCGCATTGTTTCTGTCTGCAATCTTCTCCGACAATCTGCCGCCAGACTTACCAGCCCCAAGCAAAGCAACGCATTCCGACATATTTGCACATGGCAACCAACATTTTCCTATGCACCGATGCTAGCAAGTTACTTCTAATGCTCCCTTACAAGGGCTGTTTCCTCATGATCCGTTGCACTTGGAAGCCTTTCCTAATTAACATTGATAAACCTGTGTATCTTCTGCAAGATAACACGTCTACAGCCCACCTCTCATACTGGGGTGCCCTATTTCATGTTTCTTTTTTAAGGGGTGAGCCATATACCGCACGTGTCCTACACACTCATGCACTGTAACATCATTACCTTTTTTATCTCTTGTTCTCCTCCGGGCTGATGATAGAAACCTGTTTAAGCTTGCTATGGCATGTTTTACACTTTTTGAAGTTTGTATCATTCTTGTTCTCAACTATCTGTATATAAGCTCGTTGTCTTGTTGAATAAACTTCACTTGCATTCATCTTGCCTCTCTGTTAGTACCTAACAGCCAGCTCGCACAATAGAATGAAATATAGCATGGCTCTCCCAGCTAATGTATATGCAATCAGCCTTTATTAAAAGTCTATACAGTCGAACGGTTCGTCGAACGCGGTTCGACAGAGTAAGTGTTTGAAGTGATTTTCGAACATTTGAACGGGGTATTAGGTTGTCGAACACGTTTGTCGAACGGTTCGAAAAATAGTCTGTTCTTGCCTGACTTTTGTGGGCGGGGATTCATTGTCCACAAACCTCATGCATTTGTGACTGACTCCACCTCTTCAAACCGTTTGACAAACAGGTTCGACAACCGAGTTCGACGCACCGTTCGACCGTGTAAACCACGCTTTATATTTCTATTGCTATTAGCTTGGGTATTATTCCAGGAATATTGATTATTAATCTCTATGATTCATTGTTTTATCATATAACTAATGAGGGGAAATTGATTATAGGAGCATGTCATAAAGCATAATACACGGACTTGCGCAGGGACATATATCAGCATAAATACACATAATACATTCATTCATATATTTGACAACGGAAGAAAAGAAAGAAAACACAGAATTCAAGTCCTTTCAAGAAAGGAAATAAACTATATATGAGATGTAATAAATAAAAAATATGAAATATTTCAAAATCAGGAACGTACATTAGATCTAATAGATCTGTCATATATGAACTATGAAGAGAGACTTATTAGTTCAATCTGGAATAAACGCACTGATGGAACATGTACTCCAGGTTCAAAAGATAATTAATTTATGATTAAAAAACCTTTTTGTGACTTGTTTCTTATATTCCCCTATATAATAAAGAGCAAGTCTCCGGTTGTATATATATATATATATATATATATATATATATATATATATATATATATATATATATATATATATATATTTATATACATATGTGTGTTTCCGGTCACGCTCTCCGGCAATTAGTATAATTACTCTGCGTCTCCCCGTCCCACAGGTAGGGGGAGAGGGAGTAGTCATACCCTGATGAGATGGGTTGAAATGATGAAATTGGGAGAAGAGGAATGGTTGAATCTGTGTGTATGTGCGCGTGTATGTATATCTATCTAAATATTCACCCGTTATTTTTGACGGGTAACATACACTTTTATGCATATAAACAAGTACAAATGTATATTCTTAAAAGTAATGACAGAACTAATATTCCTATACGAACAACTACACCGATAATAACTTTAATAATAACTCCAAGTTCCCCATCCTCATTCCCCCCTCCCCGCCCTCCCCCACTGTCCTATTCCTCACAAGGACTCGGCAGACTCCTTCGGGAAGAGTTATAATCAAAGGATATCCCATTCTCGCGGGCCGCAAGTTGGCTAATACTCGAGCACGAACTTTCGAGTTTCTACTTAAGCCTTTTTGGGCGCGATGCGAAAATCGGCTTTTGGACGAGAAGAAGTGAAATCAGTCTTGGGTCTCCCCAGTTGGAGGAAATGGACGAGTGAGGAGGGAACTTGTGGCGAATTTCTGAAAGCGCCAGACGGATTTGTAGTATTGAATGGGAGGTGTTTCTTATGTCTGAGGATTTAGTCATGTCTTCAAGGAGAGTAATGTGGGATATTTCTGATGTCTAAGGATTTATTAATGGATAATAATGTGGTATGTGTCTTATGTTTAAGGATTTATTCATATCTTAAAGAATAGTACATGTGCTATATTTATTACAATTAAGGATTTATTCATATCTTAAAGGATAAAATTGTGGGATATGGCCTATGTCTAAGGATTTATTCATATCTTAAAGGATAGCATTGTGGGATTATGCCCTATGTCTGAGGATTTAGTCATGTCTTAAAGGATAGCAATGTGGGATATTTCGTATGTGTAAGGATATATATATCTTAAAGGAGAGCAATGTGCTATATGTCTTATGTCTAAGGATTTATTTATATCTTAAAGGATAGTAATGTGGGATGTCTTTTATCTAATGATTTATTCCTATCTTGAAAGATAGCAATATGAGATATGTCTTATTTCTGAGGATTTAGTCATATCTTAAAGGATAGTAATGTGGAATATGTCTTATCTCTAAGAATTTCTTCATATTTTGAAGGATAGCACTGTTCGATATGTCTTATGTCTAATGATTTATTCATTTCTTAAAATATAGCAATATGATATATGTCCTATGTCTACAAATTTATTTATATCTTAAAGGATACTCCGTTGGCATGTTGCGATTGAAAGGTAAAAAAAAAAAAAAAAAAAAAAATTATTCATCTGGCCATCGCACCCCACCCCCCTTTCAAGGAAACTTCACTGTACCGGACAATACATCATCCTTTTATACGGTCTCTTTGTAATTTGCTTTATATCATTATCATCATCATCAACATTATTATTATTATTATTATTATTATTATTATTATTATTATTAGCTGAGCTACATCCCTAGTTGGAAAAGCAGGATGCTATAAGCCCAAGGGCTCCAACAGGGAAAAATAGACCAGTGAGGAAAGGAAATAAGGAAATAAATCCTTAGAGAAAAAATTAACAAAATATTTCTAAACCAGTAACATTAACCATTATTTCGATACCATCTTGTGTTTGTAAAGTAGCTTAATACAGTAATAAATAAAATACAGCCGCTAAAATAGTGCATTTAAGAACAAAAATATCCCAGAGAGTTCCACTTGACCTAGCGAGGCCATGCCAAGTATAGAATTCTAATTACATCGTTATTTCTAGGAACCTTACGACACTTTCTTTTCATTACCTAGAACTAGAGGGGCAATCAGTAGAGCGCAGAAGTAAGACGCAGCAGCTTATTTCTCGACCTTTTGCTCCACCTTGACCTTTGACCTTGATATGTATTAATTGTTGTGGATTTTCATACACTCAAATATGAACCAAGTTGGAAGTCTCTGCGACAACAATGTCCAAACTTATGGCTGTTTACGTAATTGGACATTTTGTTTGACCGTGACTTTGACCTTTAACCTTCACCTTCCAAAATTTAATCATTTCCTGCTTTTTACATAACAATTAATCACTGCAAGTTTCATTACTCTACGATTAGAATTGCGGTCAGGAAGCTGTTCACAAACAAACACACAAACACAAAAACAGGGGGTAAAACATAACCTCCTTCCAACTTCGTTGGCAGAGATAACTACAGGGATGATGAAAGAGATTTCAAGTGAGCAAAGGGTGTTCTTCCAATAGCCTTACTAAGACATATTTAAGGAAAATTCTTCATTAAGAGACTTCCCAGAACAATAAAAAATAATTAGATTCATCAATGATGCTAAAATTTACATTCTGTAAAATATTGATCTGATATCGTTATGATTTTTCATCGTGTTTAAGGGTACAAAATTATAGTGACAGGCAATTATTATTATTATTATTATTATTTGCTAAGGTACAGCCCGAGTTGGAAAAGCAGGAAGCTATAAGCCCAGGGGCTCCAACAGGGAAAATAGCCCAGTGAGGAAAGGAAATAAAACAAAATATTGTAAGTTTTCTGACCTAGTGTAATCTGGCTAAAATCACTTCTGTCTTCCTTTCTCTTTGCAATGACGATTTCCATAAAGAAACAATTGGTTTTATTTCGATTAACTTATTGCTATCAGATTCACTATTCTCGAAAAGAAGGCTTAAAGGACACTCATGGATGGTAGATGCAAAGGCATTGCCCTATAAAGCAGAACAATGCCCTGGAGACTGACCACATATATATATGATCAGCACCCCAGGTTCTTCTCCACCCAAGCTAGGTCCAAGGAGGGCTAGGTAATCGCTACTGATGACTCAGCAGATAGACCTATAGGCTCCCCCAAACACCCCATCCTTAGCTCACAAGGATGGTGAAGTTGCAGCAACCAAAGGAACTAACCAGTTTGAGCGGGACTCGAACCCCAATCTGGCGATCACCAGTTAAGGACGTTACCACATCGGCCACCACTGATCTTACAATTTTGAAGCAATAAAAGGCTTCAAGTGGGTTACAGGTTACAGCGACCAAAGGAACTAACCAGTTTGAGCACGACTCGAACCCCAATCTGGCGATCACCAGTTAAGGACGTTACCACATCGGCCACCACTGATCTTACAATTTTGAAGCAATAAAAGGCTTCAAGTGGGTTACAGGTTACAGCGACCAAAGGAACTAACCAGTTTGAGCAGGACTCGAACCCCAATCTGGCGATCACCAGTTAAGGACGTTACCACATCGGCCACCACTGATCTTACAATTTTGAAGCAATAAAAGGCTTCAAGTGGGTTACAGGTTACAGCGACCAAAGGAACTAACCAGTTTGAGCACGACTCGAACCCCAATCTGGCGATCACCAGTTAAGGACGTTACCACATCGGCCACCACTGATCTTACAATTTTGAAGCAATAAAAGGCTTCAAGTGGGTTACAGGTTACAGCGACCAAAGGAACTAACCAGTTTGAGCACGACTCGAACCCCAATCTGGCGATCACCAGTTAAGGACGTTACCACATCGGCCACCACTGATCTTACAATTTTGAAGCAATAAAAGGCTTCAAGTGGGTTACAGGTTACAGCAACCAAAGGAACTAACCAGTTTGAGCAGGACTCGAACCCCAATCTGGCGATCACCAGTTAAGGACGTTACCACATCGGCCACCACTGATCTTACAATTTTGAAGCAATAAAAGGCTTCAAGTGGGTTACAGGTTACAGCGACCAAAGGAACTAACCAGTTTGAGCACGACTCGAACCCCAATCTGGCGATCACCAGTTAAGGACGTTACCACATCGGCCACCACTGATCTTACAATTTTGAAGCAATAAAAGGCTTCAAGTGGGTTACAGGTTACAGCGACCAAAGGAACTAACCAGTTTGAGCACGACTCGAACCCCAATCTGGCGATCACCAGTTAAGGACGTTACCACATCGGCCACCACTGATCTTACAATTTTGAAGCAATAAAAGGCTTCAAGTGGGTTACAGGTTACAGCGACCAAAGGAACTAACCAGTTTGAGCACGACTCGAACCCCAATCTGGCGATCACCAGTTAAGGACGTTACCACATCGGCCACCACTGATCTTACAATTTTGAAGCAATAAAAGGCTTCAAGTGGGTTACAGGTTACAGCGACCAAAGGAACTAACCAGTTTGAGCACGACTCGAACCCCAATCTGGCGATCACCAGTTAAGGACGTTACCACATCGGCCACCACTGATCTTACAATTTTGAAGCAATAAAAGGCTTCAAGTGGGTTACAGGTTACAGCGACCAAAGGAACTAACCAGTTTGAGCACGACTCGAACCCCAATCTGGCGATCACCAGTTAAGGACGTTACCACATCGGCCACCACTGATCTTACAATTTTGAAGCAATAAAAGGCTTCAAGTGGGTTACAGGTTACAGCGACCAAAGGAACTAACCAGTTTGAGCACGACTCGAACCCCAATCTGGCGATCACCAGTTAAGGACGTTACCACATCGGCCACCACTGATCTTACAATTTTGAAGCAATAAAAGGCTTCAAGTGGGTTACAGGTTACAGCGACCAAAGGAACTAACCAGTTTGAGCACGACTCGAACCCCAATCTGGCGATCACCAGTTAAGGACGTTACCACATCGGCCACCACTGATCTTACAATTTTGAAGCAATAAAAGGCTTCAAGTGGGTTACAGGTTACAGCGACCAAAGGAACTAACCAGTTTGAGCACGACTCGAACCCCAATCTGGCGATCACCAGTTAAGGACGTTACCACATCGGCCACCACTGATCTTACAATTTTGAAGCAATAAAAGGCTTCAAGTGGGTTACAGGTTACAGCGACCAAAGGAACTAACCAGTTTGAGCAGGACTCGAACTCCAATCTGGCGATCACCAGTTAAGGACGTTACCACATCGGCCACCACTGATCTTACAGTTTTGGAGCAATAAAATGCTTAAATTGGGTAAAATAATCTTTCACGGATTGTGTAAATCGATTGAAGATTTTTCTGCAACATCCGCTTTTTCATGACTAGAAACGTCAATATTGGGAGGAATCCAACATATTTCTATATTTACTAAACGGTAGCAAACCCTGTCAAGGTCGTCTTTTATTTTCGATATCAATTGATTCTGAAGATTGTAACTCTTCATGTCTTCTATGACGCTTCTTGAATCCGTATTATTATCATTATTATTATTACTTGCTAAGCTACAACCCTAGTTGAAAAAGGTGAGGCTGTAAGCCCAGGGACCCCAACAGGGAAAATAGCCCTATATAAACAATAGAAACTTTAACAAAACAAGAGGAAGAGAAATAAGATAGAATAGTGTGCCCGAGCGTACCCTCAAGCAAGAGAAATCTAACCCAAGACAGTGAAAGACCATGGTACAGAGGCTATGGCACTACCCAAGACTAGGGAACAATAGTTTGATTTTGGAGTGTCCTTCTCCTAGAAGAGCTGCTTACCATAGCTAAAGAGTCTCTTTTACCCATACCAAAAGGAAAGTGGCCAATGGACAATTACAGTGTAGTAGTTAACCCCTTCTTAACTCATAAACTTATGATTCCCCTTATCTTGAATAGTGTTAATAATCTCAATTGCTAATATAATGGCTGATAGTTCGGATGTAATGTATGTATGTACAGTACATAACAACAACAAATGCAACCGTTTCTAGTCCACCGCAGGACAAAGGTCTCAGCCATATCTTTATTCATGTCTATGTTTAGTCAGTTTTCATGAAAATGGCCAGACTCTACACATGATTGATGGCATGTCTGAGGCCTCTGTACTGCAGTGGACTAGAAACGTTGGTATTTCTTGTTGTGTGTACCTGTATATATATATATATATATATATATATATATATATATATATATATATATATATATATATATATATATATATATATATACCCACATTGCATCAGACAACTCTCGTGTGATTCAGCTAAGGCCTCCGAACCTTATAAAGGTAAAAAAAAAGTGGAAAGAAAACGAAAAGATCAATAAAATATACACAATAAAAAAAAAGAACCAAAGTACCGTGAACAAATTTTACGATTTGACCTAACTGGGACTCGGGTTCCCGAAGGAAATCACAACCCTTACAAATTCCAGTTCCCATTCCTAAATTCCAGTTCCAGTTCCTAAATTCCAGTTCCGGGATCACCAGTAAATGACGAGCCGGGTCGGTCTCGTCGCTGATGGGGGTCGCTCAGTGAATCTGGGCCGGGCCACGAGAGAGTGATTTCTTCGCTTGACGCCAATGGGAAAAATTGCCTTGGATTTAGCTGGAGATTCTGATGGATGTACAAAGGAAAACGCTATGACGTTAAGGGAAAGGGAAGGAGAGTGGGAGGAGATAAGGGGAGGGGGAGAGAGAGGGAGAGGAAGAGAGGGGAGGGAGAGGGAGAGGGAGAGAGAGAGAGAGGGAGAGGAAGAAAGGAAGAGGGAGAGGGAGAGATGGAGGAGAGGGAAAGCGAAAGGGAGAGGGGGGAAGATGGAGGGGGAAGAAGGAGGGGAAGATGGAGTAGGGAGAGAGGGGAGGAGGGAAGGGAGAGATGGGAGGAGGGGAGGGAGAGAAGGGAGGAGGGGAGGGAGAGAGGGGAGGAGGGGAGGGAGAGGTGGGGGGAAGAGAGGGAGGAGGGAAGAGAGAGTGGGAGGAGGGAAGAGAGGGAGGACAGAGGGAGAGATGGAAGGGGGTGAGAGGCAGAGGTAGAGAGGGAAGGGGAGAGGTAGAGAGGGAGGGGAAGATAATAATAATAATATAATAATCCTTTATTTCCCATAGTATATTGGGTATTCTACATAAGTAGCCATATCAGTATAAAACATTTTGAATTTAACTCTTACATAAAACTTGGTATAGGTTAAGAATATCAAAATCATTAAAAATAGCAACTATATAAATACCATAGGAAACTATTTGAAACTATGTATAAAAGTAGGCAGTCATAGGTAAAATGAGCTTCGAATAGAAATCCAATAGTCATAAATTATCAATAAATAAGTATATAAAAATACGTACAGGCAATAAAAAAAAAAAACTAAGACAGTTCCAAAAAAAATAGGATATGTAGTAAAAATCAGAGAGTCATAAAATTTTCAATATATAAGTCCGAACAAATATGTAGAGACTCAGAACCCATTTTGAATTAGGATACTTGGATTTAAAAACTACAATGTAGTATCAGTAGTAAAAGACATAAAAATAAGCCAGATTAAAACCCAAGAACAATGTACTAATAATTAAAAGAACAATTAAGACTCTGTTAGAAGTAAATTCCTTAGTTTTGACTAGAAAATAGACACAGAGCCTGGTTCTTTTATTTCACGGGGCTGTTCATTATACAACACTGGACCTCGGACTCTGATTTGCCTTGAGCCAATACTAGTTTTATGTCTTGCAACATACAAATCATCCCTTTGGCGTGTAGTGACATTACTGAATAAGGATACTGGAGGGAAACTGTATAACCAATCTGGAATTTTATTATCTAAAGCTTTATATACCATAGTGCACATGTCATAAGTATACTGGTCTCTTATTTTCAACCATTCCAATTCCTTTAAATGTGGAGTTACATGTTCAAACTTTCTAACATTGCCAACAGCCTGTGACGGGGTAGGCGGGAGGAGCGGGTCGTAAATTCAAAGGCAGATTGGAAACGACTGAGTTATATATTAAGGAACACTCTTCTTTATATACAAAACCTCAATGCAACAGGACATAACAAGTTCGAGAGACAGACAATGTCACAGAGCAAAACCGGAGACATGATCATTCAGGTTCTTTTTAGTGCGAGGGAAGAGCGCAGATACAAGCATAATATATACAAAAGGAATTATGTACAATTGTGTGACACACGGTTGGTACATGGCTCCCCCTCTAAAAATGACATACTGAACATGTTAAATAGGAGCCCTGAATCTGGAGAGGTAGTAGTAAAAACTGCGCCGATTAGCAGTGAGTGGCTGTAGAAGTCGTTGGTTGGGGTGCGAGCGAGTGGTGGATGATGGTTGGCTGTGTTGCCGCTCCAGCTCGTCACGGGGTAGGCGAGTGTGTCCTACAGCATTCATAGGCGTGTGTGGCCTACGGTATTCATAGGCGTGTCCTACGGCATTCATAGGCGTGTGTCCTACGGCATTCATAGGCGTGTGTCCTACGGCATTCATAGGCGTGTGTCCTACGGCATTCATAGGCGTGTCCTACGGCATTCACGTCAGCTTCGGTTGAAGTTGAATTGGTGTCCTCTTCGTCACGAGTGGAGGCGTTGATGGAGGTTTGAAAGTCATGAAGTGGGTTTACATCACGAGGAGAGCCGTCTGCGGCAGGTTGCAGGCGAGTGATACTGGTCATTTTCCCGAGGGTGAGCGAACCCCTTTGGTCCCCCAACGGTTGTTGAGAGAGCTGAAAAGGCGTTGCTATACGGGCGGCTGGCGACGGCGAGTACTGCTGCAGAAGGTATGCGTTGACGGCGTCATAGTAACGGTGAGAGGTGTAGGGGGGATGGGGAGGCGGGAGGAGCGAGGCACTCCGGGGTCACCAATGTGACGCGCCGAGAGAGGGTAGTGACTCGAAGGCAGGATGCAATAGACTGAGTTGTTTATTAAGGAACACTCTTCTTTATATACAAAACCTCAATGCAACAGGACATAACAAGTTCGAGAGACAGACAATGTCACAGAGCAAAACCGGAGACATGATCATTCAGGTTCTTTTTAGTGCGAGGGAAGAGCGCAGATACAAGTATAATATATACAAAAGGAATTATGTACAATTGTGTGACACACGGTTGGTACAAGCCACTCTTGCTGCAAAGTTCTGCAGCTTTTGTACTCTTTGTAGCTGTGATTTGTTAGTACATCCCCAAACTTTTAAGCAATTGTGACGGCGCCGAGTAAGGCTGTGAACTCAAAGGCAGGTTGGAAACAACTGAGTTATATTATTGTAGAACATTCTCCTTATATACAAAACCTCAAGGCAACAGGACATAAGTTCACAAGACAGACAATATTACAAAGGAAAAACCAGACATGAATTTTCATGTTCGTTTTAGTGCGAGGGAAGAGCGAAGATACAAGCATAATATATACAAAAGGAATTATGTACAATTGTGTGAAACACGGTTGGTACATGGCTCCCCCCCTAAAAATGACATACTGTACATGTTAAATAGGGCGCCCTGATCTAGAGAGGCGAACTGTAGGCGGGTCATCTGGCAGAAGATAAGCAGGTTTTAGACGATCAATGGAGACCCAGTCTTCTTTGCCCCGAATGTTTAGGAGGAATGCTTTCGGACTGCGTCGTATCACAAGGAAAGGGCCCGTGTAAGGGGGCGTTAGTGGTGGCTTGCTGGTGTCGTTGCGCAGGAAGACGTGCGTTGCAGAGTGCAAGTCCGTTGGTATATGATGCTTCGCTGGGGGCTTGTAAGTCTGGCGGCACGGAGTAAATTTTCCCACGTCGTGACGTGTGCGCTGGAGTTCGTCGGAGGAGGTTGTAGAAGGAAAAAATTCGGCAGGGACGACCAACGGATCGCCATACACCATTTTGGCTGCCGAGACGTCGAGGGCGTCTTTAGGAGTGGTCCTTAGTCCAAGGAGGACCCAGGGAAGCTGAGTAAACCAGTTGCAATCCTTGCAGCGGGACATCAAAGCTGCTTTGAGGGTGCGATGAAAACGTTCAACCATTCCATTGGCAGCGGGGTTGTAGGCCATTGTCTGATGTAGGGTGATGCCCAGGAGATTCGCTAATGACGTCCACAATTGAGAGGTGAAGGTGGTTCCCCTGTCAGAAGTAATATGCTCAGGGATACCGAATCTTGAAATCCATCTAGAGAGTAAGGCAGATGTACATGAGGCGGACGTTGCGGTTTCCATGGGAATGGCTTCAGGCCAACGAGTGGAGCGGTCGATGACGGTAAACAGGTAACGATGTCCTTGTGATGTGGGTAGGGGGCCTACAACGTCGACGTGAATGTGTGCGAAACGACGCTGAGGTTGAGGAAAGGTGCCCACTCCTGAATCCGTGTGTCGATGTACTTTGGAAGTTTGGCAAGAAGTACAGGCGCGGACCCAATCCTTAGCATCCTTTGAAATGCCGTGCCAAATGAACTTTGTCTTCAGCAGCTGTGCAGTAGAACGGCACGAGGGATGTGAAAGGCCGTGGATGAAATCAAACACCTGTCGGCGCAAGGGAGCAGGAATCCAAGGTCGCGGTCTACTAGTACTGACGTCACAGAGGAGGGTGGTGTTGGAGTCTTCGAGGGGAAAATCTTCCCAACGGAGGGACGTGCAGGATGTCCTACAAGCTTGATACTCTGGATCCTGTCGTTGGGCTTCAGCCAGGGCGTTGTAATCCAATCCCAGTTGAACGGCAGCCAACGTGTTTCTTGACAGGGCATCGGCAACGGGATTCATTTTCCCAGGGACGTATTGGAGGGTGCAATTGTATTCAGCCACGGCGGAGAGATGTCGGCGTTGACGGGCGGACCAGGCGTCAGACTGTCGAGTGAAGGCGTGCACCAGAGGCATGTGGTCTGTGCGAATGACGAAGGGCGTACCTTCTTAGAAATGGCGAAAGTGACAAACAGCCAAGTGCACCGCCAGCAATTTTCGATCTAAGGTAGAATAACCCGATTCTGCCTTGGACAGTTTTCTGCTGAAGAAGGCCAATGGGCGGGGCGAGCCTTTGACCACCTGCTCGAGTACTGCACCAATAGCGACGTCGCTGGCATCGGTGGAGAGAAGGAGAGGGGCGTGTGGGATAGGAAAAGTGAGAGCCGCAGCAGTTGATAGGGCCTTCTTTGCATTGCAGAAGGCTGCTTCTTGAAGGGGACCCCACTTCAGGGCCTTTGGCTTGCCCTTGAGGGAGGCGTAGAGGGGAGCAAGAGTGGCGGCAATGGCTGGCAGAAAATGGTGATAATAGTTGATCATGCCCAAGAATTCCTGCAGAGCTTTGACGGTCGAGGGCGAGGGGAAATTCTGAACGGCTGCCACCTTCTCAGGGAGGGGATGGACTCCTTCAGGAGTGATACGGTGCCCTAAGATCGACACTTCGTTGGCACCAAAGGTACACTTGTCGTACCGGACTACAAGGCCGTTTTGTTGCAGGCGGTCGAGCACGATGCGCAGGTGACGGAGGTGTTCCTCTTTTGAGGAGGAGAACACAAGTATGTCGTCCACATAACATACACAGAAAGGGAGGTCCCCTAAGATGTCATCCATGAGACGTTGAAACGTTGCCCCAGCATTACGAAGGCCAAAACAGGAGTAATTGAAGGTGTATGTGCCAAACAGAGTGGTGATGGCGGTCTTGGGGATGTCTTCTGGGTTCATAGGCACCTGATAATACCCCTTCAGGAGATCGAGCGTAGAGAAAACCTTTGCTTTGTGCAGGTAGGAGGTCACGTCGGCAATGTTTGGGAGGGAGTAGTGATCCGGTTCTGTTTGTATGTTCAGGCGCCTGTAATCCCCGCACGGACGGAGGGAGCCGTCTTTCTTCAGAACGATATGTAAGGGTGACGACCTTCGGCTGGAGGCCTTTTGGCAAAGTCCCATTTTCTCCATTTCGGCGAACGTTTGTTTGGCGGCTGCCAATCATTCCGGTGCCAGACGTCTGAATTTTGCGAAGACTGGGGGTCCCGTCATCTTGATATGGTGATAAATACCGTGCTTGGCAGGAACCGTGGGCGTTTGGCGAAGTTCTGGACGGAAAACTTCCGGGTACGACGTGAGGAGGTGGGCGTAGGCATCCGTGGGTGCGCTGATGTGGAGAGCGAGGTTAGAGGGGACGGGTTGAAGAGGTGTCGACAAGTACGAGTCTGCGTTGACCAATCGTCGGTGGACAACATCGACCAGAAGGTGGAAATGAGAGAGGAAATCCGCACCGAGAATTGGCATTGTGACTTCAGCAACGAGAAACTTTCAATTGAATTTACCGTTTCCGAACGATATGTGAGGTTCTCGTAACCGTAGGTGGGTATCGCAGATCCATTGGCAGCTACCAAGCGGGCGTCGGCAGATGTAGACAGACTACGTTGTGCCTTGAAGAGTTTCCTTGGCAAAAGAGAACGACAAGCACCCGTGTCTACCAAAAATCGCACGCCCGTTCCTGCATCCTGTAAAAAGAAAAGATTAGAAACATGGGAGGCCACCGCCACAAGCGATGGCCTACTTACACGTTTTTTGGCCACTGACAATCTTTGGCACATTTCTTCGCGGTTGCCCCGAATCTGAAGTGGTAGTAGCAAAACTGCGGCGGATGGGAGGTAGTAAGTGGCTGTAGAAGTCGTTCGTTGGGGCGCGAGCGATTGGTGGGTGGTGGGCAGCTTTGTCGCCGCTTCGGCACGTCACGGGGTAGGCGTGTATGTCCTACGGCATTCATGTCAGCTTCGGTTAACGTTGAATAGGCATCCTCGTCGTCAGGGGTGGAGGCGTTGATGGAGGTCTTGAAGTGGCTGTCCATAAGGGCGTCGGCTTTGGTCATCAAGTCCTTTATGGGTAAACTATCGACATCGGGTATGGCAGCGCGTACAGGTTTAGGTAAACGGCATATCCGAAGGGCACGGAGTAGGTTCACCTCACGAGGAGAGCCGTCTGCGGCAGGTTGAAGGCGAGTGATACTGGTCATTTCCCTGAGGGCAAGCGAAGCCCTTTGGTCCCCCAACGGTTGTTGCGAGAGCTGAAAAAGCTTTGCTATACGGGCGGCTGGCGACGGCGAGTACTGCTGCAGAAGGTATGTTTTGAGGGCGTCATACGCTATTGGGGTGTCTCCTTGTTCACAAAGCCAGTCGGATATTTCTGGGAAGGTGTCCTCGGGTATCGCCGCAAGAACATAATCCGCTTTGGTGGTTGAGCGAGTCACTCCCCTGATACGAAAGTGGACTTCAGCGCGTTGAAACCAAGCAAACGCTTCTCTGCTGGCGAACGGTGAAAGTTTCAATGGGGCGGCCGCGGCGCCAACTGCTGTAGTAGAGTCCATCTCCGTCATAGTACCAACGATGGAGGGGCGAGGGAGGTGGGGGTGGAAGGCAGTGGGAGCGAGTCGACTTCCGGGGTCACCAATGTGACGGCACCGAGTAAGGTTGTGAACTCAAAGGCAAGTTGGAAACGACTGAGTTATATTATTGTAGAACATTCTCCTTGTATACAAAACCTCAAGGCAACAGGACATAACAAGTTCACAAGACAGACAATATTACAGAGGAAAAACCAGACATGAATTTTCATATTCGTTTTAGTGCGAGGGAAGAGCGAAGATACAAGCATAATATATACAAAAGGAATTATGTACAATTGTGTGACACACGGTTGGTACACAATATTTTATAAAACTTAAAGCTAGTGACTGGACGACTATCTTGCGAGTACTTGACTCAAAATGATCTTTTACTCTATTTAAGTATATAAGAGTACCCATTACCTTTTTATACATTTCGTGTATGTGACAGTCAAAGTTCATGTACCGATCGAAATGAACACCTAAATTTTTAACAGTCGTCATTGGCTTAATTATATTTCCATTAAAATTCATTTGTACCTCATCTTCGATATCTGACACATATTGCCTGGATCCAATAATGATAAACTGTGTCTTTTTATCATTTAAAAGTAAGCCATTTCTCAAAAAGTAATCTTTAGCTCTGTTTAGAATGTTTTCTGCCTTACAAATCATGTCTTCTATATCCTTAATGTCACCTTCTATTAGTATTTGCGTGTCATCGGCATATTGAACTATAAAACAGCCAGGTATTGATCTCACGAGATCATTAACATATACCATGAAAAGTATAGGGCCGACAATTGATCCCTGAGGTACTCCGAATTGAATATTTTTCTTCGATGATACAGTACCATTTAGTCTGACGGACTGAAACCTATTCTCAAGGTAGCTCTTAAACCATCTCTGATCAATATTCATCAACGTACATTTCTCCAACAATATGGCATGATTCACACTATCAAAAGACTTAGATAAATCTAGTAATAAAAGTAAGGAAACTTTTTTGTTGTCTATATTTTCATAAATCTTGTCAGATAATTTTAACAGGGCTGTTTCAATAGACAATTTTGGTCGGAATCCATGTTGGCTAAAGAGATTAGTTTATTTTCCTCTAAAAATTCAGTTAACTGATTTGCAATAATTTTTTCAAGTACTTTCGATAGAACAGGAAGCAAGGAAATGGGACGGTAATTAGAGATATCGTCGGCATCCCCGCTTTTGAAGAGCGGAATGACATGGGGAATTTTCCATACGTCTGGATATGAATAAGTAACAATTGATGTATTGATAATTATCGTAAGGTAAAAAGCAATAACATATAAACCATCTCTAATGAAACGTAAACAAATACCATCAGATCCAAAGGCGTTAGTTTCTTTCAAATCTTTAATGACTAAAATTACTATGTTACAGTCCACTGGCCCTGTTTTAAAACTATCGACTCTACTGTGAGGGATAATAGGGTCTGTTTCCAAAGGCAGGCGGGTATGCAGTTCTTCCTGTGTTTTTTTCAAAGGCCTTTCTCCCCACTTCTGCAAAAGAATTCGTTAAACTCTTCAGCTTTACGTTGCAAATCATCTTTGGTATCACAATTCAGCTTATTCGTATCGCTGTTTAATCCATTGAAAAGTATATTAATAGTAATCTTCCACGTAGCAGCCATGTCACCTTTAGCATTTTTAAATTCTTGTTTGTAGTACTGCTTTCTACTATCAGTTAACATCAAGTTTACCTTTTTCTTCAGTTCCTTATGAGTTTCTCTAAGCTGAATATTTTCTCTTTGACTTTTTAGTGTTTTTTTTTACGTTATCTCTTACTATTATCGTGTCTTTTATAATATCAGAAATCCAAGGGGCAGGGGGACGAGTTACTTCTCTAGTGACCACAGGTGCGCACATATCTACACAGGATGTGAAAACATTGGTTAAAATTTCTACTTGATTACTTACGTTATCGGTACTTAAAATTTGATTCAATATGTGAACATTATTCATAAGTAGAGAGCTAAGAGTTTCTTGAGAGTAATTTTTCAAGCACCTAAAAGTTTTAAAAATAGTTTGCCTTATCGGTTTACGAACGTTCAGCAAAGTTAAAATATTCTCGTGATCTGCTATTGAGCTAGGGGTTACCTCTGATTTTCTTATCATATATTTAGCATTTGTAATGACTAGATCGATAAGGGATGCTGAGGTAGAAGTGATTCGTGTGGGTTTATCTACAATCTGGCCAAATCTTAAGTTTTTAATTAGCTTACCCAGTTTGTTCTCCTTTTTTAACAGGTCATCATTAAAATCCCCGTAAATGAAAATAGGTTTATTGAGTAAAATTACTTCCTTAAAGACGTCTGAAATATAGTTAAAAGAGGTAACAGCAGCTTTAGGATGGCGGTACACGCACCCGACAATAATAGAGGGAAAGGAAAGATAGAGAAGGGAGAGGGAGAGGGAGAGGAAAGATGGAGTAAGAGAGAGAGGGGGAAGAGGGAGAGGGGAGAGAGTAAAGAGGGCGGGGGAGGAGGGAGAGGGGAGAGAGTAGAGGGCGGAGGAAGAGGGAGGGGAAGAGGGAGGGGAAGATAGAGAAGGGCGAGAGGGAGATGTAGAGAGGGAGATGTAGAGAGGGAGAGGTAGAGAGAGAGGGGGGAGAGGTAGAGAGAGAGGGGGAAGAGGGAGAGGGGAGAGAGTGAAGAGGGTGGAGGAAGAGGGAGAGGAAGAGGAAGGGGAAGATAGAGAAGGGAGAGAGTGAGATGTAGAGAGGGAGGGGGAAGATGGAGAGGTGAGAGAGTAAAGAGGTCGCAGGAAGAGGTAGGGGGAAGATAAAGGAGGAAGAGAAGGAGAGGTAAAGAGGGGGGAAGAAATGGGAAGGGGGAGATAGAAGAGGATTGATTGATTGATTTGAAGTTTTCTGGCATCCAGATAGAGGAGGTAGAGATGGAGGGGGAAGATAGAGAGGGGAGAGAGGGAGAGGTAGAGAGGGAGAGGTGCCCTCAAAGTGTTGCTCTTCCCTTCTTCTGCTAGTAGCTGTGGGTGAGTTACTTGGAGGAAAAATAACTGGAGATGCCCTGACCCGGATTAAGGGAAGCCAGGGTTTTACCCGTCAAACTGTCAGTTCTTGATCCTTCAAGTTAATCTTCTCCTAGGTGAGTTATTTACCACATATGTCCCACAGATGCCTTAGACACAACACGGATGAATTCTACAGAGGGTGGCTATTGATGAAAGCTAAATAAGTCACTGTTACATTCCAAATGTAAAACGGAGGATGAACTCGATTCTGGGATAATTTCTCCATCAGTCAGTTTATAAACAAATAAACGCCTACTAGCATGTTGATAATTCACCCTTTTTACAAAAACATGCTAACTTAACTTAACTTAACTTAACCTAACCTAACCTTACCTAACCTAACCTATAAGAGCATCATTCGCCTGTATCTTTCACTAACTCCCCTTCATGGAAATTAAGCCCCTAAATTTCAACAAAATATTCAACCCACAGAAAAAAATTCTTTTCGTTGTCCTTCCAGATAAACTTTCGGCAATTTAAACTATTCAAGACACAGACAGTCCAAACTAAGGGGGAACTCTGTCGAGAGCATGCCTTCGCCACGCCAGGCAATTTTATTTTGCTCGTAAAATTACTGCGTACTTGTACTTCAATGTATTTTCTTCAAAACCTAATGTCGTTATCCATGGATCATACCCTATATGTCAACCAAGTTTCGTTGAAATTTGTACTGTAGTTCTGGCGTAATGATATTCACAAACAAAATAACATTGTGATTATTTTCAAAGTACTGCTGCAAACTTGTACTTTGATTTAAATAAATTGAAGGACCTATTTTCGAAAAATTAACACTTATACCTTTTTTTAAAAAAAAGCGACTCATGAATAGCAGAGGCCAAGGACAGTGACATTGCCCTAGCTAGCAGGGCAATCCCCTACAGACAGATAGACTTATAGTGTCCCAAAAACTCTCCATCTTTAGCTCACAAGGATATTGCGGTAGTAAACACTACAAGAACCTATCGATCTCGAGCGGGACTTGAACCCCAGTCTAGCAGACCGCTAGACAGGGACGTTTCCAATAGGCCATCGTTTTTATGTTGAACAGGCTGACATAAGTGTTTTTATGGTTTATATATGAAATATCTGTTTTGATGTTGTTACTGTTTTTAAAATATTTTATTTTGATTATTCATTATTTATCATACCGTTTACTTATTTCCTTAATTACTTTCCTCTCTGGACTATTTTTCCCTGTTGGAGTCCTTGGGCTAATAGCATCTTACTTTACCTACTAGAGTTGTAGCTTGGCTAACAACAACAACAACAACAACAACAACAACAATAATAATAATAATAATGATAATAATAATAATAATAATAATAATAATAATAACACAAAGTAAAAGCTAGTGTCAGTGTCATTAATATTTCATCTGCTTATATAAGTGGCTCAATAATTAAATGTACATTGTTTTTTATACCAAATACAACGCAAAAAGACAAGTAGAACTCATAACTAATGACTTATTATGACAAACTATTTCGAATCACTTTATTATAGAAGTAGAACGGACGCTCTATATATATATATATATATATATATATATATATATATATATATATATATATATATATATATTATATACATTATATATATCATGGTGTATTATTATTATTATTATTATTATTATTATTAATATTATTATTACTTGCTAAGCTATAATGGGAAAAGGAGGGTGCTATCAACCCAAAGGCTCCAACAGGGAAAATAGAACAGTGAGGAAAAAAAAATTAGGAAATAAATAATCTACAGGAGAGGTAATTAATAAGAAAAAAAATATATTCTATGAACAGTAACATTAAAATAAATCTTTCATATAGAAACTATAGAAACTTACAAAAAAAAAAACAAGAGTAAGAGAAATAAGATAGATTAGTGTGCCTGAGTGTACCCTCATGCAAGAGAACTCGACCTGAAGACAGTGGAAGACCATAGTAGAGGCTAAGGCACTACCCAAGAATGGTAAAGAGGCTAAGGCACTACCCAAGACTAGAGAGCAAAGATGACTAGAGAGCAAAGATATCACAAGATAGGCAATTGAATCATACACATTTTGGCACTAGTTTCCTGCAAATTGGATTCAAATTAATCAAGACCTTTGACCCAATCACTCCCAAAATCTAATCAAATTGACTTTAGATTATGTACAATCATCCCACTAAATTTCGTGAGATTCAGTCATATAGTTTTTGAGTTATGCGAATCACAAACAAACAAACGTAACAAAATAAATACACGCCTATTATTATTATTATTATTATTATTATTATTATTATTATTATTATTATAAGCTAAGCTGCAACCCTAGCTTTAAAAGCAGGATGTTATAAGCCCATGGGCTCCAACAGGGAAAAATAGCCTAGTGAGGAAAGGAAATAAGGAAATAAACCACAAGAGAAGTAATAAACAATTAAAACTAGAGGGGCACTTCTTAAATGGCAGACCTCCGCCGGGGCAGCTTATTTATCAACCTTTTGCTTGACCGTGACCTTGCTCTTTGACCTTGACCTTCCAAAATTTAATAATTTCCTCCTTTTTACATAACAATTATTCCCTACAAGTTCCATTACGATTAAACTGTGACCAGGGAGCTGTTCACAAACAAACACACACACAAACAGGGAGTAAATCATAACCTCCTTCCAACTTCGTTGGTGGAAATAATAAAACAGTATCAAAATATTACCTTCTGGCAAGTGACCTTGCCCTTTGACCTTCCGAATTTTAATCATTTCCAGATTTTAACATAACAGTTAATCCCTGCAAGTTTCATTACGATTAAAATTGTGACCAGGAAGCTGCTCACAAACACACACACACACAAACAGGGGGTAAAACATAACCTCCTTCAAACTTCGTTGGCGGAGATAATAAAACTGTATAAAAAAATTACCTTCTGGCGAAAGTACCAAATTATTTTGGGTTAATAATGACGATCTTTTTTTAAACAAACAAACACAAATAGGTGGTAAAACATAACCTCCTTCCAACTTCGTTTGCGGAGATAATGAAACTGTATCAAAATATAACATTTTGGTGAAGGTACCAAAATGATTTTGGGTTAATAATGATATTTTGTTTTTTCTTTTTTTACCTTCCCCCGAAACAGTCGCATTCCACCATAACAACAGCAGCGGTGGGAAATCATCAAAGCCTGGAGTTGTGTGAGAGACCTTGAGCTTCGCTCAGCATAAAGAAATCTATTCCTCCTACAAAGACATTTTCAAAGGGCTATTTTCGTTTTATCTTCCATAGAGAATCGACTGTTTGTTCTTTACAATAGTTGAGAAATAAAAAAAGATGAAAGATTTGTGAAACACTTTTATGTTTCGGGGGTGAAAGGGCGAAAAAAAAGTTATACGGGTATTTGAGAAGGGGAGAAATGAGAGAGAGAGAGAGAGAGAGAGAGAGAGAGAGAGAGAGAGAGAGAGAGAGAGAGAGAGAAGGCATCTAGGTTATGATGTTCAGTAAAAAAAGCAAACTCAACAAATACGTAGGGTTAAAGGTCACTCATGAATGGCAGAGGCAAGGGACAGACATTGCCCTAGCTAGCAGGACAATGCCCTCCAGACATACCATATATACATATGACCAGTGACCAAGCCCCATCTCCACCCAAACTAAGACCCCGGTAGCATATGACCATGTATTGTACCAGTCACCAGCGTCCTTCCTCTCAGCAGCGAGTAGTCCTCGCGCGGTTAAGTCAACAGTTCGAGACGTGTGAGGTGTCTGTTGTTAGCAGCTATGGTGGATCATGTGCATACGATTACATCGTCCAGGGATGTGAAAGTGGTAGATGGGCGTGCTACGAGGTTAAATATATACCTGTTGAAAGGCATCATGCATATGGCCATCAGACCCACCAAGCACTAACATGAACACAAGCTTCAGCTTTAGGCTAGTTAAAGATATTTATCTGGAGTGTGTTAAAGCCAATTCACACGACCCGTTTTCTTTCCGACAGGCTGGCCGTCGGTTAAACGGCGTCTAGCTTTCTAACGTGTATTCAAATGCAACTGTTCACACACCCCGTCAGGTTGACGGCGGCCCTCGGTCGTCAGCCGTCCAAGTCAGCTCGGCTTAACGGACGTTAGCCATCCGTCCCATCTAACGGGTTGATGATGTTTCGTGTTAACAAGGACCTGTATCGTACCCGTTCGCTTCGTGGCCTACAACCTCGACTTTTCCTCATAGCATAGTCATAAAAATTAGAGTTAGTTTGTTATTGACACCATGTATGAGAGTTTAATTGAACTTGTTCAAGGGTATGAGGAAATGTTTGACATGGCAAACATGATGTATAGAAATAATTTACATGAATAAAAGATATGGAAAATGATTGGAGAGGCCTTAAATAAAACAGGGGAATTTATCATAATTTCAATATTCTTGGCATGGTGCATAAAGTATAATGAAGTTGCATAACTTATTTTATCAACACAGTTATCAACCAACATCTTATAGTGTCAAAATTATCGTAATTTACTCGATCCTCACGTGACAGAGTCTAAGTAAACACTGAAAACCGCGCGCGGGTAAACGGATACAGAACCCCTCGTGTGAATGTTCAACACTTCGACGGCGGTTAGCCACTGGCCAGCCTGTCGGAAAGAAAACGGTTCGTGTGAATCGCCCTTTAGTCTTCAGGCAGGCGACATGCTAAAGGAAATACTCATCATGTGGTTCCTGGCTGAGGAGGCTGGCACGGTTCTAACAAGGCAATAAGCCCCGCTTTGGCATTTAATCCCTAGGGAAAGGCAGCAAAGGTGGATCATGTGCATATGATTACCTTGTCCAGGGATGTGAAAGTGGTAGATGAGCATGCTACGAAGTTAAATATATACCTGTTGAAAGGCATCATGCATATGGCCATCAGACCCACAGGGCACTAACATGAATACAACTTCAGCTTTAGGCAAGTTAAAAGATCTTATCGGGAAGCAGAACGCAATTAATATCCTTCTTTGTGTTGTTCCCATGCTGGGACCAATGAGAACTAATGATTGATATCAGTAGTAACATCTGCCATCTTTGGTGTAGTGAAGGGGGATGAACTTATAAATATACAATAAGTCTAGTCTTCATTGGAGCTACATCTGTGTGATATTAGCTAATTCATTTCAGAATATAACAGAGGCAAACCAGTTGAAAAGATTAAAGTTTATAAGGAATGAGTTAGAGAACTCACTTAATTAGATGTTCAAGCATATGAAATGGGCATCGTCAGAGTGGGCTCAAACAGAAAAAGAACTCTTGCTTAGGCAAGTAGTTTAGTTTTTTCTCTTCACTTGTATTCGACACTGAAGTGGCCAATGAATGATCAGTTTAGGGAAGGTGGGTTCGTTATTCCTGAATCCAAGTCATTTTCTATATTTTTTGGTTTAATTACATAACCATGTTGAGCTAGGTTATCCTCCCACTGTGAAGTATCTAGTTCAATATTCTGGAATGACTTGAGTGATTATGAGGAGGCGACTATGAAAACTCAACGTATATGTGATATAACCCATCAGGGTTAGACAAAAACAGTACACTTCACATGAACCTGTTCTGTTATGGGTTAAAGTTCCGGGGACTGGGAAGTCGGGTTCGTCTCCCTAGAGTCCCTGTTCATGATGCCATTATAGTAAATGATGGGACCGCCATACATTTTGTACAATCAACTATTAAAGGAACAATCATTGGTCAGACTGTGTTATCAGCCTTATAATAGTCACACCACAAAGGACACCAAGTTTGTGTAATATAATGCAAATCATTTTCTAACTCATGTTCATCAATTTGGGTACAAGTATGTAATAAGTACAAGCAAAGTAATGTCAGCTAGTCTTTAGTTCCGTGAGTGAATGAAAGACATTTACATGCTTAGGAGACATCACCAAATTAGCAACAGGACCTAACTACCTATAAAGTGAAAATTTCTATTCTAATAAGTACTACATATACTAGTCAGGCAAAATATCTATGCTGGCACTGGTATCGAATTATATCTATAGCACGTGTTTCATACAAGCTCATACACTGTAGCGGTTTTTATTTTTTTTATTTAATCACTCGCTCTTCCCTGCACTGTTAATAGACCACTCTGTGTTTTCATGCTAGCACAAGCTTTTTTCTATTAAAATTTTTGTACCGTTCTTGCTCGCAAGACGCTGTATAAACACTCGATGATTGTTTAATAAAGTATAGTTGCATTCACCTCGCTTCTCAGTTATCACCAAACGGTTCGCCCGCACATATCCTACCAAATCAAAGAATTTATGTCCGCCACTACCTTGAAGTTGAATCGAACCACAATACCCCATGTTTCTGGTAAATCTATTGATTATCTACATACTGTAGTACCGAAAATCTCCATATTGATCATTCCCTTCAGGATAATCTTTTATATATGTTGGTAGCAGATACAGGTATAGGGGCTATAGCAATTCCCATGGTAATGGCTCGAATTGGTGGATGGGTCACGATACAGAACCTGTGCTATATGAATAGACAGGCACCCCATGGTGAAGTCCAAGAGCCCATCCTTGACCAAGCCGCAAAAATTCAAATAGAGTACGTGTTGTCAGCAATCCCGCGAGTAGTACCAAATGACAATATATAATACCATTAATAATTCAACATGTATATTGCTTTTAAACGGCAGTGTTTATAAGAAACATTTTGTAAAAGAAAAAATGAATGTAAAATTTTATTTATACATATCTATTTATATACTGTTTGGATGCACTGTCATAAAAAAGGAGGCAAAGAATTAGATGGCGAGATATGGTGAAGGATGATAAGGAGAGAAGTAGTTTGGTGGAAAAGGATGCATTTGATAGAAGGCATTGGAGAGGACGTATCAGACAACCGACCCCTTAATGTAGGGATGACGGTGGGAAGAAGTGCGCTGTGATTTTCAGTGTTGGCGTTTAGCAACCAACCCTGGATTGGATGGTCTTACTTGCGCCATAATTGACATTTGGAATTATGTTGACGTATAAGCAGCCGACACAATCAGTACAAATAATCTGAAATTTCGTGTTCTGGATACAGTAAATTCAGGCATCATCAAAATAACATTAACAAATCAAAGAATTATTATTATTATTATTATTATTATTATTATTATTATTAACTTATTACTTACTAAGCTACAACCCTAGTTGGAAAAGCAGGATGCTATAAACCCAAGGACTCAAAAAGGGATAATAGCCCAGTGAGGAGAGGCAATAAGAAAATAGATAATCTACAAGTAATAAACAATTAAAATAAAATATGTTAAGAAGAGTAACAATATTGAAATAAATCTCTCATATATAAACTGTAATAATTTCCAAAAAAATAACAATAGGAAGAGAAATAAGATATAATAGTGAGCCAGAGTGTACACTCAAGCATGAGAACTCTAACTCAAGACAGTGTTACACCCTGGTACAGATTCTATAGCATTGAGTGTTGAAACTTTTGATAACACAACAGCAAAGTGAAGGAAAAATTGATAAAAAAAAATTATGGAATCCTCTTTGTGCTCCATGACTGCAACACTTTACCCTTGCCTTCACATACACCGAATAGTCTGGCCTATTATTTCCACATTCTCCTCTGTCCTCATACACCTGACAACAATGAGATTATTAAACAATTCTTCTTCACCCAAAGGGGTTAACTACTGCACTGTAATTGATCAGTGGCTAATTTCCTCTTGGTAAGGGTAGAAGAGACTCTTTAGCTATGATAAGCAGCTCTTCTAGAAGGACACTCCAAAATCAAACCATTGTTCTCTAGTCTTGGGTAGTACCATAGTCTCTGTACCATGGTCTTACTGTATTGGGTTAGAGTTCTTATGCTTGAGGGTACACTTGGGCACAATAATCTATCTTATTTCTCTTCCTCTTGTTTTGTTAAAATTATCATAGTTTACGTAGGAAATATTTATTTTAATGTTCTTACTGTTCTTAAAAATTGTATTTTTCCTGGTTTCCTTTTCTCACTGGGTTATTTTCCGTTAGGGCCCCTGGGCTTATAGCATCCTGCTTTTCCAATTATAGTTGTCGCTTAGCACGTAATAATAATAATAATAATAATAATAATAATAATAATAATAATAATAATGAGTGTACGTCACCACCTTTCCCTGATACTCCAAGAGTGTGAACATCCAGTAATAAAGAGAATTAGAGTCTTTCTCTCTCGTCTTCTTCCCGTCTTTGTATATTGTCTTACATTTTTAACGTTAACGACGAGAAAAGCCCCGACCCCCCAACCCCCTTAGCTAGAGTCAAAAGGAGATGCGAGGCTTTGGAAAAGAATCTCCCCACCCCACCCCCACCCCTACCCCAAGGAAAATATTCAAATTTTCGTTTCGTAACAATGCCCGAGGTTGTTTTTATGTTTCAGCTCGTTGTAATTAGGAGGAGTTCAGATATGTGAGATGGGGGGATTTTGAGGCGAAGAAAATATATTCTTCACAGAGGGAAGATAGATAGACAGACGTCTTGCGTTACGGAAACTTGAATATCATATAGAGAAAAATAATTGTTTCATAATAAAATGTAGACTGCATTTTAGTTGAAGAGTACTTCCATATGGCTCTAACATTTCGAGTCATATTCATACTTGAAGATAATTTTTTGGGGATAAGAATTCAGAACATAAGGGAAAAATAAAGGTTTCATATCTTCAAAAGTAGAGTGTATTTTAACTATAGAGTACTTCCAGATGGCTCTAACATTTCGAGTCATATTCATACTCTAAGATAATTTTTGGGGGATAAGAAGTCAGAACAATAGAGAAAAATAATTGTTTGATATCTTAAAAGTAATGTGTATTTTAGTTAGATATAGATGCCACGAACATTCCAAGTCATATTCAAATTCTAAAGCCAAATTTATCCAAGTTTTAGGTATAGCCATACTGCATGAGTCCCCAATACATTACCTTGTTTTCTAAAAAAAAAAAAAAAAAAAAAAAAAAAAAAATATATATATATATATATATATATATATATATATATTTTATGAATAAAATCGTCCCATTAACCGTAATTGAGTTGTGCAAATTAAAATCACACATGACCATTACCCAATCTTACTAAAATTACTTCAGTTCTTTTGTTTATATGGTCTCATGATTCCCAGGGAGAAACAGATATATTTAAATATATTATTCTATAATAAAAACCATTGTTCTCTATTCTTGGGCAGTGCAAGTAATGACGTACGTGGAGCGTCTCAGCCAGTGAGAATTCACTGCTTCACGTACGTCACTACTTGCTCCACCCACATTACCGGAGGCAACCAATGTAAATCCAGCAGACCTACCAAAGAGCCAGCATTGCCATTTAATAGGACGTTGTCAGAATCGTTTCCCCATTCCACCACAGCCTGAAGTAGGGGGATGGTCCTCCTGATAACTATTTTTCTTTACCTAAATTGTCTACTTTGCATTAAATACTCAACTTGGACTTCCTGATTTTGACTTCCCAACCATGAAGAATGACATTTGCTCAATAACTGGCAGAATGCAGTAGTACAGAAAAGAAGATTATTCGAGCTATTAAGAAAATAGACTGCAAAACTAATGGTAATGAGGCAGACATTGTTTTCAATAATAATAATAATAATAATAATAATAATAATAATAATAATAATAATAATAATAATAATAATTACATTATCAACCTTATCATTATTTTTACTATCAACAATAACAATATAATCAAAAGCAGTCTTTTAATTTTTTGCAGACTTGCACATTCATGTAAATAAAAACCAGATATATTTTTGGTTCTGATATGAGAAGTCTTCTTTCACAAACTTTACTACAGAAAACAGCATATTTCATTTGTATTTTTTTCATCACTAGGTAGTTTTTTAACCTTTCTTTGCTCGGCAATTCAAAAAAGATAATTTAAGGAACTGTATACATTATACAATCGTCAACTTCACAATCTTCCAAATACAACTGATATCGAAATCCACACAGTCAGTAAATATATTATCTATTATTATTATTATTATTATTATTATCATTATTATTATTATTATTATTATCACTTGCCACTCTACAACCCTATTTGGAAAAGCGGGATGCTATAAGCCCAAGGGCTCCAACAGGTAAAATAGCCCAGTGAAGAAAGGAAATAAGCAAAAACATACAAGAAAAACTACAAGAAAAGTTTAAGAACAATAACATTAAAATAAATATTTCATATATAAACTATAAAACCTTCAAAATAACAAGAGGAAGAGTAACAAGGGCTTAAGCGCAGTTATCCTCTTGAGTAAACCAAACACAGAATATTTAAGATTTACTGTAAATTATTATTATTATTATTATTATTATCATTATTAAATGCTAAGCTACAACCCTAGTTGGAAAAGCAGGATGTTATAAGCCCGGGGGCCCCAACAGGGAAAATAGCCCAGTGAGGAAAGGAAACAAGAAGAATAAAATATTTTAAGAAAAGTAACAACATTAAAATATATATTTTCTATACAAACTATACAAAAACCTAAGTGCAGTTATCCTCTTGAAGAAGTAAACCAAACACAGAATATTTAGGATTTACTGTAAATCACAAGTTTTAATTCCAAAACTCTTTTTAAAAGCGAAAGATTCCAACAACAAACTCGGATAACTAATGGAATGGCATGACGCTGAAAAACAAAAAACACAAAAAAACACGAAAGCAAAACCAGGAGTAAGTGTCGGAGAAGACAAAAAATGTTTCCGAAATTCAACAATGCCTTTGCTTGATTAAATTCTGTTGTTGGAAGAGGGAGCTGGTAGGGGGAGGGAGGGGAGGGGAAAGAGGGGAAACAAGGGGAGGAAAAAGAGGGGAAAAACCAGAGAGATATTTTCCCTATTGGAATAAACTTTGTAGAAATCATGACGGAATAGATGGCCAGAACAAGCTATATGAACTGGGGTGAATTTGCTTTAAAATTGGTGGAAAGGAGGCGTACTTTCGTTTTCAAAGGAATAGATAATGCTTCCATGCAACGTTTGTATTACTGTATTTGTATGCAATCTAGAAAAAAAAAATTAACCTTTCATATTTTTTTTTAAATCAAATTGCCAATGATAAGGGTCTGCACTTCAAGGAAATCTAGAAATAAAAATTAACTTTTCTTAATTTAGAAAAAGAAATTAAATTTCGAGTGCTAAGAGTTTGTGATTCAAGGAAACAAAACGAAAAGTTTTTCTATTTTTAATATAGTTCAAAGAAATTTCTTCACAATAGTACTCCCATATCTATATTCTTCAGGATGAATAATCTTTGAAAAAAAAATTATACAATAATTATACAATTTATATATCGATAATTATATAGAAAACTAATGCACCTGATACAATGGTTTCATGCAACTATTGCATTACTGTATTCGAGTTTAATCAATAAAAAAAATAACCTTTCATATATATAAAAAAAACTACAATTTTCAATGCTGAAGTATTGAAATTACAGGGAATAGAGAAAATATTTTTATTTATTTTTGATATAGTTCAAAGAAATACCATTCGAAACTTTCTTTCTTATATATCCAGTTAAGGACGAATATTCTTTAGAAAAATTTAGTTGTATTTATTTATATAACCATTCAAATATTGATAATTACATAAAAATAGTGTACGCAACCAGTCAGGAACACCAATAAAATATTTATATAGATGTGCACACATACATATTCATGACTGCCCACCCCCTGCCACTCTCCTTTCGTGGTACCCCCCTCTCACCAGGGTATGACTACACCTCTCTCCCTTACCCGAGGGACGGATAGAAACCGTATGTTTAGTTATGTGTTTGGCAATCAAAAAAAAGCGTGGTCATAAAAGAAAGAAAGAAATTTATATATATAATATATATAATATATATATATATATATATATATATATATATACATAAATACATATATATATACATATAGACATATATATAATATATATAATATATATATATATATATATATATATATATACATAAATACATATATATATACATATAGACATATATATATATATATATATATATATATATATATATATGTATATATGTATACATATATATACATATATACATATATATATATGTATAAATATATATATATATATATATATATATATATATATACATATATATATATAACCAGACACTTGCTCTTTATCATATAAAGGAGATATAAAGAAGATACTAAGTCACCTGAAAAAAATGCCCCACAAAATCAACGCCCATTAGTTTAAATACCAACTTGATATAAAAAAAATCTGGACTACATATATAAGTGAAGGTAAACCCATAAAAAGAACAAAGTTCTCATCAAACAAAACTGCAAGAATCAGGAGTAAAAGCAAGCAATAGTGTTTTGAAAGAAGAGTCAATGAAAGTCAAATTAACTTTTCACCAAAACAGCATCATTAGTGCAGAGAGAATAGGGATTGTGGTGGAAGCATTTTCAATTACTGCAAGCATAACAATAGCCGTGGCAATGTCGCCGGTAATGATTACAGTGTTATTATACACAGTAGTATTACTGGTAATGACGTTGCTTGCTTGCTCAATTAGAAATATGTTATTATTATTATTATTATTATTATTATTATTATTATTATTATTATTATAATTATTATTGTTATTGTTGCTGTTGTTGTTGTTACCTGAGCTACAACCCTAGCTGGATAAGCCGGATACTATAAGCACAAGGGCTCAGCAGACAGGGATAATAGCCCAGTGAGGAAAGGAAATAAGAAAATAAAGAGAAGTGTGCCTAAGTGTACCCTCAAGCAAGAAAACACTAACCCAAGACAGTTGAAGATCATTGTACAAAGGCTATGATAGTACCCAAGACTAGAGTACAACGGTTTGATAATGGAGTGCCCTTCTCCTAGAGGACCTGCTTACCATAGCTAAATAGTCTCTTCTATTTTTACCAAGTGGAAAGTAGTCACTAAATAGTTTTAGTATAGTAGTTAATCCCTTGAGTGAAAAAGAATTTTTCGTTTATTTTAGTGCTGTCAACTGTATGAGGAAAGAGGAGAACAGGCCAGACTATTCGGTGTATGTGAAGGGAAAGGAAAAATGTGACGTAACCAGAGAAGGATCCAATGCTGTACTATCTGGCCATTCAAAGAACCCAATAACTCTCTAGTGGTAGTATCTCATCGGGTGGCTGGTGCCTTGGCCAACCTACTACCTCTAAACATTAAGAACTAGAGGGGCACTTAGTAGAGCGCAGACCTCTGCCGAGGCACCTTATATCTCGACCTTTTGCTCGACCTTGACCTTGACCTTTGACTTTACCATGTATTAATTGGAGTGATTTTCATACAATCTATGAACCAACTTTGAAGTCTCTGTGATAACGATGTCCAAACTTATGGCTGATTACGTGAATTTGACATTTTGCTTAACCGTGACCTTGAATTCTGACCTTGACCTTCCAAAATTTAATAATTTCCAGCTTTATACATAACAGATATACCCTGGAAGTTTCATTACTCTATGATTTAAATTGTGGCCAGGAAGCTATTTACAAACACTCACACACATATAAACATAACCTCCTTCCAACTTCGTCTGTGAAAGTAATAATGGGAGTAATAAAGGAATGGTCTTGACGAGTTCCTTCAACATAACAATGAAAAAATGAGGCTCGAGAAATAGAGAAACGATGAAATTCAAGACGGATAATTTCTCTCAAGAGGAAAGCAAGAAAGAAGAAGATATAAAGCAGCAGAATTCTTCATTCCTGGCTCTATATGTTTTTGTGGGCCCACCTAATACAGCCGAAATCCAATTCCATTTAAACTGGTTTTGCTACTTTGGTAAAAGGTTTTAACGGACGCAAAATTTATTTCCTTTGGGGAATTGATTTACAATTTGGCAGGATAATAGGAATTTTTCTGAGATATTATATGAGTTACTGCAAACGTATTACATCCTATTTCTTTGTATGTGTTCTTAATTTCATGTAACTTATGTATCAATACCAGCCAAATATTCAGCTAAAAAATATTCAAGTCCATTAAAAAATGGGATATATATACTATATACTGTACATAATAAATAAATATATATATATATATATATATATATATATATGATAAATTTTGCAAATTTAAACGTGCTTTTTCATATTTTCAATAAGCCAAATATATTAATATATTAAAGTCTGGATTCTCTTAACGACCTCGGGATCAGAACCCCAGGCAAAATCACTCAAAGACTATAGTAGTCTCTGACCGGCTGGGTTTCGAACACTGGTCCAGGATGCTTGTATGACATTGACCTTACCACTTAGCCACGAAGAAAGTGGCTAAGTGGTAAGGTCAATTTCATACAAGTATCCTGGACCAAGGTTCGAAACCCGGCAAAGTCAGATATTATAGTCTGAGTAATTTTGCCTGGGGCTCTGATCCCGAGGTCGTTAAGAGAATCCAGACTTTAATGTATTAATATACATGGCTTATTTGAAATATATATATATATATACATATATATATATATACATATATATATATATATATATATATATATATATATATATATACAAATGACCACATGCTTATAAAGTTTTAGCAAAAATCATACAAAGTAGAATAGCAAGGCAAGAAGAGGAAATAATTGATGAGGGTCAAGCAGGATTTAGGGCGGGTAGAGGAACAATCGATCATGTATTCACCTTCTCACAAATCATAGAAAAATTCTGGGAGAAGGAAAAAGATCTGTGTTGTGTATTTATTGACTTCAGGCAAGCGTTTGACTCAATATGGAGAGAAGGAATGATTAGGATTTTGAAGGAATGGGGATTAGAACCAAAAATACTGGAAACCATCAGGAGATTGTATGAAAGGACATCGGCTAGAGTAAGAAAAGGAAAGTGTTTGCCAGAAGAGTTCATAACCACTGGTGGGGTTATACAGGGTTGCCCACTATCACCCCACCTCTTCAACCTATACTTGGAATGGGTTATGAGAATGGCACTTGGAGATTATGAGGGTGGCATAGATATAGGAGGTACAAAAATATCTAACATGAGGTATGCAGATGACATAGTGCTTTTAGCAGAAACTAAGGAGGAACTTCAGAGAGTGTTGAGAATGGTGGAGGAGCAGTGCAGTAGGTATGAATTAGTCATAAATAGAGAGAAAACCAAAAGTATGAAAATTGGACGCCAGAGAGAGGCCTTAGAAATACAGCTATCAGAGGGAGAAGTGGACCAAGTCAATGAGTTTAAATATTTGGGAGTGTTTTTCACAGCAGATGGAAAGATGGAAAGAGCAATTCAAGACCGAATCTCAAGTGGCCAGAAAGCATTTGGAAGGCTAAGAAGAATCTGGAAAGATAGAAATATATCCATTAAGTTGAAAATTAGGCTATTAAGAGCAATAGTAATCCCCACAGTGATATACGGTGCTGAATGCTGGATACTGAAGAAGAGAGAAGAGAAAAAGTTATTAGCCTTTGAAATGAAATGTCTGAGAAGAATTTGTGGTGTAAGATGGGAGGACAGAATTACGAACGAGAGAGTGAGAGAAATGGCTGGTGTTGAGGACACAATTCTGATTAGAGTGGAAGATATTCAGAGGAGATGGTTTGGGCATGTACAGAGGATGGAATAGGACAGATGGCCAAAGATAGTGCTTCATGGTCAAGTGGCCGGAAATAGAACGAGAGGACGACCAAGAGATACATGGGTGAAAACCTTCAAGAAAGCAAATAGAGGCGAGACATTTCAGCAGCTGGCACAGATGGCATTGGATAGGAGTCTCTGGAGAGAATGGCGATATCAGATGCAGGACCCAACCCGGAGAATTCCGGACGGGATTTAGTGAATGAGTGAGATATATATATATATATATATATATATATATATATATATATATATATATATATATATATATATGTGTGTGTGTGTGTGTGTGTGTGTGTGTGTGTGTGTGTGTGTGTGTGTGTGTGTGTGTGTGTGTGTGTGTCACTAAACTGGAGGAAGGATAAAAAAATCGAAATTTTGACCAAGGGCTTTCGTATTGTCATACCTCTTCCGGGCCAATTAAGTGGTATGACAATACGCGATTTTCTGATCCTTCTTTCAGCTAAGTGAAAAATATATATATACATATAAATATACATACAGCATATATATATATATATATATATATATATATATATATATCTTGATATGTGCTGGCGTTAAATAAGAGAAAACATAGGTGCCTACCCAATTTATACTTACATAAATATACTGATGACCCCTTTCAAAAAAAATCTGTGGCGTTAACCAATCCCAGTACAGGAGTCTCATCGTCAGGGAATTGTTATTATTGTTATTACTAGCTAAGCTACAACCCTAGTTGGAGAAGCAGGATGCTATGAGCCCTTGGGCTCCAACAGGGAAAATAGCCCAGTGAGGGAAGGAAACAAAGAAATAAATAAATAAGAGAAGTAATAAACAATCAAAATAAAATAGTTTAAGAACAGCAACATTAAATTAGATCTTTCATATATAAACCATAAAAAAAAACAATAGATTACAAATTAAATAGAACAGTGCTTCCGAGTGTACCCTCAAGCAAGAGAACTCTAAACCAAGGTAATGGAAGTTCATGGTACAGAGGCTATGGAACCACCCATGATTAGAGAACAATGGTTTGATTTTGGAGTGTCTTTCTCCTAGAAGATTTCTAACAAGGCTGAACCATTATTTCTATTAAGTACATTCCTTGGGCTCCTGGACTAAGGGTCTTTCATTCCCATGTTTCTTCCACACTAACAAGCTAGTACTTTTTAGGTACTTTGCTTTTCTCCTCTTTCCTCTTTACTGGGGAGGTCACTGGTGCGGTTGGGCACCAGAGTGGGACGTTGGGCTTGTGCGGCTGACGTTCAGGTAAGCATCTATTCTGAAGAAACTGGAAATGAAACCACCTTTAACCATCAACCTTTAACTCTTCATCCAAGCTAGGATTCGGGGAAAACAACCATTTTTATTGATGTCTCAGCAGAGCAGAGCCCAAAAAATAAACACTCTTCTTACTCATGGTGACAATAAGGATCATTCTTTTATTCAGCATAAATTAATCTATTCCTTTATCCTCTAATGTCCATCTGGCGAGAAAATGTTCTGAAAGTTCTTTAATTCTTTAAGGGTGGCTGATGATGACCCTGAACCCCGAAAAGCATATACAATGCATAGACCATCTACAGTTCATATTGAGCTTTCATTTCTAGAGGATTTGTGAAACTGGTGTTAGTACCGGTTATTCATGTTTCAAGGTCATCTTTTTAGCCCACACATTATGCCACCGATTCTCAAGAAACTATTCATTAGTTTTCATATCATCACCCTCTCCAACGGCTATTGACTCAAAGAACCTCAGTTAGATTTCAACCGTCGACTCTATCTGGCGCTTTTAAAATCAACACTTCTCCATTCATCATCATCTACTTCACGTTTCATAATCCTCAGCCATGTACGCCTAGTTCATCCAACTCTTCTAGTGCCTTGTGGAGCCCAGTTCAACGTTAAGCAGATTTACAGTAATAATGCCAGGATGAAATTTTGTACCTAAAAGACTTGAAATTAACAGAAAGCTTTATATACAACTGAATACTTCCTTTTAAAGGCTGATTTATATAAAGACTAAATGCCCTTGGGCTTACTTTTACTTAGCTTTGCTACAATGAATATGAAACTTTAATGGAATTTTCTCGCATTATGGTAAGACACTATAATTTCCTTACATTATTTTTCATCATTATTATCAATACTACTACCCAAGCTACAACCCTAGGTGGAAAGCCCGTGGGTTCCACCAGGAAATAATAGCCCAGTGAGAAAAGGAAATAAGGAAATAAATAAACATGATACGTAATAAATAATCAATATAAAATATTTTAATATCAGTAACAAGTTATTACTAAGCTAAAATCAATATTTTAAGATACGTTCATGCAAGATATAAGAAATTCTTTGATATTTAGATGACCAAAAAAAAAAAAAATAAATAAATAAAAAGCGAACATCAACATTATGCAGACCCCATCCATCACACATTTCTAACTTTAAAATCAATCGTCGTTTCCTTCCCCTATTTCGTCTCTCCACGAAAAACCACATTTTCTCTCTCATCAATCTTAAGTAAACTTCCTCCTCCTCCTCCTCCTCCTCCTCCTCCTCCTCCTCCTCCTCCTCCTCCTCCTCCTCCTCCTTCTCCTCCTCCTCCTCCTCCTCCAAAGTTTCATGGAACCAAATGCCTCACTTTGGAAGAAACCGGAACAAAGGACTCAGCCAAGTGCTTTGGTTCGGTCCCTTTGTAGGCCAGCCTCTGAACGATGACGTTGCCTTTTGAATGATGACGTCATTACGGCTAGCAGCATCACAATAGTATTTATCACTACATCGAAAGTCGTAAATTAAACTGCGATTCTCCTTCATTGCGTCCGCCTGGATTTCTCGCCTTTGTGTCAGATGTGGAAATGACCGAAAGGGGATTTTTATAACTTCATAAATTCTATCTGAATTTGGAATTCATTTTTCGATTTTCATTCTTTTGTCTGCTTTTAACTGTAATATATTTCTTCTAAAAGCCACCCCCACCCCCCGTGGGATACAGCCTTCCCCTCCCCTCCCCCTCCCCCCTCAATGGGGTCTCCCTTTGATTTCCTGTGTAAATTTGGCCTATCTTTGCCAAATTGAATTTCATAGTTATTATCTCATATTTTTCTTGGGAGATTGAGGCTAATCTCTCTCTCTCTCTCTCTCTCTCTCTCTCTCTCTCTCTCTCTCTCTCGAACTACTACTAGTAGTAGTAGTAGTAGTAGTAGTAGTAGTAGTAGTAGTAGTAGTATATTCTTGTTTTTAAAAAATCATCAAAAATCTATTTTGTCAAAATATGCAACGCCAAATGAAGCTGTTCTCTGGTCCACTGCATGACAAAGGTCTAAAAAATGTCCTTCTTAATGTCTGGGGTTTGGCCATTTTCATCATCACATTGGCCACTGCTGATTGGCGATAGTATTAGATTTAGTCTGATGGCTCACAACAAACCTACCTAGTGTGGGTGGCTCTAACAAGTACAGCTTTGCTGATCATGACGGTACACAAACCCTTTCACCACGCTAAGGTATCCCATTCAGAAAGGGATAAAATATAATAGAACTTTATTATGTAATTTAAATATCAAAGGCCTAATTTTTTTCCAAAATTATAAATTTTGGCAAAAATACAATTGAACATTATTATGTAATCTAAATATCAAGGGCCTTATTTAAAAAAAAATCCATTTTAGCAAAATATATTTGAACTTCATTATGTAATTTAAATATGAAAGGCCTTATTTTCCATTTCAACAACAAAATCCCCACTTTGAAAGGGTAAAATACTATTAAACTTTATGATGTAATTTAAATATCAAAAGCATTTTAAAGTGATCCATTTTGGCAAAACACAATTCAACATTATTATGGAAATTAAATAGCAAAGGACTTATTTATCTAAAAGACATTATACATTTTAGCAAATTGTACTTGAACTGTATTATGTAGTTCAAATTTCAAGGGCCTTACTTTCCTAAAAAAAATATATTTCATTTTGGCAAAATATATTTGAACTTTATCATGTAATTCATATTTCAAAGGCATATTTGATGATCCTATTTTTTGGCAAATTACAATTAAAAATTAATATGTAATTCAAATATTAAGGGCCTTATTTTTCTAAAAAAAAGAAAAATATCTATTCTGGCAAAATATACTTGAACTTCATTATGTAATTCAAATTTCAAAGGCATACTTTTTTAATGATCCCTTTTTTTAGGAAAAATACAATTAAACATTATTATGTAATTTGAATATCAAGGGCCTTGTTTTCCAAAAGAATTATCCATTTTGGGAAAATATAATTGGACATTATTATGTAATTCAAATATCAAGGGCCTTATTTCCCTAAAAAATCCATTTTGGCAAAATATACTTGAACATTATTATGTAATTTAAATATCAAAGGCCCTATTTTCCATTTCAATAACAAGAACTATTAAAATAAAAGAATAGGCATCATACATTGACACATTCAACCACAGGCCATTTTTGGTGGAAAATTTTCCTAACGTTTCCTACCATCCTCTGATAGTTTTTAGCTTAAAAAAACTTCCCCTTCATAAAACGGATCTTAATCCTACTTTTGTAAAGTTTTAAGTACACCCAAGAGAGGCATTCCGTAGAGCAACTAATGTCCAAAAGAGAGAGAGAGGAAAGAGAGAGAGAGGAGAGAGAGAGAGAGAGAGAGAGAGAGAGAGAGAGAGAGAGAGAGAGAGAGAGAGAGAGGGAGAGAGAGAGATTCTTGTATTAATAGTGATAGATATTCTTGTATTGAGAGAGAGAGAGAGAGAGAGAGAGAGAGAGAGAGAGAGAGAGAGAGAGAGAGAGAGAGGTTCCTATATTAACTAGGGGTAGATAGATATTCTTGTATTGAGAGAGAGAGAGAGGTTCTTGTTTTAATAGTGAGATAGATATTCTTGTATTGAGACGAGAGAGAGAGAGAGAGGTTCTTGTATTAATAATAATAGATAGATATTCTTGTATAGAGAGAGAGAGAGAGAGAGAGAGAAGAGAGAGAGAGAGAGAGAGAGAGGTTCTTGTATTAATAGTAATAGATAGATATTCTTGTATAGAGAGAGAGAGAGAGAGAGAGAGTTCTTCTATTAACTAGTGATAGAATAGATAATCTTGTATTGAGAGAGAGAGAGAGAGAGAGAGAGAGAGAGAGAGAGAGAGAGAGAGAGAGAGAGAGAGAGAGAGAGAGAGTTCTTCTATTAACTAGTGATAGATAGATAATCTTGTATTGAGAGAGAGAGAGAGAGAGAGAGAGAGAGAGAAAGAGAGAGAGAGAGAGAGAGAGAGAGAGAGAGGTTCTTCTATTAACTTTATTAACTAGTGATAGATATACTTGTATTGAGAGAGAGAGAGAGAGAGAGAGAGAGAGAGAGAGAGAGAGAAGAGAGAGAGAGAGAGAGAGAGAGAGAGTCTGGTATTAACTAGTGATACATAGATATTCTTGTGTTGAGAGAGAGAGAGAGAGAGAGAGAGAGAGGTTCTTCTATTAACTTTATTAACTAGTGATAGATATACTTGTATTGAGAGAGAGAGAGAGAGAGAGAGAGAGAGAGAGAGAGAGAGAGAGGGAGAGAGAGTCTGGTATTAACTAGTGATACATAGATATTCTTGTGTTGAGAGAGAGAGAGAGAGAGAGAGAGAGAGAGAGAGAGGGAGAGAGAGGGGCTGTCGAAACTAAATGTTGGTAAGAGCAGTCAAGGGATTCTGGGAGCAGTTGGAAGGGGGAGTTCAGAAGTCGCTGACCACGTGCTTCGAAGTCGATGGCCGGATCTTAAAATGGGACTCTGGGGAGCAAAACCCCAAAAACGATGGGGTAAGTGAAAGTCAGATATGGGAGGCTTTATTTGGGAGCCTCTGGGGTGGATTAGTTTCATATATTCACGAAGAGATTCCCCTCTGCTAGTCAATTATAAGTTAAATTTCTATCTTGAGCATCATTCCGTAGAGCACTTCAGGACGCTTAAGTTGCTTTTTTGGCCGAATGAAAGCGTCTTATTTTAGAGCGTTTCCAAGCAACCCGCGCGCGCACACACGCGCGCACACACGCATATATATATATATATATATATATATATATATATATATATAATCTATGTATATATATACACACACATATATACAGTATATATATATATATATATATATATATATATATATATATATATATATACATATATATATATAATATATATATATATATATATATATACGTATATATACTCATATATATGTGGGTGCATGTGTATATATTAACCACAATGGCATTTAATACAGAGTTCTGTCTTTGGGAATGTATATCAACTGGAAATTCATTTATGATAAATGCTTCTGGCTGGGCACGGATTCGAACTTATGCCCCAAGTCGAAACAATGACAGCATGGACCACTTTAACAATAGAGCTATCAAGGGAGTAACAAGTTAATTTTAAGTCCACTATACATACTCCTGTCGAATTCAGGAATCTGTTCTTAAGAGAGCCACTTCACCACCTTCCAGATCTCCATCAATGTCTCCACTCCTGATGAAGTGGACAACTATTCAACATCGACCGAGGCTGACGTGAATGTGGTAGGACATAGACGCCCACCCCGTGATGTGCCGGAGCTGTGACAAAGCCGCCAACTATCCGCATATACCACTCCTCGCTTATGCCCCAACCAACGACTTCCCAGCCACTTACTAACGCCCAACAGCTGCAGTTATGGTACTACCACTCCAAATTCGGGGCTGCTGTGAAGAAATGTGCAAAGGGCTGTCAGTGACCAAAAAACGTGTAAGTAGGTCATCGCTTAGAGCGTTGGCCTCCTGTCACTAATCTTTTCTTTTTACATGACGCAGGTACAGGAGTGCAATTTTTGGTAGACATAGCTGTTTGCCGTTCTCTTCTGTCAAAGCCACTCTCCAGGACACGACGTAGTCTGTCTAAGTCTGCCGACATCCGCCTGGTAGATGCCAAGGGACCTGTGATACCCATCCACAGATATGAAGCCCTCACATTATTGTTTGGAAGCGCCTAGGCCTAATATACTTGGAAGTTTCTCATTGCTGACGTCACATTGCCAATCCTCAGTGCAGATTTCCTCTTATACTTCCACCTCCTGGTCAATGTAGCTCGCCGCTGGTTAGAGAACGCGGATTAGTACTCCTCAATGCCTCTCCACCTTAGCGCACCCACAGATGCTTACAGCCACCTCCTCGCATCGTACCCAGAAGTTTTCCGTCAAGAACTTCATCAAACGCCCACAGTTCCCACGAAACATGGTAATTATCATCATACCAGGACAACGGGCCCCCATTGTTCATGAGATTCAGACGTCTGGCACAGGATTGTTTGGCAGCCACTAAAACCAACATTTGCCAAAATGGAAGAAATGGGTCCTTGCCAAAATGCCTCCAGCACATGGTTGTCACCCTTACACGTCGTCCTAAAGATGGTTCTCTGTGTCTGTGTGGGAATTACAGGCGCCTGAACATGCAGACAGAACCGGATCACTACAACCTCTTAAACATCACCTACCTGACCTACTACTTGCACAAAGCAAAGGTTTTCTTCACGCTCAATCTTCTGAAGGGGTATTATCAGGTGCCCATAAACCAGAAGACATCCCAAGACTGCCATCACCACCCCCTATGGTACATATACCTTCAATTACTCTTGTTTTGGCCCTCGTAATGCTAGAACCACTTTTCAACGTCTCATGGACAGCATCCTAGGGGACTTACCCTTCTGTGTATGTTATGTGGACGACACATCTGTGTTCTCTTCCTCCAAATAGGATCACCTCCATC
>NC_090725.1:114754967-114767467 GCF_036898095.1 Palaemon carinicauda | reverse complement strand
ATACCGTTTAATTACGTTTATTATTATGAATTATTCTGTTGAATACCATTGAACTGGGTTTATTTCTATGAATTATTCTGTTGAATACCGTTTAATTGGATTTATTTTTATGAATTACTCAGTTGAATACCATTGAATTAGATTTATTCCAGAGAATTACTCTGTTGAATACCGTTGAATTAAGTTTATTCCTGAGATTTACTCTGTTGGACACAATTGAATTTGGTTTATTTCTATGAATTATTCTGTTGAATATCGTTGAATTGGGTTTATTTCTATGAATTATTCTGTTGAATACCATTGAATTGGGTTTATTTCTATGATTTATTCTGTTGAATACTGTTGAGCTGGGTTTATTTCTATGAATTATTCTGTTGAATACCGTTGAATTGGGTTTATTTCTATGAATTATTCTGTTGAATAACTTTGAATTAGGTTTATTTCTATGAATTATTCTATTGAATACCATTGAATTGGGTTTAATTCTATGAATTATTCTGTTGAATACCGTTGAATTGGGTTTATTTCTATGAATTATTCTGTTGAATACCTTTGAATTATGTTTATTTCTATGAATAATTCTATTGAATACCATTGAATTGGCTTTATTTCTATGAATTATTCTGTTGAATACCGTTGAATTGGGTTTATTTCTATGAATTATTCTGTTGAATACTGTTGAACTGGGTTTATTTCTATGAATTATTCTGTTGAATACCGTTGAATTGGGTTTATTTCTATGAATTATTCTGTTGAATACCTTTGAATTAGGTTTATTTCTATGAATTATTCTATTGAATACCATTGAATTGGGTTTATTTCTATGAATTATTCTGTTGAATACCTTTGAATTAGGTTTATTTCTATGAATTATTCTATTGAATACCATTGAATTGGGTTTATTTCTATGAATTATTCTGTTGAATAACTTTGAATTAGGTTTATTTCTATGAATTATTCTATTGAATACCATTGAATTGGGTTTAATTCTATGAATTATTCTGTTGAATACCGTTGAATTGGGTTTATTTCTATGAATTATTCTGTTGAATACCTTTGAATTAGGTTTATTTCTATGAATTATTCTATTGAATACCATTGAATTGGGTTTATTTCTATGAATTATTCTGTTGAATACCTTTGAATTACGTTTATTTCTATGAATTATTCTATTGAATACCATTGAATTGGGTTTATTTCTGTGAATTATTCTGTTGAATACCGTTGAATTGGGTTTATTTCTATGAATTATTCTGTTGAATACTGTTGAACTGGGTTTATTTCTATGAATTATTCTGTTGAATACCGTTGAATTGGGTTTATTTCTATGAATTATTCTGTTGAATACCTTTGAATTAGGTTTATTTCTATGAATTATTCTATTGAATACCATTGAATTGGGTTTATTTCTATGAATTATTCTGTTGAATACCGTTGAATTGGGTTTATTTCTATGAATTATTCTGTTGAATACCTTTGAATTAGGTTTATTTCTATGAATTATTCTATTGAATACCATTGAATTGGGTTTATTTCTATGAATTATTCTGTTGAATACCTTTGAATTAGGTTTATTTCTATGAATTATTTTGCTGAATACCATTAAATTGGGTTTAATTCTATGAATTATTCTGTTGAATACTGTTGAACTGAATTTATTTCTATGAATTATTCTGTTGAATACCGTTGAATTGGGTTTATTTCTATGAATTATTCTGTTGAATACCGTTGAATTGGGTTTTTTTCTACGAATTGTTCTGTTGAATACCATTGAATTGGGTTTATTTATATGAATTATTCTGTTGAATTCCGTTGAATTGGGTTTATTTCTATGAATTATTCTGTTGAATACCTTTGAATTAGGTTTATTTCTATGAATTATTCTATTGAATACCATTGAATTGGGTTTATTTCTATGAATTCTTCTGTTGAATACCGTTGAATTAGGTTTATTTCTATGAATTATTCTGTTGAATACTGTTGAACTGGGTTTATTTCTATGAATTATTCTGTTGAATACCGTTGAATTGGGTTAATTTCTATGAATTATTCTGTTGAATAACTTTGAATTAGGTTTATTTCTATGAATTATTCTATTGAATACCATTGAATTGGGTTTATTTCTATGAATTATTCTGTTGAATACCGTTGAATTGGGTTTATTTCTATGAATTATTCTGTTGAATACCTTTGAATTAGGTTTATTTCTATGAATTATTCTATTGAATACCATTGAATTGGGTTTATTTCTATGAATTATTCTGTTGAATACCGTTGAATTGGGTTTATTTCTATGAATTATTCTGTTGAATACCTTTGAATTAGGTTTATTTCTATGAATTATTCTATTGAATACCATTGAATTGGGTTTATTTCTATGAATTATTCGGTTGAATACCGTTGAATTGGGTTTATTTCTATGAATTATTCTGTTGAATACCTTTGAATTAGGTTTATTTCTATGAATTATTCTGCTGAATACCATTAAATTGGGTTTATTTCTATGAATTATTCTGTTGAATACTGTTGAACTGAATTTATTTCTATGAATTATTCTGTTGAATACCGTTGAATTGGGTTTATTTCTATGAATTATTCTGTTGAATACCGTTGAATTGCGTTTATTTCTACGAATTGTTCTGTTGAATACTGTTGAACTGGGTTTATTTCTATGAATTATTCTGTTGAATACTGTTGAACTGGGTTTATCTCTATGAATTATTCTGTTGAATACCGTTGAACTGGGTTTATCTCTATGAATTATTCTGTTGAATACCATTGAACTGGGTTTATCTCTATGAATTATTCTGTTGAATACCATTGAACTGGGTTTATTTCTATGAATTATTCTGTTGAATACCATTGAATTGGGTTTATTTCTATGATTTATTCTGTTGAATACTGTTGAACTGGGTTTATTTATAAGAATTATTCTGTTGAATACTGTTGAACTGGGTTTATTTCTATGAATTATTCTGTTGAATACTGTTGAACTGGGTTTATCTATAAGACTTATTCTGTTGAATACTGTTGAACTGGGTTTATTTCTATGAATTAATCTGTTGAATACCGTTGAACTGGGTTTATTTCTATGAATTATTCTGTAGAATACCGTTGAACTGGGTTTATCTCTATGAATTATTCTGTTGAATACCATTGAACTGGGTTTATCTCTATGAATTATTCTGTTGAATACCATTGAATTGGGTTTATTTCTATGATTTATTCTGTTGAATACCATTGAATTGGGTTTATTTCTATGATTTATTCTGTTGAATACTGTTGAACTGGGTTTATTTATAAGAATTATTCTGTTGAATACTGTTGAACTGGGTTTATTTCTATGAATTATTCTGTTGAATACCGTTGAATTGGGTTTATTTCTATGAATTATTCTGTTGAATACTGTTGAACTAGGTTTATCTCTATGAATTATTCTGTTGAATACCGTTGAATTGGGTTTATTTCTATGAATTATTCTGTTGAATACCGTTGAACTGGGTTTATCTCTATGAATTATTCTGTTGAATACCATTGAACTGGGTTTATTTCTATGAATTATTCTGTTGAATACCATTGAATTGGGTTCATTTCTATGATTTATTCTGTTGAATACTGTTGAACTGGGTTTATTTATAAGAATTATTCTGTTGAATACTGTTGAACTGGGTTTATTTCTATGAATTAATCTGTTGAATACCTTTGAATTAGGTTTATTTCTATGAATTATTCTATTGAATACCATTGAATTGGGTTTATTTCTATGAATTATTCTGTTGAATACCTTTGAATTAGGTTTATTTCTATGAATTATTCTATTGAATACCATTGAATTGGGTTTATTTCTATGAATTATTCTGTTGAATACCGTTGAATTGGGTTTATTTCTATGAATTATTCTGTTGAATACTGTTGAACTGGGTTTATTTCTATGAATTATTCTGTTGAATACCTTTGAATTAGGTTTATTTCTATGAATTACTCGGTTGACTAGAGATGAATTCGATTTATTCCAAGAATTACTCTGTTGAATACAGATGAATTATATTTATTCCAGAGAATTACTCAGTTGAATTGAATACCGTTGAATTATATTTATTCCTATGAATTACTCTGCTGAATACCTTTGAATTGGGTTTATTTCTATGAATTACTCAGTTGAATACCGTTGAATTAGCTTTATTTCTGAGATTTACTCTGGTGCATACCGTTGAATTAATTTTACTCCAGAGAATTACACTGTTGAATACCGTTGAATTTGATTTATTCCAGAGAATTACTTTGTTGAATACCGTTGAATTAAGTTTATTCCACAAAATTACTCTATTGAATACCGTTGAATTAGGTTTATTCAAAAGAATTAATTTTCTGAATATTGTAAAATTAGATATATTCCATAGAATTACTCTGTTGAACAATACTGAATTAAGTTTATTCCACAGAATTACTCTGCTGAATACAGTTGAATTAGTTTAATTCCATAGAATTCCTCTATTCAAGTTCTTTTGATCTTAACACCATTCTTATTGCTAATTGAAAATTGGTCACCCCGTCATGAACAGGCATTGCTTAAAAACCTTCCAGTCTAAGGTTAGGTTAGGTTAGGTTAGCTAATGTCCTTCCATTCAAACATTCAGGAACATATAAAGATGAAGTTAAAAATTATAAAATAATCTTTACCCTATGTAACAATAGGCAAGTGTCTGATATATATATATATATATATATATATATATATATAAATAAATATATATATAACATATATATACATATAAATGTATATATGTGTATATATATAAATATATATATATATATATATATATATATATATATATATATATATATATACGCATATATATGCATATATATATGCATATGTATATGTGTATATGTATACATATATACAGTATATATGTGTGTGTGTTTCCTGTCACGCTCAGAGAGGAGAGTAGTCATACCATGGTGTGTGATGGTACCCCCAACAAGTACACTCGGATACCACACTTTCCCTTAAATTACCCAACCAGCGAGTAGTGGCTAGGAATGGAGGAGGGGTAATTCGTGGGAGATTGTGTTTTTCGAGTGGTTCCCGCTTAACACATATATGTGTGTGTATGTGCATATTCTCTCTCTCTCTCTCTCTCTCTCTCTCTCTCTCTCTCTCTCTCTCTCTCTCTCTCTCTCTCTCTCTCTCTTGCTAATTATAAAGCGAGAAGAAAAGATAAAGCCTTTCTCATCAGAGAACGTTTTTAAGCCAGCTGCTGCCTTGCTAAAGACCAAAACTTTTCGAACTCCTCTTGAAAAAAAGGCTAACCCTCTTCAGAATCTCGCTTGTCTATTTTTATTTCTTTTTAATTTTTATCATGATAGAAAGTAGCTATGGATTTCTCTTTCCGTTGATACATTCGCCTATGAAAGAAATCAAAAGGGGCTAAAAGGATCTCTGGGAATAGTTGCTGTGGGAATCCCTTTAGCAGACTTTTGAGTGTGTGTATGTATATATGTGTGTATATGTGTGTGTGTATATATATATATATATATATGAATATATATAAATAAATATATATATATATATATATAAATATATATATATATATATATATAGATAGATAGATAGATATATAGATAAATTATGGGAATCCACTTAGCAGTCTCTTGTGTGTGTGTATAACCCACTTAGCAGTCTTTTGTATGCGTGTGTGTATAACCCACTTAGCAGTCTTTTGTATGCGTGTGTGTATGTGTGTGTATATATATATATATATATATATATATATATATATATATATATATATATATGAACCCTCTTGCTTATTTATTCAGAATGAATAACGTTATGACAAGGCAAATACTTAAGACATATAAAATTGATATGTTTCCTGTGATTGTGTATGTATGGATGATCCTGTGCATTTATTCTGAATGCATAAGGTTTGGTTAAATTGTGATTGTGAATATGTGTGCTCTTATGCATTTATTCAGAATGAATGACGTAATGGCAAGTTTCCAGTGATTATGTATATGTATATAATTGCTCTTTTGCATTTATTCAGAATGAATAACATTTGGTTATAATCTATGACAAGGCAAATGCTTGGGGAATTTACAATTGAAAAGTCTCCTGTGATTGTGTATATATGAATGCTCTTGTGAATTTATTCATAATGAATAACATTTGGTTAAATTGTATGGCATAGTAACTACTTGAAAAATTGAAAATGTCTCTTGGCCTGTTTAAACCCCTAATGGACGGCCACAAAACAACAACAACCACAACAAAAAAAACAACAACAAAAACAACAACAAAACCAACAACAACAAAAACAATAACAACAGGTTAGAAAATAACCTGAAATATCTTTTTACCATTTCTTCTAATAAAGCAAAGATTTCTTGCTATATTAAATTTGATTTCTATGAGTAGTTCAAAACGTGTTAGATCTCAAACAAATGGGAAATAAAAATAAATGTTCAAATAGACAAAAAAGAAGGTGCCAAATACAAGTGAATCCATTTATCAACTTCTCTTTACGGTATAATGCCGTAAAACGATTCTAGCTTATGAAAGGAATACTTATATTCATCTTTATGGCAAAATGCCATAAACACATTTAATCTTATCCACAGAATATTTATATTTATCTTTACGGCAAAATGCTGTAAACGATTGTAGCTTATGAACGGAATATCTATACTTATTTTTATGGCAAAATGGCATAGACACAATTAACCTTATGCACAGAATATTTATATTTATCTTTACGGCAAAATGCCGTGAAATGATTTTAGCTTATGAACAGAATATTTATACTTATCATTATGGCATAATGGCATAAACCAATTTAATCCCATGCACAGAATATTCATATTATATTTACGGCATTATGCCGTGAAATGATTTTAGCTTAAGAACAGAATATTTATACTTATCTTTACGACAAAATGCCGTAAAACGATTCAAATTATGAACAGAATATTTATATTTTATGCCACAATGCCGTAAAACAATTTAAGCTCAAACAGAATAAAATAAAAATCCTATTTAATGTTATTGCTGTTCTTGAAACCTTTTTTATCCATTACTTTTCTTTTAGTTTATTTCCTTTCCTCACTGGGCTATTTTTCCTTATTGGAGCCCTTTAGGGCTTATAGCATCCTGCTATTCCAACTAGGGTTGTAGAGCTTGGCTAGTAGTAATAATAATAATAATAATAATAATAATAATAATAATAATAATAATAATAATAATTAATAATAATAATATAGGTACATAACAATATTTATAAAAGAAAGTTTTGCTGAAACGTTTGAAAAAAATAGAAATACGAACATTTACAAATATGTCCCCACAAAGTTGGAATCCCACTGACTATCCATCTCCTATTCTTCTCCCCCTTTTTCCTTCTTACACTAGACTAAGCAACGCCCCCTTCCCCACGCCCGCCGCCCACCCATAAGGGCGCCCACAACCCAACCCAACCCCGCCCAGCCGCCCTTCATGACTCCCTTAATCCACCCAAGCGGGAGATACGATTATGGTAATGGCGCGTTTTTAATAAATCGTTTGTTCTATCTATCGAATAATTTTAGGATTACTCTAATAGCAGTGCTACCCCTTGGGGGGATAGACAATCCCCCCCCCCTCCCCCAAAGGGAAAAGGGATTAATATTTAATGTCAAGATTTTAAGAATTTTCAAACTTTTTATTATTATTATTATTAGTATTATTATTATTATTATTATTATTATTATTATTATTATTATTATTATTACTTGCTAAGCTGCAACCCTAGTTGGAAAAGCAGAATGCTATAAGTCCAAGGGCTCCAACAGGGAAAATAGCCCAATGAGGAAAAGAGACTACGATAAATAAAATATCTTAAGAAGAGTAACATTAAAATAAATATCTCACAATAGAAACTTTAACAAAACAAGAGGAAGAGAAATAAGATAGAACAGTGTGCCCGAGTATACCCTCAAGCAAGAGAACTCTAACCCAAGACAGTGGAATACAATGGTACAGACGCTATGGCACAACCCAAAACTAGAGTACAATGGCTTGATTTTGGATTGTGCTTCTCCTAGAAGAGCTGCTTACTATAGCTAAAGAGTCCTAAGCGTTATAGTATTTCTATTGATTTTCGGTTCCTATTCTATCATAAAGAGCAAAAAAAAAAATGTCTTTAAACAACTTGAAATTCATAACAATCATTCACTTTTCTTGTGTGGATATCAAGATTTTAAGAATTGTTCAAATTTTTCATAAGTATTATAGTACTTATATCGATTTTCGCTTCACGCTCCATCATAAATAGCAATGAAATAAAAAATTTCGTCTTTTAAAACTCCAAATAACTGCAATTGTAAATACAGTATATGTAAAATAAAAAATCATTCATGTAAATACCCTATGATGTATATATGTTATAAATTATAAGATTGTAAGTGTATATTACCTAATAAAAGATACAAAAACAACTTAAAATTCATAACAAACAAACCCAACTTCAACAAGAAAAGCAATCCGCATTAAGATATGGAAGAACAAATAAAATCCAATAATATCATCTAAGAAGGCCTACTGCACTTTGGCGTCTAGGCCTAAACCAATCAAATCATCCGAAAGCCTCTGAAAGCTTTGCCAACGAGCTGCCAATCCCCTTATGACTGGCTGGCTGGCGAGCACAATGGAAGCCAATCAGGGGGACAGTTGTCAAAAGAATTGACCCTCCCCGAAAGAAAGAGATTAAAGACTATACAGTAATTCTTTATAATTTACATGTAATCACTGAGCTTCACTCTTCCCCCCCTCTTCAAATCGCTCTTTTTTCTATTTTTTTTAGGTTAAATCATAGTTCCTGGGTGGATAATGTTAGCTCAAGTTAAACTAACTTGTTAATCACGGCCCTGCCTCGTTAACTTAGCCGCCCGTTAAATTACAAAGGTTTCCGCTAGCCGGCAGTTGGCATGATCGCCTATAAACACTACCAAGGGGACGCTAACTTGTCAAGACTGAGGGGAAAGAGGAGGAACATTGGGGGAAGAGATCCTGAATCCATATATGAAATCCAAAGATGCAACTTTTGTATGAAAACAGTTCATGAAGTTATGAAAAACAGTTCATAAGTCCAGCGATTAATCATTTACGTGAAGCAGAGTTCAAGTAAGTCGAAAGATTAAACTTTTATATGAAAAACATTTCACGAAATTATGGGAACAGGGTTCCTGACGTCCTAATATCAAAATTCTGCATGAAAAACACAGTTCAAGAAGTCCATAGATTAGACTTTTATATGAAAAATAGTTCGTGAAGTTATAGAAAACAGTTCATGAAGTTCAAAAATCAATCTTTTGCATGAAAAACACAGTTCAAGAAGTCCAAAGACTGAACTTTTATATGAAAAACAGTTCAAGTTCAAAAATCAAACTTTTGCATGAAAAACACAATTCATGAAGTCCAAAGATAAAAATCTTTATTGAAAAATGGACTTCATGAAGTCCAAATAAACTTTTGCATGAAAAACATGGTTCATGAAGTCAAAGATTAGCTTTTTTATATAAAAAAAACAGTTCACAAAGTCTACAGATTAAACTTTCATGTGAAAAACAGACTTTATGAGGTCTAAATAAACTTTTGCATGAAAAATAGAGTTCATTAAGCCCAAAAATTAAATGTTTATTTGAAAAACAGAGCTCATGAACTCCAAAAATTAAACGTTTATTTAAAAAACAGAGTTCATGAACTCCAAAAATTAAACGTTTATTTGAAAAACAGAATTCATGAACTACAAAAATTAAACGTTGATTTGAAAAACAAAGTCTAGACGTCCAAAGATTAGACTTTTATAAGAAAAACGATGTTCTCGAATTCCAGAGATTAAACATTTATTTGAAAAACAGAGTTCATGAAGTCCAAAAATTAAACGCTTATTAGAAAAACAAAGTCCTAGATGTCCAAAGATTAAACTTTTATGTGAAAACAGTTCATGAAGGCCAAATATTAAACGTTTATATGAAAAACAATATTCTAGAAGTCCAGAGATTGAACATTTATATGAAAAACAGAAGTTTTCCAGTACAGTGAACAGGGAAAATCAATAATGCAGAAAGAAGTTGTTAGAAAATGTACACATTCGAGTTCAGTACACTTTAATATTAAATAATATATCTTTACCATGTATGTATATATATATATATATATATATATATATATATATGTGTGTGTGTGTGTGTGTGTGTGTGTGTGTGTGTGTTTGTTAAAAATTACAATCTAAAGGATTTTTAATGGCAGAGGCAGGGGACAGTGACATTCTCCTATCAAGCAGGACAATGACCTACTGTAGAGACAGAGACACTATTTTCCCTCTTGGAGCCCTTGGGCTTATAGTATATTGCTTTTCCAACTAGGATTTTAGCTTAGGTAGTAATAATAATAATAATAATAATAATAATAATAATAATAATAATAATAATAATCAGATCAGTGGTTAATACATAATCTCATAATGGTTCGGCTCAATCACTGGCAAAATCTCTCAGCCCAGTAGTAGTTACATACAGGTCCATCAGAGTAAGTCATTATATTTAAGGTTGACTGATTTAAGGGTCTGGCAGACTAATTGGTCTTACATTTTAGGGATTTTCACGTCATTTAATTTATAGCCAACTAGTCAGGACAAATAAATCTCGAAAGGGTGGCGATCATTTAGCTGGAAATGGTACTATTCTGTCCATATGGGATGATGAAAGGATTGTGGCTTCTAATATTACCAAGTAATTTTCATATTATGTGTATATATATATATATATATATATATATATATATATATATGTATATATATATATATATATATATATATATATGTTTATATATACATATATATACATACATATATATGTGTATATATATAAATATATATACATATATATATATATATATATATATATATATATATATATATATATATTTATATATATTATATATATGTATATATATAAATATATATACATATATATAAATATGTATGTATATATATACTGGTGTATATATATATATATATATATATATATATAATATACATATATATAAATATGTATGTAATATCTATCTATATACTGTATATTTATATATATATATATATATATATATATATATATATATATATATTATACAACAACAGCAACAATGACAAACAACAAATACAGCCGTTTCTAGTCCATTTAAAGGTTTAAAGACTGCTCATGAATGGCAGAGGCAAGGGACAGTGACATTGCCCTATCAAGCAGGACAATGTCCTAGAGACTGACCATATTACATATGATCAGCGCCCTTGCCACCTCTCCATCCAAGATAGGATCAAGGAGAGCAAGGCAATGGCTACTGATGACTCAGCAGATAGACCTATAGGCTCCCCTAAACCATCCATCCTTAGCTCTCAAGGATGATGAGGTTGCAGCAACCAAAGGAACTAACGAGTTTGAGCGGGACTCTGGCAATCACTAGGCAAGGAGGCTACCACTAGGCCACCACAAAGGCTTAAGACATGTCCTTATTAATGTCTGGAGGTTGGTCAATTTTCATCTCCACACTGGCCAGTGCGAATTGGCAATGGTGGGAGATTTCCGTCTCATCCCTCACACCATTTCAACCTAGTATGGTTGGCCCTGACTAGTACATCTTAGAGATATATAAACCCTTACACCATGTTGAGAAAATCGTCTGACCCTTCACAGCAAATCAACCTAGTATGGTTGGCCCTGGCTAGTACATCTTAGCGATATATAAACCCTTACATCATGTTAAGAAAAATATTGACAATGTCAGCAGGTTGGTGTTGATAGCTAGCATGACTTGAACTCCAAAGTGAAGGTTAAATCTCACAAAACCTGTTAAAAGTTCTATGTAATCTGTGTCAAGAAAACATATCATGTTCAATTCGAAGGCCATCTGGACAAATAATAATGTTCTAGAGTTGCAAGTCTTGTTTTAATTCACATAAACAACAATATTTCACGTCTGGCATTTTTTTCATTTAGAATACTAATACTATACTATAAATTTTTTTAATGAGGCCCATTTCCGCCGACTCGCAGCGGTGGCCTTTTAGCTCGGAAAAGTTTCCTACTTGCTGACTGGTTTGAATTTTATCTTATCCAACCAATCAGTTAGTAGGAAACATTTCTGAGCTAAAAGGGCACCCCTGCGAGTCTCTACAAATGTACCTCATTAAATAAAACTGAGTATAGCATTAAGGTTGTTTTTGAGCATGGCATTAAAATGTTTTTGAGTGTAGTATTAAGATGTTTTGCATTAGTAATTAATTTCAACCAGAAACAGTTTCCCACAGCATTTAATAAGACTGAACAAAGGATTATCTTTACATCAACCGTCCATAATGAATGCTATAAATATCTTAGCCATCTCTCTCTCTCTCTCTCTCTCTCTCTCTCTCTCTCTCTCTCTCTCTCTCCGATGTCAGCATGCCAAAAAACTTCAAACC